>NC_081414.1:39150500-39750500 GCF_030272615.1 Cryptomeria japonica
CAGAAAATCCTTTTTACTGTTGATTCATGATTTTCTCTAGGATTACTTTGAAATCTTGAAACAATACATACTGCATTCATAATATTAGGTCTGATTTGTGCCAAATACTATATACCTCCTATCATAGATTTGTATCTATTCGGATTAATAGGTGTAGATTCATCCCTTTGTGATAATTTGTCATTTGTTGTCATATATGTGCTTACTAGTTTAGAGTTCTCCATCCCAAATTTCTTTAGTAACTCTTTTAAGTATTTGGATTGACTCAAGAATATACCTTTATCAGTCTATGAAATTTGCAATCCTAAAAAGAATTTTAGTTCTCCAATCATAGACATTTCAAATTCTTGTTGCATTTTAATAGAAAATTCTTTACATAATCCATCTTCTCCTCCAAAGATTATATCATCAACAAATACTTCTATAATCAAGATGTCATCATTAGTTACTTTATAATATAAATTGTTGTCTCCATTTCCTTTAGTAAAACCAATCTTTAAGAGATACTTATCCAATCTTGCATACCAAGCTCTTGGAGCTTGCTTTAGTCCATATAGAGCTTTTCTTAACCTACAAACCATATCATTGTCATATGTCAAAGAAAATCCATTAGGTTGTTCAATGTATACTTCCTCTTCAATATTTCCATTCAAAAATGCACATTTAATATCCATTTGAGAAACTTTGTAGTTCTTGTGTGCTGCAAAAGCCAAAAATAATCTGACTGCCTCAATTCTAGCTACCGGTGCAAAGGTTTCATTGTAATCAACTCCTTCTTTCTGAGAATATCCCTTACACACTAGTCTTGCTTTATTTCTGACAACCTTACCATCTTCATTAAGTTTGTTTCTAAATACCCATTTGGTTCCAATTACTTTTTTATCTTTAGGCCGGGGAACTAATGTCCAAGTGTTATTTTTCTCAATTTGTTCTAATTCTTCTTCCATAGCTTTAATCCAAAATTTATCTTCACATGCCTCATTAACAAATGATGGTTTAATTTGAGAAATAAGACATACCTCTTCATTTGCCAATCTTCCTCTTGTCATAACTCCTTTAAACTTGTTTCCAATTATCTAATCTTCAGAATGATTCAGTCTTACATATCGGGGTGTCTTGGTTTGCTGTTGTTCCTCAATTACTGTGGAATCCTCAGATGATACTGGGGTAACTAGATCTTCAATTTGTACCGGTGGATTTAGAGTAGGTTCATTTGTCAAAATTTCTGTTGCCATTTCAGAGTCTATATACCTTGAAGTTCCTCTAAATTGTTCATCAATCTTTACATTTGTACTTTCAACAATTTTCTGCAATCTTTTGTTAAAACATCTATATGCCTTTCTTTTAGATGAATAACCAAGAAATATTCCTTCATCACTTCTAAGATCAAATTTGCCAATATACTCATCTCTTCTGATATAACATTTACTTCCAAAAATTTTGAAATACTTAAGAGTAGGAGTATTACCAAACTATAGTTCATGAGGGGTCTTACCGGTTTCACCTTTGATGTGAACTTTGTTAAATGTATAGACCTCTATACTGACTGCTTCTCTCCAATATACATTAGGTAGGTTTGCTTCTGATAACATACTTCTTGCTGCATCCAAGATAGTTCTATTTTTCCTTTCAACAACTCCATTCTGCTATGGTGTCTGAGGTGCTGATAGTTGTCTTCTGATTCCATTCACTTCATAGAATGTATTAAATTCCTTAGATGTAAATTCTCCTCCTTGATCAGATCTTAAACATTTGATTTTCTTACTGGTTTCATTTTCTACCATTGCTTTGAAAAGTTTGAACTTTCCAAGTGCTTCTGATTTTTCTCCGAGAAAAGTAACCCAACACATTCTAGAATAGTCATCAATAATTAGCATGAAATATCTATCACCTTGTAAGTTTTTAGTTCTAGCTGTACCACATAAATTAGTGTGAATCAAATCAAAAGCATTATTGGATTTTTCTAGAATACTTTTGAAATTAGCTCTAGCTCTAACTTGTTTTCCAAATTGACATTCCTTACATACTGTATTCTGAGGTTTGACAATTTTAGGTAAATCTCTAACTGCCTTAGTAGTAGTGATCTTCACCATGCAATCAAAGTTTATGTGACAGAGTCTCTTATGCCATTACCAACTTTCATCTATATGTGCAATTAAGCATGTCTTTTCATTGTTATTCAAATGAAAGATATTACCTCTAGTCTGATTACCGGTTGCAATTTCCAAACCAGTTGTATTCATGATTTTGCATTTTCTATTTTTGAATTGTAACTAAAATCCTTTCTCAACTAATTGACCAATGCTTAAAAGATTATGATTTAATCTTTCAACATAGTAAACATTGTTAGTGTTATGCTTACCATCAAGAGATATTGTACCTGTACCTTTGATTGAACAAGCTTTGTCATCTCCAAATCTCATTAAGCCTCCATTGTATTCTTGAAAGTTCAAGAATTTACCTTTGTCTCCTATCATATGATGTGAGCATCCTGAATCAATGATCCATTCATCCTTTACTTCAAATTTAGTTGCCAGGGCCTGTACTACCGGTTGAGTAGTAGGTGCCAGTTGATTTTCTGTTATACCAAAAAAAACCCATCCATTGTCTGTCGGATCCTCATCAGAATCATCAGTCACTCCTTCATCAACAATGTAACAAGATTTGTCTTTATTCTTCTTAAATCTATATCTCTGATATTCAGGGTTAGGCTTGTATGTTCTTCTAGCTTCTTCTCTTAGTCTAGCATGTCTATCAAGGCATCTTGAAGCCATATGACCAATCTTATTGCAGTTAAAACATTTAAAGGGTGCTTTACCTTCATACTTACTTCCAACTGGACCTTTAGGTATTTTCCTTGCAAATAGTGCTTCAAGTTCTTCAAGTTATTCATTTTCTTTCCTACTTTCTTCAATTTCTCTTGCATAAAAGGCTTTCCAATCAGATTTGTCAAATGATGGAGCATATGATGTTGATGTTTTAAAGGCCAAATCTATCTTTATAGTAGCAATAAGACCAAATTCTTCAATTTCAAAAGCTGAAAGTTTCCCAATCAATGTATCCCTAGTAACTGATGTATTAGGCATTGTTCTTAACTCATTTATAGCAATGACTTTCATTTTATATGCCGGTGCCAATCCTCTTAAAACTTTTGAAACAATTTCATCTTCACTTAAGGTTCCTCCACAACATTTAATACCCAAAACAATTTCATTTACTCTTTCCATAAAAGAAAAAATCCTTTCATCTTCTTCCATTTTGAGTTGTTCATACCTGACCCGGAAGCTTTCAATTTTTGCAATTTTGACTGTGGAATCTCCTTCATTCAGTGTTTCCAAATGATCCCAAATAGCTTTAGCAATAGACCTATCTAATAGTCCCATGATTTTTTGATCTGATAATGCACTCAAAAGTGCTTCTCTTGCTTTGCAATCATTTTCTTCATCTTTTGTCAAGTTAGCTGGACTAGGCTAACCTTGTTGTTATGAAAATCATATATACTGAGAGGGGGTGGCGGGGGGGGGGTGAATCAGTATCTAATCAATAATTAGAATTTTTCAACTTAAAACATACAAAACATATTATAACAGTGTACCGGTATGCAAGAAACAATGAAATAAATAGAATTAAAAACATCCACATGAAAAGCACACCATGACACAAGGATTTAATGAGGAAACCCAGTGTGGGAAAAATCTCGGTGGGCTTTGTGACCCACAATATCCACTTACTAGCCAATAAGAGAATATTACTTACAAAAGGGGGCCTGCACATGCAGGAAGGCCAACTGCCTAGAGCTCACTGCTCAATGGGAAGTCTCACTGACTTACAATGTGGATTATACAAATCCAATATCTTGTAATGCTTTACAATAACATCTATAATGTCTGATCTAGTACTGGTTTCTGCTCTGTTCTTTACATAAAACCTTTAACCTATATTTCGCATAATAGGTCTGCCTAATATCTTCCTTTTTTGCTTACATCCTTTACAAAATGTCTACAATGATCTCTTTTATATATAAGAGTCATTTTACAACTTGCCAAGTTGGCTTACAAGGTTTTTACAATAATAAACAAAATATAATATAACATAAATCATGTCAGCCTCTGTGTCGGTATGCTTCCTTTCTTTGTGCCGGTGTAGAGTGTGATCTGTTGATGCCGACAAACTATCTTGCTGGTGTAATGCCTTGCCAGTGTAATGCCTTGCTGGTGCCATAGGATTGTAAGGTTACCATCAATGACAAAACCTTTAATCACATACAATGTCTCATTGGAGTGTGCATATGCCAACAATCTCCCCCTTTGGCATTGATGGCAACACTCATGAGAAATTTCAAAAGTGTATCAAAAAATGTTACCAAAAATGTGTGCTCCCCCTGAGCATATGATTCCTGTGATATTGAATTTTCTCATAACACTACTCCCCTTTGGGCATCAATGACAAAGGTTGTCAAGATGTTAGTAGAGTTTGTAGTTTCAACCTTGTAACTAGGTAGTTACAATTTGAAATAGATCCGTCAAAATCAAGTTTATACTCTCCATAAACTTTTTACTGTCACTTTTTGTTGTCTTTGTTCTTTTAACTGTATTGTGAGGTGCTGCAAATGCTCTATCGGTGTTTTCTGTCCCTGTATCAATGCCTCAAATATTTCCTTCCACAATGATGCTAGATATTCCAATCTTGGACTCAGTTTTAATCTCAGATGCTTTGCCTTATTCACTATTCTCTCCTTTTCTCTTTCTAATTTAAGTAACTCTTCCTTAAAATTTGTTATCCTTTGCTCAAAAACTGATAATGTATTAGGTGAGTTAACAAAATTATCAGCAAGTTTATTGATTCCATCATGTACCTTGCTTATTTTCTTATCTATGTCTACTGTTAAAAAGTTTGTCTTACAGGTGTCTTTGTACAGAGTTTTGTACTCTTTCAATAAGTTACACAGTTTCGGTAGAAGTGTGTCAAAATCCCTAATACACTTCTTTATCTGATCTTCAAAGAATTTTTTCTTTTCAATTTCTACTTTGTCCTTCAATGTCTCTTCGTTTATTTTCTCAATGTTCTCTATGATATATTTACACAAAGTATCAAGTTATCCTAAAGAATTTTTATTGTCTATATTATAGTTAGGAGAAATTACTTTCAAAATTGGGATTGTGTCATCTATAGCTTTGTAAGCCTATGAACTACAATCTGTTATCCTTTTGATTGAATCCAAAAGTACTTCAGTTACATTTGTTGGTTTGTGGCCTGCTGAGGAGGAACCAACATTCTGAATTCCACTGGTGGAAGAAGTAACCAAGCTTGTTGTGACCTCTGGTAATTCTATTTGTGTTTTTATTTCTTTAAGCAATGGTTTGTGTACTTCTCCAGTTGCTGGTGGCACTGTTTCCTCATGAACCTATTCACGTTTCTATTGCATTTCTTGTTGCACTGTCTTAGTCTGAGCCTCTGCCTATTGTTCTTTGTCATCTACCAGTTTCTCCTATGTTTTAACAGTTTGCTCAGGTACCAGTGGCTCACTAGCCATTTCAATCTTACCAGTTGTATCTTTATCTACCACAATATTGATCTTTTGTGTATCAACATATACTGTGTATAAGACTTCAGGATTAGGATTGACATCCTCTTCATCCATACTTTCAACTGTCGGTTGATCTTCTATAGTTGTTGTTACCGGTGATGTAAAAGAAGGTGGGGGTAAGTTGTCTTTTACTTTAATACTCAGAGGTCCACCAACCTTTCCTTTTCCTTTGTCTCTTTCTTTCTGATATACCTTTATTGGTTTGGGGTTTCAGTATTCTTCCTGTTTTTCTTTTTCAACTAGGAATATATCCCATGCATTTTTGTTTCTTCAGTCACCTCATTGACTCTTCCAACCATTAATGCAATGTGCCAGTGTGCAATAGAGAATACTGACTAGTTGGCTTCAACAATTAAATCATCAATTTCTTTAGGTGAGTTCACTAGGTACACAACAAGTAGCTTTTCTATCTTGATTTTCTTATCAGGTTCTATTACTGCTTGTCTCCTTGCTTCCAGTCTTTTGAACAGTTCATCTGGTACTTCATCTACAACTTCCATCCAAAATTTCTTATACATGTCCATATGCAATATAACATTGTTTTCTACTTGTTCTTTTTCATCTGCAGTTAGAGTGTAATATAATTCTCTATATTCTTTAGTTTCCCTTCCTCTATAATTTCATTCAATAGTATATCAAGAGGAGACATGTTTTGTTTTGTTCTCTTCTTCTTCTTGGGTGTTAGTTTCTTCTTGGGTGTAGTCTTTTTAGCTGGTGATCTCACTGCTTGTTGTTTCTATCTTGTCCTCCTACGTGAGGGTGTGGTTGCCGGTGAGGGATCTCTTTTCTTTACAACTCTTTTGAAAGCTGCAAGCATGTCACTCTCTGAAGAAGTGCCTGCTGGTGATAGATGAGTCTAAGGTTGTAGAGTTCCTATCTCATCCTCAGTGATACCAGTTTGTTTTAACATATCTTCTTTAATAGCCTTTGCTTGTCTAGAGCCTCTTCTCACAACTGCCTCAACCTTTTTCACTCTCTTCTTAGATTGTATTTGTTTTTCTATAGTCTTAGCACTACCAAATACTTCTTCCTTTGGTTCATTTGCTGCTTCCAGAAGTGCTTTAGCATAAGTCTCAATTATGTGATCATCTATCTCGTAGCCCATCTCTGTTACCCAGATTGTTCTTGGGATGACTGCTTCCATCCAAATTTCATCCTTTTTTATTACAAAACATATTTCATCCTTATATTTGTCAACAATCTTTTGTGATAATCTGATTCTCTTCTTCATTTTGGCCTTAAGTGCTTGAAAGAAATCATGGATATTGTTTTCTTTATCTTCTCCCATATTGTTGAATAATTCTATTAGTAGTTTACCTACCGGTATATCAAATCCAAGTTCTTGGTAACCTGTGGCTAGGAATTCGGAAATCATCAAGGCAAATAGTATTAATAATCTAGCTCAATCACAAAAGCTCAAATGCAATGATCTATCCTAACACACTCAATAAAGACATGAAAACAAAACATTCAAGATTTGAAAATTAAGCAAACCAAATGCAGATTTGAATGTCTCCTTCATGTGGCTCCATTGTCCTTCTTTCTTCTTCAAATAGCTTTGTTGTGGATCTCACCTACTAGTGCATGATCATGATATGAAAGCAAGTAGACAAGATGATTGCTCAAGAATACTTGAAGCGTGATTGATTCGGGAATCGATTTGAAAAGTGATTATTAGATCAGGATTGAAGAAATTCATCCAATTTATAGACAATTTGGAGAAAAGATCAAATTAGCATGAAGAGATTCAAATGGAAATTGCAAATCAAAAATGTCAATTATGACAAATTTATGACAAATTTGCACTTTCTATGCAAAATTGAATGATTGATAATTTATGACAAAATTATGACAAATTTCTATGTCAAAATTGATTGATTGTCAATTATGATAAATTATGACAAATTGGAATGTCATTCCCATGAAATTAGGAGAAAATTAGGAATTAGAAAAAGAGGAAAATTAGGAATTAAGAAATTGATTTAAATTAGGAAATTAGGAATTAAGAGAAATTAGGTGAATTAATTAATAATTTGTCATTTATTAATTGATTCACAAAAAGAGGAATAATTAGCCAATTAAATGAACATTTAATTGTGATGAGAAGACTTAGGATAAATAAATAATTTATTAATCCTAAAGGGAGAAATGACAAACAAGGTTAAATTTAATCACGAAACCCTAGAAGATGAATTAGCAATGCAAGGATGACAATTAGGTCTTGATAAAAGATAATTGACTCGATCATGATTTTGATTAACAAAGAACCAATGTGATAAATGATTTGATTGATAAATGCGCCAATTGACGAGGAACAATGACTAATTGATCCAAATTGAAATAATTGAGAAATCGATCGCAAAATGACAAGATTGACAAGAGGACAAGGATCGATGACAAAATAGATTGCAAGACGACAAGATTGATGACAAATTGATCAAAAGACAAGAATCGATGACAAATTGATCGCATGATGACAAGATTGATAAGAGGACAAAACCCTAATTAGGATTGACGATGTCCAAAATGATGACAAATGAGCACGCACATTGATGTGATAGGATAAGATCGATCAAAATCATGACTGGAGAGTGTTGTCGACAAGACCAAATTTGAGAGCGAGACGAATGAAGAATGTAGAAGAATGACTTGATGCTCGCAAATGATAAAAACCAAGTGCATGACATAGGACAAATGTTAATGCGACGCAAAACCTAAAATGAGGCAATGTGCAAATGTTAAAGTATGATTCCGCAAGCATTGACCATTTTTAGACATCTACATAACCTATACCTGGAACTTGTTTGGTTATATGTAGCATCAAACATACTAGTAGATTTCCAAACCTAAAAGTTCCTTTCTTATCCTTCTTAATCTTGCCTAGGTTGTCAATTAACTCATCCTTCAACCACTCACATAAATCAATTTTTGCATTATCTATGATCATGTCATAAGCACTTTTAATGCATAAACTTGAAATTGAATTGAGTCTGTTTGCATGAGTTGCCTTATACCCTAATATCATGTTGATAAACCTTACATTGATGTTGGTTACATCATTGACTCTTAGGGACCTTTTATCAGATGTAGCACCAATTAGCTTAGTAACTAGGTCATTGGAGACCTTCTTAATTTTGTCTGGCCTTTTACCGGTGGTCGGTAACCCTGTGACAACTTTCATAGCTTCCTTGGTGATATTGTGAATTGCATCTAGCCAGAAGAATTCACCATGTACCCTACTTAAGAATATCCTAATCACATCCTTGGGAAATTCAGGAATGCAGAGGATTTCAATAAATCCTAGGGTTTCAATGATTTTATGTTCCAGTTTCACATTTCTGGAATTATCACATATGACGGTTTTATACATAGTTTTGATCTCTTCATCTCCCAATTCCTCTTTGTTGCAGTGAATGTAAATTCTGGGGTCTTCAGCATAAACAACTCCTTTTGGTATTTGTGAGAAAGTACCTATATTTGGTTTTGGTATTGTCATCTTTGTTTGCTACTTCGGGAACTAGTTGAAATATTGGCCTAGGGTGTTTTATGACCTCGACTACAGTAGGGTTTTCTATATATTCAAGTGTAGAGGTGGAGATGATGATAAATACCTTTTTCTGTCTTGGATGGATTGATTTCTTGAAGTGTTTTGTCTCTTTGCTTGAAATTCCTTAGCTCTCCAAATTTTGTGCTCTACGAATGTTTGAAATCACGGTGAAATGAAATGGAGCGAAAACCACAAATTTATAGTGTTAATTTTCCATCTACCACATTAAATGCATGCCGGTTAAGTATTCACTTAACATTGTCTGCTGGTAATGAAGTAATTTCCAACTTCTCATCTCTAACCAAGGGAATAATAGCACATGTGTCATTAGATCGCCAAACCCTCAAGGAAACTTTCTTCAATTTGATGAAGAACTTCCTGCTGGTGGAGCATCACTCTATCCTGCCAGTGAAGCATCACTCTATCTTGCTAATGAAGCATTGACTGGTTCTACTGGTGGAGGAGTATTCCCAATATTTAGATCAGCTTTTCTAATCCATTGTTTTGATAATTCTTGCTTAACCTCTTCAACTTTTTCTTTACCTTTCAAGCTAGAACTTTTGTTGTCTGTTGATGATCCTTTACTTCTACAAAATTTTGCAATATGCCCAATCTTGTTAAATGCATAACAAGTCACATTATTCTTCTGAATAGCTTTCCCATAACCTATGCCGGTTTGTGTTCTACATTGATTAGATAAATATCCAAATCTTCCACAAACATAACATCTCACATTCATTCTGCAATTTTTCAGAGTTGTGACCAACTTTGTTGGATTTTGAACATTGACCGATGGGTTTGTTGATATTCTGATAATTTCTAGATCTACATTCATTTGCTCTATGACCATACTTATTATAGTTAAAGCATTTTCCATTGAATTTATAAGTATTAGGTTGTCTTACCGGTTTGTTGTGATCATGTGTGTTTGTAGTACCAGAGCTTTCACCAACTTCAAAGCCAATTCCAGAAGTGTCACCTTTAGTTTTTTTATTCTTTAGTAAGTTACCAAGTTCCTCTGAGATTTTCTTGAATTTTTCTTTATGTTGATTTGCAGTTTCTAGTTCTCTTTCTAAGACTTATTTCTGTCTCATCAGTTCATTGGAGTCATTCTGAGTGTGCATTAGATCTATCTTTAATAAATCATTTTCATAGCTAAGTCTTGTGTTCTCATTTGCTGCATCACTTAGTCTTCTGGTCAATTCTTCTTTATTCTTCTTCCTATCTTCAATCTCTTTACAAAATCTCATAGTCATATCTTGCATCTCATTCTTTGTAGTTATGCTCTCTAGTTTCAACTTACTTGACATATCATTAAGTGATTCCTTTTCATCATTCTCATTTTGCATCTTTTCACAAAGTTCTCTTCTCTTATTTCTTGCAATAGTAAGATTCTCTTGAAGTGCCTGAATGATATCTTGAGCTGCTTTTAGATCATCTTCTAGTTTGACATCTATCAATTTTTTTGTATCATAGTCTGAGAGAGCTGCTTCAAGTTGCTTCATCAGATTTTCCATCTTTACCGGTGTCAAGATCTTCCTCAAGCTATTAGGCTTCTAAAAATAGAGGACCAGGCTCTAATACCAATTGTTAGGAAACTCACAGATACTGAGAGGGGGGGGGGTGAATTAGTAGCTAACCAGTAATTAAAAATTTTCAACTTAAAACATGCTAAACATATTATAACAGTGTACTGGTATGCAAGAAATAATTAAATAAACAGAATTAAAAACATCCACATGAAAAGAACACCATGACACAAGGATTTAACAAGGAAACTCAGTGTGGGAAAAACCTCGGTGGGATTTATGACCCACAATATCCACTTACTGGCCAATAAGAGAATATTACTTACAAAAGTGGGCCTGCACATGCAGGAAGGCCAACTGCCTAGAGCTCAATGCTCAATGAGAAGTCTCACTGACTTACAATGTGGATTATACAAATCCAATATCTTGTACTGCTTTACAATAGCATCTATAATGCCTGATCCAGTACCGATTTCTGTTATGTTCTTTACATAAAACCTTTAACCTATATTTTGCATAATAGGTTTGCCTAATATCTTCCTTTTTCGCTTACATGCCTTACAAAATGTCTACAATGATCTCTTTTATATATGAGTCATTTTACAACTTGCCAAGTCATCTTACAAGGTTTTTACAATAATAAACAAAATATAATATAACAAAAATCATGTCGGCCTCTGTGCTGGTGTAGAGTGTGATCTGTTGATGTCGGTGAACTATCTTGCTGGTGTAATGCCTTGCCGGTGCCATAGGATTGTAAGGTTGCCATCAATGAAAAAACCTTCAATCACATACAATGTCGCATTGGAGTGTGCATATGCCAACACTTGTATAGCAGCAGTATAACCATTCTTTGTAACATCCCAGATGTCTTTTCCAATGCAATTTAGATGTGTCTCCATTCTAATCTTCCATATGTCATAGTTGGTTCCATGAAGTTTAGGACTATCCTTCCTGAAATAATTAGTAGACATTGGATCTCCTCAAGCTATTAAACTTCTGCAAAAAGAGAACCTGGCTTTGATACCAATTGTTAGATCCTAGAGACAACTTAGAAGGGGGGTGGGTGAATTAGTTGTCAAATAAATTCAAACCAAAAACAAACTTAACCAACTTAATGCTTAATACCAACAAACGAGTTTAATATGTTGGTAGATAGTTTTAGCAGTTAATTGCTATACTGGTAAGGATTAGTGCATGAAACATAAACACAAAGTCATCCACAACACATAACACCAATATTTGTACATGGAAACCTTGTAAGGGGAAAAACCGTGGTGGGAAACCTTACCCACAATCAAATGATACTACTACAGATAGTAAGTGTACATAAATGGGGCCTCCACATGTAGAAAGGCCAATCACCTAGAGCTCACTACTCAATCACAAAATGGGAGTCACACTTACTACAGTTGGATGGTTAAATCCAATAAAAATGTACTGCACAAAATAACATCTTCATATGCTGGATTCAGTACCGGTGTAGTTCTGATTGTCTTCACAAAAACCTTCCTTCAATCTTCAAATGATCTCTGTGTGTATAGCTCTTCTTATTCTCGCATAGACCTTTACACAATCTTTTTTTGCATTCCACATTTGATCTTACAAATAAGATCTTACATTTATACCATAACCTAAGACCAATTTTAGTAGGTCGGCTCTACAAGATATTACAATAAAACATTTTACAAACAATATAATATCCAATGCAATAACCGATTGAACATGTTGGCTTAATGCATTTACAACAATAATTAATCATCTCCATAGCGTGCCATGCTGATCTGGAAAAGATAAACCTACCGGTGTAACCCTAGACCTATTTGCCAGTAACAACAAATATGCAACTATGGATATACCAATGAACAAAACTCCAGGACAAGATTTCCTAATGATGTCTTCGACATTACTAAGTGTTTCCCATATCATTCCAAGTGCCGGTGATCATTATATCTTTCTGGTGTACCAGATACCGGTGACTGTGCATGAGTCACTTGCTTGCTGGTGAATGTTGTTAACTCTCCAAAGTGCCAAAGTTGATAAGAGTTTAGTAGGTGTTGACATCAATGACAAAACTATACCAAAATACCAACAATTGTAGGTAATCAGAAATAGAGGACGGAGAAAACCAAAATTTCAAATTTAGGAGAATCTTCTCTGGGCTCCACCTCAGCTTGTGTCACCAGATCTTGTAGTAGGAAAAGCAGTCAGAAACTCCTTGCAAGTTCACTTGTAGTAGACAAATGCAATCACCACTACCAAGGGAAGCATAAATAATTGCTTGGGAAAAAGAGAAAAGCAAATGGGTGGTTGTATTGAAGTAGATGAGGGATACACAGAGGTATGGAGTAATGAATTTCCTAGAAGAAAATTTGGTTAATGGTCTTGATGACAATGTACTTTTCATATGCAAAGAGTATATTGAGTGAAGAAATTAAATTATTGAATAAGGACATGAGGAATCCATTAATATTTTAAAGGAGTTAAAAGAACCGACTAATACTATGCAGAAAGACATGAAGTACATAGATCTTCAACTACTAAAAGAAGATAAGAAAATGCTTGAGGATTCATCTGATATGATTCAAGCTTTCAAATATCAAGCGCAACAAATCTAAGAAGAAAAATCCTTGACAATGGAGTATTTCTTGAAGATTGCAAGAATTGAATCTATGTTAGTGGTTTGCTTCAACCATCTTGAGACACATAAGGGTAAGGTTGTGCAAGTGAGTAAAAAGAAAGAAGTGTCGAAGTAGTGAATTCTACATATCGGTCTTCCATATTATCAACTTATTCTCAACTTCTCCTCAGCTCACTTGGAATGGAGAAATATTCAAAGCACCCCTTCATTGCAGGACAAACAGGTGGAGGCCATGTCATCTACAGGAGCGTGATTAAATTATTGTTGCTCGAAGATTATGTCACTTTTCCTGTTTAGTTGTTGTTTTTCAGCTTTTAAGATAGACTTCTTTAACTCTTGTGAAGAGTTAATCTTTTTACTCTACTTTAAATGTAACAAACTATCATAGTCTGGCAGTTATATATACTTGATTAAAAGCCTTGTTAAAGGTTCGAAAAACTTTGATTGGAATTGGTAGACTTAGTTTTCTTTTGAATTTTTAGTGAAGACATTTTATATATGAATGAAATGATATATTTTGCATGATCTTCAAATGTGTGCATTTGAATGATAGAGAAAATATCTGTTGGGATGAATGTTTGTGTACAGAATATTTTACTTCATTGATTATTAGCTTATTATAAGTTTGTGAATTCATTGATTAAGAAAATTAGTTGTAAGTTGTCATTTAAATGATTCTGATCCCCCTTGTTCTTTGAGGCATGGGCAAGTATCGATTAGTATTTATGCTACATTGAGTATACTTGGTGAAATAAGTTTTACATAAAAGTGAAATGTTCAAAGTTTAAATCTGTGAGTATTACATTTATGAATAATTATCTTGCAACATTTATATTGTGTTGATAGATGGATGTGAAGGCTTTTCTCACTTTCTAGTAAAAAGTGTGTTACTTTATGATTAATTTGCATAAACATTCATTGGATATCATCTAGGGATCTCAATCTTATGTAGAGGGTAAACCAATATTTCGATTCACCCAACTATTGGTTTCTTTTTCTTTTCATCAGGGATATGCATGAGTCATCATTAAAAATATTAAAGGAATGCAAATCTGTTAGCCAACAAATTTTTTGCGACTCTATTGGGGAGTTCAGAAATGAAAAATGAGTGCTTTCTTTCCTCAGTTATCTTAAATATCTCTATGTATAAAGAGATTGGGGACTTTTTATATTAATTTGCAAGATCTTTTGGTAAGAGAATTCTAGTGTATTATGGCTTTAGTTGCAACTTGGCCATGGGGGAGTACTCAAATTGGACCTTTTGCTTTTCCCTAATATTTATCCCTTCCTAAAGGATCAAGAGAATGCTTTCCAAAGTTTGTTGGAGATAAGACTCAAGATCCTGATGGTCACATTAAAGCATTCATGGTTACCTGTGCGATTCTTGGAGTGCAAGAAGAGAATGTCTTTGTGAGGTTTTTTGTTGACAACCTTGTTGGAAATGTCGCTGAATGGTTTCAGAATTTGCATGATGGATGCATTACTAGATGAGATGACTTAAAGGTAAAATTCAGATGAAAAATGATGAATCTATGAGAGGTTTTATTGATAGATTTAATAGATGTGTTGGTAAAATTCTTCAAGCTTGCCAACCAACTGAAAGTAATCAGCTATGTGTTTTTATTGCTGCATTGCAAACTAAAATTAAATTCCAGTTGAAGCATCAGAGAATACAAAGTTTGAAAGATGCACAAAAATAGGCTATTGAGGTAGATGATGATATGTTCTTAAGTGGAATGAAATGCATGGACGAATGTGTTGTGAAGGAGCCATAATCTGAAATTTTTCTTTATAATCAGAAGTTTTATCTGAAGAAAGAGCCTCTACAAAAGAAACTTGTTATGAAAGAAGAAAAATCAACACTACCTATCTCTTATTCTCAAAATTTAACAGTCTTTAATGATGAACATTTCCAAGCACCTCCTGTGATTGAAAATAGCTCTCCCAACATTGTAGGGATTTATCATTTGCATGTTTAGAATGATAATTCATTTAAAGATGAGGGTGATTAAACTGCACAATCATAAACTTTAATGACTTTCTCAAATGCTTCCTCTATTGAGAAAGGATTTCATGATGAACAATTAGATGGAAGTTTGCTGGAAAATGTATCTTTTTTAGAATTTTAATCTTTTTCATTTGATACTTCTAATGCAATTTCAGCTAATGATTTTGATTAGGGAAACATAACAGATTAGCATAAACAAGAGATGTATTATGGTAAAAAAGTAGGGGGTATCTTGTTGGCATATGCACACTCCAATGAGACATTGTATGTTATTGAAGGTTTTGTCATTGATGGCAACCTTGCAATCCTATGGCACCAACAAAGGCATTATACCGACATCAGCACATCACACTCTACACCGGCACTCAGGACACCGACACTAGCACAAAGAAAAGAAGTATATTGGCACAGAGGCTGACATGATTTTGTTATATTATATTTTGTTTATTATTGTAAAAAATTTGTAAGCCGACTTGGCAAATTGTAAAATGACTCTTATATATAAAAGAGATCATTGTAGACATTTGGTATGAGTGAGGAAGCGTTAAGGAAAAATATTAGGTAGACCTATTATGCGAAATATAGGCTAAGGGTTTATGTAAGAAGAAGAGTAGCAACCGGTACTGGATCAAGCATTATAGATTCTATTGTAAAGTAGTACAAGATATTGGATTTGTATAATCCTCATTGTAAGTCAGTGAGACTTCTCATTGAGCAGTGAGCTCTAGGTAGTTGGCCTTCCTGCATGTGCAAGCCCCCATTGTAAGTAATATTCTCTTATTAGCCAGTGAGTGAATATTGTGGGTCACAAATCCCACTGAGGTTTTTCCCACACCGGGTTTCCTTGTTAAAACCTTGTGTTATGGTGTGATTTTCATGTGGATGTTCTTGATTCTGCTTATTGCATTATTTCTTGCATACTGGTACACTGTTATAATATGTTCTGCATGTTTTAATTCAAGAAATTCTACTCACCAGTTAGATACTGATTCACCCCCCCCCCTCTTAGTATCTATGGGATTCCTAACATATGTCTCATATTGATATGCAGACAAGGTATGAGTCTTTTCACTTTGATTGCATGCAAGATATTGAGGAATTGTTGTAGCCCAAAACATTGAAGAATTTTGAGAATATTGAAATACAAACCAAGGGAAACTCATTCACATCTATTATGATATCACATTGGAGATCTGAATTAGAGGTATTCAAATTTGATTGTGAAGATGAGCTAATTGATAGTCATCCCATGTTGGAATCATTTTGTTTTGAAGATAATGTTAATAATGAATTCTTGGAAAATGAATGTCTAGAGATTCAAAATTCAGATTTAGATAAATACTTTCTCGCAGATCATTCTTTCACTTTTGAAGAAGGTTGTCCCACCAAAGGTGTAAGGAAAGAAAGTGTAGAAAAAATGCTTCCCTAACATCAATTTGCAGGGGAAAATAAACTAGTGTTTACAAATTTATAACTTTTACATAATATGGCACAACCATGAGCATACACAATTAAACAACATAGAGATAGAACATACAGAGTTAACATGGGAAAACCCTTTCTGGAGAAAAACCCACCACCAATAAAAAAACAACTTTATTATCAGTATGTCAAATACAATAAAGCTCAATCTGCAGACTTCCTTTCACTCTGTCAATCATTCATTCCAGATGTAACATACAACACTCAGATCATATAACAATTACAGGTCAATCAATAGCTATCGTAAGTCATAACCTTACAGTCGGTTCACATTTGGCTTCTAATACCAAACTAGTTGACTATTACACCTGGACGAGATGGTTGGGAAGTTGAACTTTCTCTGTCATTCTGCAATCATGGAAAACCAATTATCCCACATGAATCAAGAAGTTGGGTTGGTTCGCATTCATATACACTGACAATCTCATCCTTAAAGTGTTCACCTTTTTTGGATCTCGGTTCAATCTCACATCCAGAGTCGATCTTTGCTCCATCGGACATCGATATAGCTTTCAACTGGTAGAGCCGATCACTCGATGATACCGGATCACCGAAGCTGACTCCATCGGTTCATCGACATAGTGTTCAAATAGTAGAGTCGATTGCCCGATGATACCCGATCGTCGAAGGAGACTCCATCGGGTCATCGACTAGAATTCAACCAGTAGAGCTGATCACCCAATGATACCTAATAAGTGAAGCAATTTGAGACAAAATATAGCAGACTCATCAAGACTTTAGCATAGCCTTCATCATGTCGACCCTATTGCCAATATCAACCTAGAGAACCTAAGGTAGGTTCATCGGGTATCGACATAACTTCCGATAGGAACACCCGATAGCCGATGACAACCTAGACCGGCTAAGATAGCTCCTTCGGGTCATCAACACAAATCTGATGCAGTCTTCCTAAAAGGAAAAGTTATCTCGTTAGAAAGGAAGACACCAGTGTAAGTCATACCAATCAGAAGGTGTTAAACAAACAAGAAAGTAACACTCTATTGTTCCATCAGTATAGGCTACCCCAATCAACCCATATATGTCAAGTGAATTAGAGACACATTTCCAACAAACTCCCACTTGACAAGGAATTCATTGGACCAATTACTATTTCAGACATTATAGAGGAACATGGGTATCAAGACCCATAGAATTTGAACACCACTTGAACTTGTGCATGCTCACTAGTTTCATCAAGACATCTGCAACATTTTCCAGAGTGTCTACCTTGTTAAGATAAACTTTTCCATCTTCCACCATGTCATGAACGAAGTGATACTGAACATCAACATGTTTCGATCTAGCATGGAAAGTAGGATTCTTTTCCAAACATATTGTACTCTGATGTCACTCCAAATTTCAACCTGCCCTGCATCAAAACCAATATCTAATCTCAAATGCCTAAGCCAGACTGCTTCTTTACAAGCATGTGTGGCCACCATGTATTCTGCCTCTATAGTGGACAAAGTGACTAGAACTTTCCTCTTGCTCATCCAACTAATTGCTCCACCATTCAAGACAAAAACATGTCCACTAGTGGATCTCCTACTATCAATATCCCCTGCCCAATCAGAATCCGTATAACCACAAATGCTAAGAGTTCTCTTTGAATCCTTCAGATTACCATGATAACACAATGCAAAGTTTGAAGTACCCTTCAGGTATCTAAACACTCTCTTTATAGCATCCCAATGTGGTTTCCCTAGATTCAACATAAACCTGCTAAGTACTCCCACTGGCTGGGAAATGTCTTGTCTTCTACAGACCATAGCATACATCAAACTTCCTATAGAACTTGCATAAGGTAAACTTTTCATGTCTTCAATCCCTTTTGGAGATTTCAGATTGTCAAGCACATACAGCTTAGTTCCTTGCAAGATGGGAACAACCCGTGGTTTACAATCAGACATATAAAACCTGTCAAGAACATTGGTTATATACTTTCTCTAGCTGAGCCAAATTTTCCTCTTAGATCTATCCCTTTTGATCTCCATTCCCAGAATGTAAGTCCTTCATTTCAAATTTCATAGAAAGCTGAGATTTTAAATCTGAGATCATACCCTTTGTGTTTCCTATGAACAACATATCATCTACATACAAAGCTATGATAAGAATCCTATCACTATCAGTTTTGTAGTAAACACAATGATCAACGTTTGATCGCACAAAACCCAAGGACAAAATAAATGTATCATACTTTTGATACCACATTCTGGGAGACTATTTTAAACCATACAGAGACTTCTTGAGTTTGCATGCCAGATGTTCTTTACCTTTTTCCATTAAGTGCTTAGGCTAGGACATATAAATTTCTTCTTCAAGATCACCATGAAGAAATGTTGTCTTCACATCCATCTGCTCAATCTCCCAATCATATGCTGCTGCAAGTGACACAATAAATCTAATAGACATCTGCTTAGCTATAGGAGAGAAGATTTCCCCATAATCAATACCTTCTTTTTGTGAATACCCCTTTGCAACTAGTCTTGCTTTGTACTTGTCAATCCTGCCATCTGGACCATACTTCTTTTTAAACACCCACTTGCAGCCTACAGGCTTTCTTCCTTTAGGCAATGGAACCAAATCCCAAGTTCCATTTTTATCCAATGATGACATTTCATCATCCATGGCTTCCAACCAGGAATCTGAATCAGGAATTTTAATTGCTTCTTTGACAGTCCTAGGGTCATCAGTATCTAAAAGTAAAGCATAAGCACAATTAACATTCAACATAGAGTGACTGTACTTATTAGGTGTATACCTTTTAGGTTGTCACCTCTCTAGAGTTGATATTCTCAACTTACGTGTTGAGGCTTCTTGAGGTTCCATGGGAGGCTCATCATCATTTTCTTCTTCAGAACAACTTGAACTACTTAAACTCTCCTCATCTTCAGGTATCTTTGGAGATTCTTCTTTGGCTGGAGGAATTTCAACCTCAGCTTCTCCTCTCTTTTCTATATTATGATCTAGTTACATAGGATTCAACTCATGAAAAATCACACTTCTGTTGTATACAACCTTACCAGTCACTGGATTCCAAAGTTTGTATCCTTTCACACCAACTCCATAGCCAATGAAGATACATGTCACTGCTTTGTTATCCAACTTAGATCTATTCACATCAAGCACATGACCATATTCCTCTTCACCAAAAACATGAAGGTTCCTTAAAGAAGGTTTCTTACCAGACCATGCTTCCATAGGTGTTTTGTCAACCAATATTGAAGTAGGAGAATGATTCAACATGTAACATGCTATAGCAACTGCTTCAGCCTAGAATTTTTGTTCCAGCCCAACTCCGCTCAACATGCTTCTTGCTTTCTCCATTAGAGACCAATTCAATCTTTCTGAAACTCCATTTTTTTGTGGAGTGTATGGTACAATCTTATGTCTCTTAATTCCATGATCAACACAGTACTTTTCAAAATCTGCACTACAAAATTCACCACCATTGTCTATTCTTAAACATTTAATCTTTCTCCTAGTCTGATTTTCAACAAGATTCTTAAACTCCTTAAACCAACTAAACACTTCTAATTTACTTTTAAGAAAGTATACAAATGCCCTTCATGAATAATCATCTACAAAAGATACATAGTATTTAGACTTAGACAAAGAAGGTACATCCACTGGCCCAAACACATTAGAGTGAACATAATCCAGAATATCATAAGGCTTAAGAGATCTGGAATAAAAATGAACACAGTTATGTTTTCCATATATGTAGTGTTCGTAGAAGTCAAACGCAAAACTACAATCATCCAAACCTTCAACCATATTCTTATACTTCAAGGCTTTTAAAACTTTTTCACCTATGTGGCCCAAACTATTATGCCAAAGCATTGTTTTCTCAACAGGAAGTTTAGCTTCCAATGAATTAGCATTATGCATCATTACAGTTGTCTTAACTGACTTTTCAGTGATCACATTACAACATTTAGGTTCAACATTTAACTTATATAGAGTACCAAAATGATCACCCTTTTCCAATAAAATGGAACCCCTAGTCATCTTGCAACCACTAGATACAAATGTAAATTGTACTCCAACATCATTAAGTTTACTTATAGAGAGAATATTTCTTGCCAGACCTGGTATATGAAGGACTTCATTTATCCCCTTCACTCTACCATCTAGGAACTAAATTTTGATTCTGCCTCTCCCTACAATCTCCAATGTAGAATCACTAGCCAGGTATATCTTTCCACCAGCATATGATTCATACTTTGAGAACCACACCTTGTGGTAGGTCATGTGGAAAGATGTGCCAGAATTTACTATCCAGGTTTCATCTAAGGTAGGCACTACCAGGGCTGCTACATATGCATTTGCATCACTTTGAGAAGACTCGGTGTCAGAATGCATCTTCTTCTTCTCCTCCTTGCAATCCTTTTGGATATGCCCTTTCTACCCACAATTCCAACACTTGACCTTTGACTTCTTGCTTGGAGATTTAAATCTCTCTTGAGACTTGAACCTCTTTCATTTCTTCTTGTCTTTGTCCTTCAATCTGCCTCAATGAGAGAGTTCATCTTTTGTCATCTCAAAAGACTTCTTTCTCATTTCTTTTGACAAAAGAGTATTAACCATAGTATCCACCTTGAACTGGGTCCTAGTACTACCAATAGCCATCACTAAGTTATCCCAAGAGTCAGGCAATGAACACAACAACAACATGCAACGTTATTCTTCCTAAATGGACACACCAACAAAAGTTAATTATTCAAGAACCATGTTGAATGCATTCAAGTGGACTGCTAATGGTGTTCCTGCATCCATCTTCAGAGAGTATAATTTCTTCCTCAAGAAAAGTTTATTAACCAAGGATTTGCCTTGATAAATATCTCTCAACTTACCCCAGAGAAGATGTGCAATCTTCTCCTCATAGATGTTTAACATAATAGAATCAACAAGGCAAAGCTTGATTAGACCCCTTGCCTTTTGGTTGGCTAAGTCCCAATCTTCTTGCTTCATGCTTGTAGGTTTCTGTGCAGTCATAGCAATCCAAAGATCTCTATCAACTGGTAAGTCTCCCATCTTGAGTTTCCATAGTTCAAAACTGGAACCATTAAACTTCTCCATGTCTATGTGCCCTGAGGTGCTTGCCATCTTAACCTGTAAAATAAACAAGTAGACACTCTGCAAGACTCCCACTAAACAGAATTGACACAAAAAACCAACCCTACCCAACAAGGATAAAAAAATGGGCCAAGCTTTGATACCACTTGTAAGGAAAGCAAGTGCAGAAAAAATGCTTCCCTAACGTCAATTTGCAGGGGAAAATAGACTAGTGTTTACAAATTTACAACTTTTATAAAATATGGCACAAGCATGAGTATACACAATTAAACAACACAGAGATAGAACATACAGAGTTAACATGGGAAAACCCTTTCGAGAGAAAAACCCACCACCAATAGAAAAAAAACTTTATTATTAGTACATCAAATACAATAAAGCTCAGTCTGCAAACTTCCTTTCACTTTGTTAATCATTCATTCCAGATGTAACATACAACACTTCGATCACATAAAAATTAAATGTCACTCGATTTCTATCGTAACTCATAACCTTATATTCGGTTCATATTTGGCTTCTAATACCAAACTGGTCAATTGTTACACCTATGCGAGATGGTTGGGAAGTCGAATTGTCTCTGTTGGTCTACAATCAAGGAAAACCAATTATCCCACATGCATCAGGAAGTCGGGTCGGTTCGCATTCATATACACCGACAGTCTCATCCTTAGTGTCCGAGTGTTCACCTTTTTTGGATCTCAGTTCAATCTCACATCCGTAGTCAGTCTTCACTCCATTGGCCATCAGTATAGCTTTCAACTAGTAGAGCTAATTGCCCGGTGATACCTGATCATTGAAGGAAACTCCATTGGGTCATCGGCATAGCGTTCAACTGGTAGAGTCGATCGCCTGATGATACTCGATCGCCGAAGGTGACTCCATCGGGTCATCGACATAGTGTTCAACCTGTAGAGTCGATCGCCCGATGATACCCAATAAGTGAAGCACTCGGAGACAAAACATATTAGACTCACCATGACTTCACCATAGCCCTCATCACATTGACCCGATTTCCAATATCAACCCAGAGTGCTTAAGGTAGGTTCATCGAGTATCGACATAACTTCTGATAGGAATACCCGATAGCCGATGACAACCCAAACCGCCTAAGATAGCTCCTTTGGGTTATCAACACAACTCTGATGCAGTCTTCCTAAAAGGCAAAGTTATCCCATTAGAAAGGAAGACAACGGTGTAAGTCATACTGATCAGAAGGTGTTCAACAAACAAGAAAGTAACACTCTTCTGTTTCATCGATGTAGGCTACCCGGATCAACCCATATATGTCAAGTGAATTAGAGGCACATTTCCAACAAAAGGCATGGCTTATTTTTCTAACATTCATATAGAAGACTATGGTATTTCTAGTATGAATCAACTCACTCAAGATGGTGTTGACATGTTGTAGCTAGAATTCTATGATGCAGAGTGGCTCTTTGGACCTGATATGTTTTTGAAGAAGCTTTTACATTATGTTGTTATTGGATCCTTCTTTATAGTGATTGCAGGTTATTTATTGGGAATAATTCTACTGACATATCAGCCACTTTTCCGCACTGGCAGGTACTTCTCACAACCAGTTGATGGATTTATATGAGAAGCTAGTTGCATTCTTGGAGGTATGGATTGTTTGCCTGATCTTTTGTAAATAAATTTTTGGTGTGATCTTGGTGTAGCTTGTCTTAGTTTTCAGCCTTGGTTTGGTTTGGGTTTTGGCTTGTTAGTTTTGCCTTGTTACCCTTCCCCCCGTCTACAAGCAACTCCTTGTGCTCTATTTCTCCTTGACTCTATTACCCAATGGATGCTAGGCACTGGTCTCTCCTAGATATTTTCTAGATTCTCCTAGTCCTTTATAGGCCCGGTCCCCAGTCAGAGCCAATGTTACCCTCCTCATTTTTCATGAGCATCTTGTTCCTCTGTCTATTAAACAAGGAGTATTATTTAATCAAGCCTTGTAGAATTCTTGACTTTGGTCTTGTGAAATTTGTTTGAACTTGAACTTGTTGGTTGAACCTTTGAAAGTTCAAGATTCAAAGTTCAAGTGGGTTTTGGCTGAGTCATGGCTTTGCTTTGTTTATGAGTCTTTGAACTTGAACTTTTGAACCTTTCAAAGTTCAAGGTTCAAAACTCAAAGGTATAAGTTCATTCAAAGTACAAAAGTGTAGCAGGTTCGGGTTCAAAGGTTGAACAGTTTGAATTCAAAAGTATAGTTCAAGTTCAAAATATGAGCAACACATATGATTTTCAAATTATTTTGTTCTGGTGAGCCTATGTATACATAAAGGAAGATAAATGACCATAACATATGTTTTTGTCATTGCAGAGTTGATGTAGCAATTGGGCAGTATATAATTTGAATATTTATATGCAAAAAGATGCTCGAATTGTGTGATAGAGTGTTTCCACCAATAATGACAAACTCCAACAGTTTATGGGAAAATATTTGTTTGAAGCATAGGCATTGTGCATTTGATCTTTTCATGGTAGTCTTGATAGTACCCGATTATGTTAATCATAACTTTCAAACCAATCATTATCTTGTAAATTTCTCTAGTCCACATTTGAAGGACTAGGTTTGAAAAAAACATATCAAACATTGAGCCTGATCCAACGATGCAATTGTGATTTATGTCTCCCATACTGAGACCCATTTTAACTTTCAATGGTTAATGTCCAATATATGATGACATCCTCAGGTTGTGACAAAAGACATTATTTGGAATAGGTGATAGTGGGCTCAAAAAGGGTAGATTATACTTTATCTTTCATCTCCAATATTCATATATGTTTTAATTATTAAGTTGCATTTATAATACTATGGAAAAATATTTACACGCAACATTATAATTAAAGGAAATATTCAAAAAGAGGGAGTTATCGAGAGAGAAATGAAATATTAAAAAAAAAGAGATTAATCAATGATCTTTTCAAGAAACGGTTATGTAAATTGAAAAGGGGTCTTTAGAAAAGAGATTTTAGGTGGTAAAAGGTTCTTCTTTTTTAGGAGTTGGTGTGCTATAGAGAAAGGGAGAAATCTTCAAATTTCTAGCTGTAACAGGGGAAGTAGTTTTCATGAGTTATTATTTTGTTGTTGTAGGGGATTTGGGTCTGTGTACTCCAGATTGTATTGAGAAATAAAGAAATGCAGATTTTTCCCATGTGTAAACTTGTGCATTCTTTAGATTATAGATTCTTGATGCTTTTATAATCTTCTTAATACTTGCTCCATTATGGAAAACAAAGAAATTGTATTTTCAAATCCGTGCGTTTGAGTATGAATAGAAAATCTCTGTTGGGATAAATATTCATTTATGTAGCATTTGTTGCTTCCTTGGTCATTTCACTTTCATAAGTTTGTTAATTAATTTAATGATTAGGTCTTTTGTTGATTTTGCATAGATGTTCTGATCCCCCTTGTCCTGTGAGACATGAGAGAGACTCGATCAGATCTATATTAAGAGAAAGGTTTTCTAAAAAGTGAAGCTAATTTAGTTGTAAACTTGTGAGTTTGCATACATAGTTTTTATCTTTATAGAATTCATGTGGTGTTGACTTGTGAATGTGAATAGCTTTAGTTGCTTTTTGGTTAAAAGTGAAGTTGGAATTTTAAACAAAAATCATTGAATATTATATGGGAAGCTGGACCCTTATGCAAAGGGTAAATTCTCTATAAATTTACCCAATTGTTGGTTCAATTTGTTTTGCAAGAAATAAGGGCAACATGAATCAATCAATATAAAATTAAAGTAAGACAAATCTGTTAACCAACAGATTTTTGGCGACTTTGCTGCGGAGTCAAATAATAAGATTGGTCATCTGGTTACAAGATATATAGAATTGTCTTGTGAACTTTTAAAATTTTATCTAGTTCTACCAAAATTTTGCATTGTGAATAGGATGGAGCCAAGAAGATACATTAGGTCTCAGAGGTGTGAAGGAATAGTTGACCCTATCTTTCAAGAATTACAAAACCTTAAATTTCAGTCGTCCTTTTCACCCAAGAGACGAGCAAGAAGTAGACCTCCTTCTCCTTCCCCTTCATTCCTTGTATCTTTAGTTTGTCAAGCCCTAACCTTGCATGGTGTTACCTTACCCAGTGTAATCAACCCAACACCCCTTAATATCATTCTTCTATGGCAGCCAATAATCCTTAGGTGGCCGTAGTAGGTCTGTCAAATGTTGGTCTAAATTTGAATGCTTTGCCCAAAGGAACAAGGGATCATTTGCCTAAATTTAGTGGTGATGGGAAGGTCACAGTTGATGAACATTTAAATGCATTTAATGTTGCATGTAGTGCAATAGTTATCCAACATGAAGATGTTGCAGTAAGGTTGTTTGTGCAAACATTAATTGAGGCAGGTGCAGATTGGTTTTATCATTTGCCAAACAGTGTAATAACAAACTGTCAAGATTTGAAAACTAGGTTTGAGGCTACATTCAAGGTAGTAGAGGATGATTATTCCCTTTAAGCCTAGTTATCTCAATTAAAAAAAGAGATCTCTGAATCTATGAGACATTTCATGGGCAAGTTCGATAAAATTGTCCATAAATTCCTACAAATCAGAAACCTCCAGATGACAACTTAAATTTTTTTTTTATAAACTCTATGCCTTCAGAGATAAGTTTATTGATTCATAGACAAAGAGTTGCAACTCTAAATGATGTTAAAACACTCACTGTTGAGTTAGAAGATGGCATGATTACTGTGGGAAAATGGAAGAGGGAAGTGCAAGTGGCAAATGTACAACACTCTACCACTTCAAACCCTATAATTCAAAGACTAATGAATGATGTAATAACACTCAGAAGAAAGTTACCCAAGGCTATTACGTCTTACCCACAACCTTACCAAGATATACCAAGGAGGATTACAAATCAGTCTATGGGAACTGGGAATAAAGCCTGACAATTGCCTTCGGCTCACTAAGATTAGCAATTGAAGCTCTACCACTTGAAGGGAATTCCATCTCACTGATGATAATGATAGTAATTATTGTCCAGAGATGGTGTGATATGCATAAATGATAAATACAAGAGAGGCCATAAGTAAACTTGGTCTGAAAGAAGTCTATGGGCAACCTGGCGACTTTGGAATACACTTCCTAGAGTATGAATCAGATTTAGATAGAGGAGGTGATATATTGGTGACCCTTGGAGACCCTTCTTGTGCCATCCTCACTAGAGGTCAACGTCAATCCAAAAATTTAAGTACCACAACCTTTCTTGAAATTGTAGCTAAAGGTAAAGAACCTATGAACCAGAACTCAGAGAATGTTTCCAAAGTTCAAGAGGTTCAGATGTTGAAGCGTGTTGACCCTGATACTTCTTTTGATATTGTTGAATTTTGTAAGGCATTAAAAATTCAGATTTCTCCCGCTAAATATCTTAGGTTGAATCCAAAAGAGTTAGAAAATCCAATTAAATGTGTATAAGGGGAAACTTCTCAGTTGCAATAAACCAAAGTACCATTGATTAATCTTGAGTCTTCACAGGATGAAAAGGATACCAAATCTATAGAGTTGTCTAAAACTATTATAAACACATTAGCTAATGAACCAATTGAATCACCATTAGTACTTGACCAAAGGCTTGAGCCATTTTACATGTCTTTATTTATCAATGGATTTAAACTTAATAATTGCATTATTGATTCCAGAGCCTCTGATAATATTATGCCTTCTGTAGTTGCTAAAGCAATAGGCCTTTCACTCACTAAAACATATGGTAAATGCTATGCAATGGAATCAAAGAAAATTCCTTTACTAGGGCAAATCTAAGATGCACAAGTTGCTCTAGCGGTACATCCTAACAAAAGTGTGAAGTTGACTATTTTGATTGTAGATATTCACACAAGTTATGGAATGTTGTTAAGTAGGACGTTTTGTAAGGATTTGGGAGGAGAAATTAAAATGGATTGGTTTGAGGCAATAATTCCTATTGGTAAGCAAACTTTTTCTATTCAACCTGAACCAAAGTCCAAATATATCATTTTTCCCTCTGATGACCCAAAATCTCAAATATTGTATCACGAATGTGATTTTGACAATTATTTTCTCTTCTCTAATGATAAGAAAGGCAATGAAGTTGATCCTACTGTAGGCTTGTGGGAAATGGAGTTTGATGGTAGTTGTGCATCGGCTAGATCTGGTGCTAGAATGGTGCTCACTTCTCCACAAGGTGAAAAATTTCCTTTTTTATTCAAATTAGAAATTAAAAACACTAATAACACTACAGAATATGAGGTATTGTTGTTAGGAATAGAGCAATATAGGAAAAGGGCAATTAAATTGTTAAGTGCCAAAGGTGATGCATAATTAATTGTTAAATAGGTACAGGGTCTCTTCTTGGTAAAGAATAAAAGGCTTAGACATTACAAAAATGGAGTCTGTGATGAGATTGAATATTTTGATGCTTTCTCAATTGAAGCTATTCCTAGAGATCAAAATTCTCATGCAGATTATTTGGTGGTGTCAGCGTCTTTATTACTCCCATATCCTAATTTTGGTGTAGATGTTTATAGGATTGAAGTTATATATCATCCTAATGTACCCAACAATTCAAATTGTTAGTAAGTATTCGGAAATGACAAACATATCAACCAGTGTTTGCAAAATGCTGAAATGTTTGCCTCTTCTTTCTTCGAAGGGTCTGAGAATGAATGCAATGAGTTTTGTCTAGATACAGGGAGAGGTTCTCAAAAGGAATTTTTTCAGTTGAAGGGAAATCAAATTCCAAAAGGCATGGTATCCTTATAATGCCTCTTTGATTGCAACGATAGGTATGTCAAAGAAAATGTTTCTCAAACTGCTAACACATTGGGAGAATATGAAAATATTAATTTAGGTGATGAAAATAATCCAAAGATGGTCAATTTAGGTAAGTATTGCAACCCTAAAGAAAGGCATTTGTTTATTAAACTACTACAAAAGTTTTTTAGATGTTTTTGCCTGGTCTTATGAGGATTTGAAAGACTTTAGAAATGGTCAATTTCAACATCACATCCCTCTCAAGCCTAGAGTAACTCCTCTAGACAAAAATTAAGAAATTATAATCCCAAGGTCACATGATCATCTATCCTATTCACTATTCTACATGGGTGGCCAATATTGTTTCGGTTTGTAAGAAAAATGGAGAAATAAGGATCTGTGTTGATTTTTTAAACTTGAATCGGGCTAGTTTAAAATATAATTATCCATTGGCAACGATGGATCATATTCTCCAAACTGTTATTGGATCAGAAATGATGTTGATGCTTGATGGTATCTTTGGTTATAACCAGATAAGTGTAGCAAAAGAGGACCAGCACAAAACTCCCTTCACAACACCTTGGGGAACTTTTGTCTACAATCAAATGCCTTTTAGCCTTATAAATGTGGGAGCAAATTTTCAAAGGGCGATGAATCTCTCATTTACTAACCTCATTTGTAGGACTATAGTTATCTATCTGGATGATTTGACAATTTTATTTAAAAAGATGAAAAATTACCTAAGAGATTTGGAGACTGTGCTACAAAAATGCAAAGACCATGGTATTTCTCTCAACTCAAAGAAGTCAGTTTTCTATATTACAGAGGGAAAGCTATTAGGTAATATAGTTTCACAAGATGGTATCAAAATAGATCTTGATTAGGTAAAAGCTATTCAACAGTTAGGTCTGCCATCAGACAGAAGTGGTGTCAAATCATTCTTTGGGCAAATGAGTTTCCTCAGGAGGTTCGTGCCAAACTTCTCTGAAATTACCAAACACAATGTAGGGATGATGAGTAAAAAGAAGATTTTCAAATGGAAGGAAGAAGCAAAAAGAGCCTTTAAAGAGGTAAAAGAAGCAATTGCTCATGCTTTGACATTAATAAATCCTAATTTTAAGAGAGACTTTATCATGTATTGTTATGCTTCAGAACACACAATGTTTGGTATTCTTCTACAAAAGAATGAACTGAATGAAGAAGTCCCTATTGTGTTCATGAGCCTTCTACTCAAAAAGAATGAATTGAATTACTCATTAGTAGAGAAGCAAGCCTTTGCAGTTGTTAAAGTTGTTAAGCATTTCAGTTACTATGTTCTACACTTCCATTCAATTGTCTTTATACCAAATCCCACTGTCAAAAGTATCTTGACTCAGCAAGAGGTGGGAATGAATAATAGAGCGACCTAGGTTTCAAAAGTTTAGGAATTTTATTTGGATATCTAACTGACCAAGTTAGTCCAGGGGTAAGGATTATGTCATTTAATAGCTTAAAACAAGGAAGAGGAAGACAAAATCCCAATAATTTTATTTTCCAGCTTGCAAGATGAGCGGTTCATTGATGTGGCTCATTACTTGACTTAAGGAGAATGCCCTAAGCATTTAACTGCAAAAGAAAAGATAAATTTAAGATTGAAGGTAGCTAAATATGTGATTGTGGATGATATATTATATAAGAAAGGCTTAGATGGGTCATTCTTAAGGTGTGTTGACAAAGAACAACAGAAGAATCTTGTACAAGTATTTCATAGTGAGGCATGCGGAGGACACTATTCTTCTACTATAACAAATTTCAAAATCCTTAGGAGTTGTTACTACTAGCTAGGTAATTTTAAAGATGCATATAAATAGGTTGTAGGCTATGAGAAATCCAAGTTATTCTCAGGAAGACCCCAAGTAGCTAAATTACCATTAAGGCCAGTAATTATAGATGAACCCTTCAATTAGTGGGGATTAAGTTTTATTGTTCCATTGAATCCCTCATCAAGTGCTGGTCATACTCACATCCTCACAGCTACGTATTCTTTTGTGAAGTTGGTAGAAGAAGTCCCCATCAGGAAGACTAATTCAGAAATTATTTGTAATTTCTTGAAAGAAAATATCTTGACTAGGTTTGGTGTACACCGAAAGATCGTGACCGATAATACCCCAAATTTCTCTTTCAAAGAATTCAACCTATATTTTTATGATCATGGCATTTTATCATCTCATTCTTAAGATTACTATCCAAAAGGAAATGGTCAAGCCGAATCCAGCAATAAGAATCTGATTTCTATAATGCAAAAATTGGTGGCTGAGAATGCAAAGGATTAGCATAAAAGGCTATATGAAGCACTATGGGAAGATAGGACCTCACCTAAAAGGGCCATAGGTATGAAACCATTTGAATTAGTATACAGAATAGAAGCTCAATAGACCTCATCTCTGGAGTTATCATCTGCTAGGTTGCAGAAAGTAATAGAAGATGAAATCTTTCAAAGTGCTCTGGAAAAGAGAATTATGTACCTTTCAAAAATTAAAGAAGAAAGGCAAGAGTTGGTGGGTAACATCACTGCACATTAGGGTAGGGTAAATAAATTTTTTGATTGTAGAGCTAGACCATGACAGTTTATGCTAGGAGATCAAGTCTTGCTCTGGGACAAACGTAGGGAACCAAAAGGAGATCATAAGAAATTTGATTCTCTTTGGAAATGACCATTCACGATCAAATAGGTATTGGGTCCTAACTTATTTAAACTTGAATACCCTAATGGAGTTTCACTGCCCTTGTCATATAATGGGAAAGATTTGAAGTTATATCAATTGTAAGCAGGAGTCCCCTGCAAGTCTTGTACATAAGTTTTGTTGTGTTCAGTTATTTTTTTTTTTTGGGTCATTTTGGTTTAAGGCTTATTTGTGAAATCAGATATCTTGGGGTTCATGTCTTGGTCCCTTGTCATCCCAGTCCCCAGTTAGAGCCAATGTTAATCCTTCCTCCTTTTCTTCAAATCTAATTTGGAGGTCTCTCTTTAATGTTTATTTTCCCTTTTCGATCGTGTATTTCCTCCCTTTGAACCCAAGTCATTGAACCTTTCCTTAGTTCAAAGTTCAAGTTTAAAGTGCACTTTAAAGATAGTTGTCTTTGTGGCTTTGTTTTATGGTAAATGCGAGTGCTTAGTTGAAAATTTGTGTTGAAATTGAACCTTTGAACCTTTCGGTTCAAGGTTCAAGGTTCAAAGTTGATAATGCGTCGATTATGTCTTTGCTCATTCATTTTGCTTTGTTTTTCCATGGAGACTATTTTACATTTCCTTCTGTGTTAATTCTCAATGTTGAACTCGAACCTTTGAACCTTTAGGTTTTTGGTTCAAGGTTAAAAGTTCAAAATTCATAGTCCAAGGCTTCATTTAGAAACAGTGTGTGAAACATGGAGGGAAAGTGGCAGCAAGAAAGGAGAATATTCTATGGAGTTCAAAATGTTAGTTTCTAATTATGGCAAGAAATCATGGTAATTCATGTATCATGTGATGGAATGACCTGAAATTTAATGCATGTTGGTTATACATCAAATCAGGTATCAATTCACATGAGATTACTTAATTAGTGTAGCTAGCTAGGATTTTAGTGTGATTTTGTCCATTTTTGTTGCAAAAAGCTATCAATCTTTCTAGTATCTTCTTAGTATCCGTGGAAGTGAGAGAAGACTAAGGTATTGTATGTGCATTTAGAAGGTTTTTGAGAATTTTTTGTTGGGTTCATGTTGGTTTCAATTGTTCCTTCTTCTGTTGTATTTACTTGTTTAGAAGCTAGTTGTTGTCTGTTCCCTTTGTTGTGTAGAAGAATTCATTTCATTCCTGAAATTATTTGATAAATATGAAAGGGGACACCATGAGGCCGACTTTGCCAAAATTTGGGCACACTTCCTCTTTAGTTAGCTCGCTTCTAGAGATGGGTGACACTTCATTAGCACAAGCAAAAATCTTTGATTTTGTTGAGAGAGATAAGAACCCAACCCAAAATTCTATGATGGATAAAATTGTAAGGAGTGGATTGGTTGAGGCTGCTGCATTTCCTGTCACTGCACCATGCTTAGAGCTAGTTTAAGAATATATGAACTGATATGATGTAGAACACAGGTGCTTAGGGATATCAATGGTGAGGTGTTGTTGAATATTGATAGAGAAACAATAATGGCAGCCATGGGCATTCCTCATATGGAGTTGTATGAAGATTGGACCATTGGTACCTCATATTCCTTCTCCGAGAAGAAGAGCACTTACAGAAGTGTAATTGCTAGAAACTGGATATTGGAAATTCAAAAGGGAGGTTCTAGGTTACCAAGACCACTCACTAGAGAGCACTTCATAACAGAGGTACGGGATATTATTGTTCTATTTAATAGATTGAAAGGAAATTCCCATGCCTTTTACTAGGAAGACTAGATGTATCTCTACATCCAAGTCATGTTGAATGGAAGTGCCTACCTGGATTAGGGACAATTTGTTGGAGAGAGATTGCATGAGAGATTAAATAAATTTGTGGGGATGAGTGGTTTCTATATGTCCTCATACCTATTTTATATTCTTGTTTGCACCCAAGATTGGAATGGATTACACCAAGAACCCTGGATTGATGGAATAAGGCTATATGAATACTATCCTTAGCTGCAGGAGTAGAGATGAAAAAAACTTCATGAGATGGAATGACATTTTTGCAGTAATATTACTTCATGAGTTGCAGGGTAATAGAAACAAGAGATTGTCGATAGAAGCAATGGAATTTATTGGTATTTATGGTAGTTTCTTTATCCAATTTTCTTAGTTCACATATATTAGAGTTGGCAGTTGTCAGGGTGAATCTTTCAGGTTACCCAAGTATGCTTTGGACAACTATGTTTTAATTGAAGTCAGTCGATAGCTAGCTTATATTGATAAGAGAAGTGGAGGAAAGTATGGGGTGGTCTTTCTAGTAGATCTTGGATACTATAGTTGTAGATCAGCTTCAAATGCGTTGATCCATCAACTTGAATTCAAGAAGTTCAATCTCCAATTATATATTGCTAGACATTAATTTGATAGTCGAAGGTTTTCTATAGAGAAATTAAATGTTGATGATGGTTTTTTGTCATGAACCTCAGCTAGAAGATTACTGGGAGAACTATGGTGATTAATTTGAAGTCCGAAGAAGATTGTGGTCAAGGTTCGTGGTTCAACAAATTGTGACAATGGGTTTGTCCATGAATGTCTCTAATGTTCAAGAAGACGAAGGAGAGGAATTTGTAGATCCTGAGTTCAACGAAAAGATACAAGGGGAACCTATCCTAGAAGTTGATTGGAATAGGAAAGGAGATGATAACATTCAGGCTAGAACCTTCAATGTGATCAGATAGAGAGAAAGATGGCTAAAAGATCATCATTTTGGACAACTTCCCATATCTGCACCTAAGAGTTGAAAAATTGGTCTAACTCATGAAACTTCTCAAGAATCTCTTTCTCCTTCTGATATTCTTAGTGATATTACAGGTAATGAGAAATAGAGGATGAAGAAAACCAGAATTGCAAATTTAGGAGAATCTTCTCTAGGTTCTGCCTCTGCTCATGTCACCAAATCTTGTAGTAGGAAAAGAAGTCAGAAACTGCTTGCAAGTTCACTTGTAGTAGATTTGGATTCAGAAGAAGAAACTCAAGGAACAATGGATGCTCAGATGCAAGACAAGATCATTACATGTTCTATTGATAAGGGAAAAGAAATCCAAGAACCTGAGGATTTTGTGAACACCATGGTTGTTATCACTACTGACCAACAATCACCACTACTAAGGGAAGCATCTACTATTCCTAAATGGTTAAGTGCTTCTCTTACCAAGAAAAGGAATGTAATTCCCATCTCAATCCCAATGGAGGACATGGTCAATAAATGTCTGGGAAGAACATCAAAGTCTAAGAGGCTTAAGACTGAAGTGATGATCGACGTGGCTGACCAAAGTGGACATTGGATTGTAGAGGTGGCCAGACCCCCAATAGACAAAGATGCAGAAAATATTACTGAGAAGGAATTTGTCATTGAAAATATTGACTTAGGAGTAACCTCTCGAGCTGCAAATGCTAAGCATATGGAGACTTCCACGAAAAGAATTCTCACAAGAGCTTGGAAAGATGAAAAGGATAAAAATGAAATCAAGAAGATCATAATGCAAATGGCCCAATACATTAATGCTAAACAAGATCCTAATCCTTAAATGCTTTCACAAGTTCCTTGTCATTTGATCTAAGATCCCCAATGAACAAGAGACCACTTGATCAGGTTCAAAGAAGCTGAATGGTTGCAAATGTCCTCAGTGAATGGATAGAATCAATCACCCAACAAGGAACTAACTACATTTCTGATTTGGTCAAGGTGTTTGAAAATGCAGAGTCTGTAGGTAAAGAGTTGGAAAGAAAAATAATTGCTTGGGAGAAAGAGAAAAGCAAGTGGGTGGTTGTATTGAAGCATATGAGGGATACATAGAGGTATGGAGTAATGAATTTCCTAGCAGAAAAGTTGGTTCATGGTCTTAATGACAATGTAATTTTTGTATGCAAAAAAAATATTGAGTGGAGAAATTCAATTATTGAACAAGGACATGAGGAATCCATTAATATTTTAAAGGAGTTAAAATAACTGACTAATACTATGTAGAAAGACATGAAATGTATAGATATTCAACTCTTAAAAGAAGATAAGAAGACTCTTGAGGATTCATCTGATATTATTCAAGCTTTAAAATATCGAGTGCAACAAATCCAAGAAGCAAAAACCTTGACAATATAGTATTTCTTGAAGATTGAAAGAATTGAATCCATGTTAGTGGTTTGCTTTGACCATCTTGAGATGCATAAGGGTAAGGTTGTGCAGGTGAGTAAAAAGAAAGAAGTGTGGAAGTAGCGAATTCTACATATCAGTCTTCCACATTATCAACTTATTCTCAATTTCTCCTCAGCTCACTTGGAATGGTGAAATATTCAAAGCACCTCTTCATTGCAAGATAAATAGGTGGAGGCCATGTCATCTACAAGAGCATGATTACATCATTGTTTCTTGTGGCTTATGTCACTTTTCCTATTTAGTTGTTGTTTTTAAGTTTTTAAGATAGACTCCTTTAACTCTCATGAAGAATTAGTCTTTTTACTCTGGTTTAAATGTAACAAACTATCCTAGCCTGGCGGCTATATATACTTGATTAAAAGCCTTGTTAAAGGTCCGAAAAACTTTGATTGGAATTGGCAGACTTAGTTTTATTTTGAATTTTCAGTGAAAACATTTTATATATGAAAGAAATAATATATTTTGTATTATCTTCAAATCTGTGTGTTTTAATGATAGAGAAAATCTCTATTGGGATGAATGTTTGTATGCAAAATATTTTACTTCATTGATTATCAACTTATTATAAGTATGTGAATTCATTGATTAAGAAAATTAGTTGTATGTGTCATTTAAATGATTATGATCCCCCTTGTCCTTTGAGGCATGAGCGAGTATCGATCAACATTTATGCTACATTGAGTATACTTGGTGAAATAAGTTTTACATAAAAGTGAAATGTTCAAAGTTTAAGTCTGTGAGCTTTATATTTATGAATAATTATCTTGCAACATTCATATTGTGTTGACATATGTATGTGAAGGACTTTCTCACTTTCTGGTAAAAAGTGTGTTTCTTTATGATTAATTTGCATAAAAATTCATTGGATATCATATAGGGAGCTACACTCTTATGTAGAGGGTAAACCAATACTCGGTTCACCCAACTATTGGTTTCTTTTGCTTTTCATTAGGGGTATGCATGAGTCATCATTAAAAATATTAAAGGAAGGCAAATATGTTAACAAACACTCATCACTCTCAAAAAATTGCCAGTGGGTGTCATTGTCTGGAATAGCTGATCGAACGATCACACAGACCGCCTAGGGTTTGGCGAGTAGGTCCACAATAGGGTTAAATTGTGACCAAATAGTAGCCATATGATCAGTGGATGCATTTGTCTTTTGAGGAACCCTCTAGATGTTGAAATCATCAAATCTTTCAATCAGATCCCATGTCTAATGATGGTAGGATCTCATACAGACATGCTTGGCACTAGAGATTCCTTGGACTTGGTGTACAATTAGCTCATAATTGCCCAAAACTTTCAACTTCTTTATGCCCATCTTTTCTGCCAAACTTAGGCCTTGGATCAACCCTTCATTATCTGCTTCATTGTTGGAGAAAGCAAACTAGAGGCGAAAAGACCTCAGGATCTATTCACCCGAAGGTGAAGTAAGGAAAATCCCAGTGCCTAAACCTACTTTACATCTTCTACCATCAAAGTGTAAGGTCCAAAGCACAAAGGACAACTCTTCCTTGGATAGAATATCCTTAGTTAGTTTTGGGATGACTTGATCTTCATAAAAAATATAGTGTATGAAGACTTGTGGTGTGATAGTTGGAATATGCATCAGATTTTATGAATTCATTGAGAAAACCTTTCTGCTCTGGTGTAATATCCCCGGTCACCTCTTCATCTTCAAGAAGCTCTACCATTTTTATCTCTTCATTAGAGATGGAGGTGTGAGTTGGCTCAAAGTTAAGAATAGCCTGATCCGCTATGTGCTTGGTGTGTAGGGGTTCTGAAAGAATTTTGATTTTAGCACCATGTTGGGTTCGGAGGATGAGGTGAGACCATTCTAAAGATAGGTAACCTCCTATTTTGGTGGTGAAGTCTTGAGAAAGGCAAAGGCCAAAAAGAGGCGGAATGTCAATGACTACTACTTCTTGAGACATGGTGACACAAGGACATGCAAACAATGTCAGCAGAAGGATTTTAATAAGACCCACATTCTGGACCTTATTTCCATCTAGTTACATAACACCCCTATTTAAAGGTTCATATTTAATATTCAAAACCTCTGCAATTTTCTTAGGCATGATGGTGGTGCTAACACCAGAACGTATCATAGAATTGTGTAAAAGTTTGTCTCCTGCTATGAGGGTCAAATAGAAAGGATTTATTTTAGGCTTACCTTCCACTTGGGATTTAGGAGGTACGACCTCATTTGCCTACACAATCGATGAGATTGGTTGTTCTGCAAGGGACTAAAATCTTTCTTCGCTGGCTCGTGAAGAACTAGCAACATTTATGCCAGTAGGTTTCTCCACCTCTGATAGAGCTTCTTTCAACTGATTCTTCTGCTCTAGGATACTAAGGAGATCACATAAGAAGACGTTGGTTGGGGCTTTCTTTACTTGCTCCACCATGTCCAACACTAATTGTACTGATGTCCTTTCCTCTCTCAAATTATAGGGGTTAAATTCATTTCTCGGATATGTGGTAGCAACTGCAGGTTGTTCAGGAACTTTATTTGAGATGAATCTCCCCTATGTGCCTACATTCTCTCCTATGAAATATCTTTTTGACCAGAGGTTGTAATCTATGTTGGCATATGTGTAGAGTATGTTGACATGATGATAATGTATGTTGTCATTGATGTAAATATGATGATGAGTGAACTGGTATAGTAATTTAAGCACTTCCAAGTGACTGGGTATATGTGAAAAATTGAAGCGGTATGTTTGTCCAAGTGAACCAGTATGTTGGAACGTGAACCAGTATATGGAATGTTTTGTATCAAGGTTTCATATGGTATGACTACTGGTTGGTAGTCTTAGCTTTAGGGTTTCCAGTTGAAGTATTCTATGCCTATGTGATTCAACCGATGACATTGTGTGATTTGCTAGCATTGTTATGAAGAACAGATTGTGTTTCCACATCAGCCTTGTGCGCTTGAAGGATCTTGCATGAAGAAGATTGATTCTATTTACCTCAGGAATGTGCAAAGTCTCTATAAATGGTGGAGAATGAGTGATGGGTTATCATCCTCCAAGAAGTGGTGAAGAACTAACGATGGAGAACGTCTTGAGATCTGTTCAAGACTGTTGTATTCAAAACAAAGTGTTCAATGGTCAGGATTGAACCGACTGAATTGCTCAACCTAAATGTTTAGGGTTTAGGGTTTAGGCTACTAGCCTATCTATTTCCTATAAGGTCGATATTGTTCTTCATGATGAAGTTGTTGGCAAATGCTATGTGTGTATCTAAGTGCAAAGATGTGTTATTCTTGCCAGACCAGATATGAGAATAGATACCTGCAGAGTGTGAGTGCAAAAGGAAGGAACTGAAGCAGATCTACATTAGCATTGAGTGTTGTTACCAGATCATTGTAATACCTGTTGACCTCTAACCACTTGAATAGTTGGAAAATCCCTTAACAAGGTAGCTTTAATTGTCTTGCTGTAAATCCTTTAACAAGGTGACTCAAAATCATTGAGTTCTAAAAATCCTCTAACATGGTAACCTTTAACTAGGTTTAACCCTTAACTGGGTATGTTAGCCATCCCTTAATTGGGTGATCCCTAGCAGGATCAGTTCCTAACAAAACCTATTGTAAAGTCTTTAACTGGACTAGGCTCCTAATAGAGCAGACTTCAAAAGGGTTCAAAGAACAGCTTGTGGGTATTCATCCCCACTATGGTTTTTCCTAGTTGGGTTTCCACGTGAAAAATATGTGTGTTATGTGTGATGCTTTTCATATGATGCTTTGTTATTCTCTATTAAGCGGTAAAGCATGTTGAACCTGTAAGTCTTTGCATTTATGTTAAAGTATTACTAGTGTATGCATATGGATGAAGTGGAAATAAGATGTTAGATTGTGTGGAAAGATGAGTTACCGATAGTAATCTGTTTTAGATTGGTGTTATTGCTCGCCAGTCAAAGTGTAGGGTTCTCAATCAAACCAGTTTAAGGAAAAGTGTTTTTATTAGTATTGATTCACCCCCCCTCTCAGTACCAGTTTGGTACTAACTATTCATCATTGATTCATCAATTGGTATCAGAGCATCCTCCAAGTCCACTGTGTTGTAAGCTTAACCACTTGAGGAAAAGATCCTACTCTAATGATGAAGAGGGAAGGTCCAAAGTTCAATAGAGACAACTTTAAAATATGGAAGGACAAAATGAAGATATACATCAGAAGCATGGGTGCTCAACATTGGAGCTACGTTGAGAATGCTTATGTTATCCCTACTGGTACTCTCACCAATGATTAAAAGAGAGAGATTCAGGAGAATGGGCAAGTCATGAAAGCCCTAATTAGTAGTTTATCTGACATTGAGTTTATTGATGTTTAGGACAAAGATAATCCCAAAGAAGTATGGGATGCCCTTGAGAATATCTATGGTGGTGATGAGAATGTAAAATAAGATAAGGAAGAAAGCCTTAGGGGAAAGTTTGAAAACATGTTGATGGTTGAAGGAGAGACAATTCAACAATATGGAATAAGAATCAAAACTATTGTTGGAGATATCAAGAGTGCAGGTGGTAAAATGGAAGATGCCACTATTGTTAGCAAAGTTTTGAGATCCTTATTACCGGTCTATGCAATAAGGGTTGCTACTATTTAGGAGTTGAGGTCTATGGACAAGACAAAGGTATCCCTGGACTCCATCATTACAAAGTTAACAACTTATGAGATAAATAATTATGATGGCAATATTTAGAAGACTGAATAAGCCTTCAGAGCATCTATTGTACCATCTAGAAAAGGCAAAGAAGATAGTACCAGTGGTGAACCAAGACAAAGTAGAGAAATGGATGATGAGGACATCCTGATGGAATTTGAATCTCTTCTTCCCAAGGGAACCAGTAAATATAGAGGTAAGCTTCCTTTGAAATGCTTTTCTTGCAACCGGATAGGAAATATTGCTGTAAACTGCCCTAATGGTGACAACAAGGATAAAATAGAGAGGTTCAAGAAGTTCAAAGGAGGAAACTGGAGAAACTATTTTGTAGCAGTTGATGAAGGTGTCACTGATGAGAAATCAGAAGATGAAGAAAATGAAGATATTGTGTTTGTAGCGGTCAAGGAAGATGTGTCAGACAAGAAGGCTCTTGTCTACTGCTTTGATAATTCCAATGACTGGATTATTGACAGTGGCTATTCTCACCATATGACTGGTGATCGGAGTAAGTTTCTATCTCTGGAAGAGTATGATGGTGGTGTGGTTCATTTTGGTAATGATGCACCATATATGGTAAAAGGCAGAGGGTCCATCTCTCTGAATGGAAGAAGTAGTTCTGACAATGTGTATTGGGTAGAAGGTCTCAGGCACAACCTTTTGAGTGTTTCTCAACTGAATGATAATGGACTCACTTTGGAATTCAGAAATGGAGTGTGCAAAATCAAGGGAAAGAATGATGAACTGATGGCTACCGGTATGCAGACCAAAGGTAACCTATTTAAACTAAATGCTAATGTCAGTACATGTCTTATGGCTAAGTTTGAGGATATTTAGATATGGCATAGGAGACTTTTCCATGCAAACTTTGACAATATTGTGAAGGCCAGTAAGATCAAGGTAGTTAGAGGATTGCCTATGCTGAGCAAACCAGAAAATCCTTTGTGCAGAGAGTGTCAACTGGGGAAAATGTCTTCCTCAACCTTCAAAGGTAAACCTTTCACTACAGACAATCTACTTGATCTTGTGCATACTGATTTGTGTAGTCCTATGAAAACTTGGAGTGTGCAGGGATATAGGTATTTTATGATTCTTCCAGATGATTTCTCAAGAATGATGTGTGTCACATTCTTGAAGGACAAGTTTGAAGCCTTTGGAAAATTCAAATCTTTCAGAGTATTGGTAGAAAAGGAAAGCGGTAGAAGAATCAAATGCCTTAGAACTGATCAAGGAGGGGAATTCACTTTAGGTGAATTCAGCAAATATTGTGAAGAGAATGGCATCAAGAGGCAACTGTCTACCCCTCAGACCCCATAATAGAATGGCTTGGTAGAAAGGAACAACCGGACTATGGTTGAAGCAGCTAGAACTATGTTGATCCAAGGAAAGGTTGCTCACATGCTTTGGAGAGAAGCGGTGAGCATTGCAGTCTACACAATGAACTAGGTACTCATCAAAAAGGGAAAGGATAAAACACCTTATGAGTATTGGACTGGTAAGACACCAATGGTAAGCTACTTCAGAGTGTTTGGTAGTAGATGTTATATCAAGAGGAGTGAACATCAGAGCAAGTTTGATGCTAAATGTGATGAGGGAATATTCCTAGGATATTCCACAAAGAGAAAAGCTCTCAAATGTTTCAACAATAGGACTCAAAGAATTGTTGAAAGCATCAATGTTATAGTTGATGAAACCATTGAGAATTCTGAGGAAATCAATAGTGAGCAAGTAGGAGATGAACTGGTAGTAACCTTTTGGGAACTGGTTGCAAGACAACCAAGCACTAGTAACACTGCTCCTACACCGGTGGATGCTAATGCTGATGAAGATGAGGATGAAGAAGAAAAGAAAGAGGAAACAACTAAGATCATTCCTAGGTATGTAAAGCTAAATCATGATCCAAAGAAGATCATAGGAGACAAGGATGCAGGAATTCTTACAAGAAGAAAGATCAGAGAAAACTCTTGCATGATCTCTGAATTTGAGCCTAAAACATTCAGAGAGGCACATGAAGATGAAGACTAGATCAAGGCAATGGAAGAGGAACTTGACCAGATAGAAAATAATGGTACATGGTCTTTGGTACCCAGACCGGAGCATAAAAATGTCATTGGCACCAAATGGGTTTTCAGAAATAAGCTGAATGAAGATGGCTGAGTGGTTAGAAACAAAGCCAGATTGGTGTGTAAAGGATATGCCCAAGAAGAAGGAGAAGACTATGGAGAAACCTTTGCTCCAGTAGCCAGATTGGAAGGAGTTCGTATGCTTCTTGCATATGCAGCATTCGAGGGATTCAAGGTTTACCAAATGGATGTAAAGTTTGCATTCCTAGATGGAATACTAGAAGAGGAGGTGTATATAGAGCAATCGGATGGGTTTGCCCTATCAGAAGATAGTGACATGGTGTGTGGGCTACATACGGCCTTGTATGGACTAAAGAAGGCACCTAGAGCATGGTTTGAATGCTTGCACTCCCATCTTGTGAAGATTGGATTTGAGAGAATAAGTGAGGATAGTAATATCTACCTGAAGTCAGAAGGAGATCAGATTTTGATCTGTGAGGTATTTGTTGATGACATAATCTTTGGAGAAGATGACAAGATGAGTCATGATTTTGCAGATGAGATGAAAAAGGAGTTTGAGATGTCACTTATAGGGGAGATTAAGTTCTTCATTGGACTACAGATTCAACAAATGAAAGATGGAATCTTTATCACTTAATCCAAATATGTCAAAGAGGTGTTGAAGACCTTTGGCATGGAAGACAACAAATCGGTTGGTACACCAATGGTGACCAGTTGTAAATGAGAAGGAATACCGATCAATGATTGGTAAATTGTACTATGTAGTACATAAAAAACCTGACATTGTACATGCAGTGGGTATTATTGCATGGTTCCAAAAAAGCCCAAGAGAATCCCACTTGGTAGAAGTCAAGTAGATTCTGAGATATCTGAAGGGAACTATTGACTATGGATTATGGTATCCATACAGTAATGATTTCAACCTGAAAGTATTTATAGATGCTGACTGGGCTGGTAATATGGACGACTGGAAGAGCACAACCGGTGGTGCATTCTTTCTTGGTGGAAGACTAGTCTCATGGATGAGTAAGAAACAGAGCTATATCTCTCAGTGTACAACAGAAGCAGAGTATGTTGCAGCATTTATGAACTGCACCCAGACAATTTGGATGAAGCATGTATTAAATGGCTTCAAAGTTCTTGTATCTAAATCGGTAAGTATATTTTGTGACAACACAAGTGCAATTGACATCTCTAAGAATATGGTTTTACACTCTAGAACCAAGAACTTTGAGCTTAAGTATCATTTCTTAAGGGAAAAGGTTCAGAACAAAGAAGTTGTACTGGAACATGTTTCCAGTAAGGAGCAGTTAGCAGACATATTCACCAAGCCTCTACCAAAGGCTACCTTTACCTATTTGAGAGGTGAATTAGGGGTGCTGCCCCTTCTAGAGGTGAACTAAAGGTGTGTGTTCAACATCAATCAGGACTTACATTGATATATTTATCTCAAGATTTGTGTGTTGAAGGATGCTACTCCTTAGGGGGAGTCGCATAGTAGAACCTAGATGGTTATACCTTCACTTTGGTATTGTTGTCAAAGAGGGAGAAGATGTGAACCAGAGAAGATATCTGTAGTATTGGGGGAGAAGTTATGAAGCTCAGAGATATCTTTGTATATTGCTGTCAATGCCAAAGGGGGAGATTGTTGGCATATGTGTAGAGTATGTTGACATGATGATATTGTATGTTGTCATTAATGTCAATATGATGAAGAGTGACCCAAAATAGTAAAATAAGCACTTCCAAGTGAACCGGTATGTTGAAATGTGAACTGGTATATGTGAAAAAGTGTAGCGGTATGTTTGTCCAAGTGAACCGGTATGTTGGAATGTGAATCAGTATATGGAATGTTTTGTATCAAGGTTTCATATGGTATGACTACCAATTGCTAGCCTTAGCTTTAGGGTTTTTGGTTGAAGTATTCTGTGCCTATGTGATTCAACTGATGACATTGTGTGATGTGTTAGCATTGTTATGAAGAACATGTTGTATTGCCATGTCAGCCTTGTGTGCATGAAGGATCTTGCATGAAGGAAATTGATCCTATCTACCTCGGGAATGTGTGAAGTCTCTATAAACGATGGAGAACACATGATGGGTTATCAGCCTCCAAGAACCGGTGAAGAACGAATGATGGAGAATGTCTTGAGATCTGTTCAAGACCATTGTATTCAAAACGAAGTGTTCAATGGTCAGATTGAACCGACTAAATTTCTCAACTTAAATGTTTAGGGTTTAGGGTTTATGCTACAGGCCTATCTGTTTCCTATAAGGTTGATATTATTCTTCATGATGAAGTTGTTGGCAAATGTTGTGTGTGTATCTAAGTGCAAAGATATGTGATTCTTGCCAGACTAGATATTAGAATAGATACCTGTAGAGTGTGAGTGTAGAAGGAAGGAACTGAATCGGATCTACATTGGCATTGAGTGTTGTTACCAGATCATTGTAATACATGTTGACCTCTAACCACTTCAATAGTTGGAAAATCCCTTAACAGGGTAGCTTTAACTAGCTTGCTGTAAATCCTTTAATAGGGTGACTCAAAATCATTGAGTTCTAAAAATCCTCTAACAAGGTAACCTTTAACCAGGTTTAACCCTTAACCAAGTATGTTAGCCATCCCTTAACCGAGTGATCCCTAGTAGGATCAGTTCCTAAAAGAACCTATTGTAAAGTCTTTAACCGCACTAGGCTCCTAATAGAGAGGACTTCAAAAGGGTTCAAAGAATAGCTTGTGGGTATTCATCCCCACCGTGGTTTTTCCTAGTTGGGTTTCCACGTGAAAAATATATGTGTTATGTGTGATGCTTTTCATATGATGCTTTGTTATTCTTTGTTAAGTGGTAAATCATGTTGAACCTGTAAGTCTTTGCATTTCTATTAAAGTATTACTAGTGTATGCATATGGGTGAAGTGGAAATAAGATGTTAGAGTGTGTGGAAAGTTGAGTTACCAGTTTATGTATTTCACTGTGTTTAACCGGTAGTAATCTTGTTCAGATCGGTGTTATTGCTCGCTAGTCAAAGTGCAAGGTTCTCAGTCAAACCATTTTAAGGAAAAGTGTTTTTATCAGTACTAATTCACCCCCCCCACTCTCAGGACTAGTTTGGTACTAATTGTTCATCATTGATTCATCAATTTGATTGCCCTTGAGGAGCCCTCGAGCTTGATGTGGTTGCGCCATTTGTGAGAACGGAGTCTTTGTCCTCCATCCAAGAGAATAATGTATGGTCCAGAGCTATCTCTATTTCCTTCTCTATTGACATACCTTGCATTTGTGTGATGAGAGATACATTGTCTATGCCAGGGGATGTGTAAACTGAATCATTCAGAGCCATGCCTAGGTTTCGTTGATCTACAATTTTTTATTGTAAATTACCTTTTAGGCAATTTCTTGGGGCATGGGTGTTACTACATGGAAAACACCAAGAAATGGTGTCATCCGCTAGATTATTCTATCCTCTGGTCAACTCTTTACTAGTGTTGGGATAGATAGTTTGCAAATGTTTGGGCACTATAACTATTTGGCCATTTGGCTGACTTGAGGAAGTTCTCTTATTTGCATATTGGTTTTGCTAATATGTGGGTCTATTCCCTTGGAAATTTTGTTGGAAAGGAGGTCTAGCAAGTGGGATGGGACCTTTTCAAATTAACGATTTCATTCAAGAAAGATCTCAACAAATTTTTCATATCGTTGACCTCTGTAGCTAGAGATGAGGGGGAAGGCAAATTTTCTTGTTGGGAACCAAGTTACACATACATAGATTGGGGAGTAGGTTTTCTAGGAATGGTTGGCTCAAGGAGCTAATTTGATAGCTCAGGAAATACTGGCATGAGCAGTCATGGCGCAAGCTTTCTAGCATTGATTAGATTATTTTCTACTCGGACCACCAAATCAAGCGCATCCGAGAGAGTACTACCTCTGAGAGATTGGATCATCACTGATATATTTGAATTGAAGGATTTCGGATAAAAAACAAATGCCATATGTGCAGGTGGACGAGTGAACAATGGTATTCTTTTCCAGGTCCTCTAAACTGTCATATTGAATTTCATCACCGCTTCTTGAGGGGCTCTCTTTATGGTAATCAATATTTGCATCAGGGATGACCTATCAACCTTGTCGAAAAAAATCTCAAAGAAGCAGTCACCCAGGTGATCCCAATCGGCTATAGAGTTTGGGCTGAGAGATCTATACCAATCTAAAGATTTCACTTTGAGTGAAGCCATGAGAAATCTCAGAGCTACACTTTTCTCAGTAATATTATGGACAGTGTAGACATCAGCCACATCTTGTAGGTGTTCCCCAGATGTCTTGGGACATTCTCCAGTGAATTTAGGGACAACTTTTAGCGTGAATGTGGGAATTTTCCCCCATACTATAGGTGGAATAGGAGGAATGAGAGGGCTCCCGCTAGTCTAAGTCATAAAGTTTCTAGGAGGGATCTGAGCCATTACTACGAGAACAATCACAGGAAAAATAGGTGGATTTCATGAAGAAATAGCTATGGGTGAATGGACACTTACCAGGGGTGGGAGAAACAAACTGGGATTTAAAGTTGTTTGGCTCCTGGTAATGGGTCTACAACTCATAAAATTTCTTAGGCTTGTTCAAAATTATGGTCCCACTGGGTGTTCTAGAAAAAGAATTGTTGACTCTTAATTTGACCTTAAACACTAATAGCCTTATGGGAAATTCAGTGATGGGGTACCTTTTGTGCGAAACTCACTAAATGACCTTTGGGTTTGAGAATCTGGCTCTTCATACAATTAGGGGGAGAAAAGGGGAAGAAATAAACTTAAAACAATCAATCTACACTACTTAGGGGATACGCCAAAATATTTTGGAAAAGCATTAACAACATATAAAACCCAAATGCATATGACTTTAAATCTCATTTAACAATCTACATGCTCAAAACCATTTGAGAGAGTAATTCAACAAAACTCATTCAACATAAAATGACATTAACCATTCATCCAACAAACAAGTCTCAGAACATAGTTTAATCCATGGAGTCTCACAACAAATACCATAGAAGTTATTGAATTTGAAAACATCACAAAAGTCAATATATTAAGATTCAAATAAAACAATAACAAAGGCCATAGACACAATCTGACATGTCTATCATTCACCAAATTTAATTAACATAAAGGCCTTTTCATTGAGCCAAAGTCTAGAAATATCTCTAAAATTCTAAACCCCTTTAAAGCAAGAAAAAGAAAGCATATATAGATCCCCCGACTCTTAACCAACAGTACGTAGCATTAGCAACATCCTAGCAACCACTTCTGATAGGAAATTCCTAGTGTGGCACTCCGTGAGGCGCTACCCAGTGAAATAGCCTTCAAATTTATTATCCCAACCATGTCATGGCAACCCCTACACCTGCCCAACAAGAAAACCATAATTCAAACCACATTCTGGTTCACAAACTACCATAGAAGACACATGGCGACTCGGGGGAGACCCGAAGTCGAGCATGAAAAGAGAACCGGGTCGTTCAATGTGGGGACACCAAGTGTCACAATCTTTACATGATGGATGGTGGGGCCAAGAAGCATACACTAAGATAAAAACTTGAGCCACACGACAGCTCAACATTCTCTCAACTTTGAGCAAGAAAAGCGAGCAACTCAGGACAACATCGAGACACCACTTTGCATGCATGTTGACGAATGGGAAAATGACCAAAAATCAAAATAAGTCACTACCAATTGACCAAAATGCTGCCTACAAGAAATCCCAAAATAATATTAACAAAGCCTTAGAAGTAAATAAATTTGACCCAAAAATAGGGAAAAAGTGGCCATTCCAAAAGTGGACACAAATATGGGATAAGGGATCGAGGTACTCTGATTATACATTTTTTTTTATCATTTTGTTGTAAAGGTTTTGGGAATATGTGGAGTATCTTTTCTCAGACTCCCAATGCACATTATACAAGTCTTAATAATAAGGAGTGCCAAGGCTGAAAATGTAGAGTATCTTGAGGGAGCCTTTTCCCACAATTTTGGTGACTTCCTCTATTCAAATTGTATAATAATCAGGGTTTATGGGTACCCTCAGCTACCCCACATTTTGCCAATAATAGTCTCATCAAGGCTCGCCTTCATTGAATTCATGTGTCCGGTGATGTGGATGGAAAAGGAGATAGTCAGGAATGAAAAGAAGGGACAACACCTCCCTGAGGTGATTGCATATGAAGAATTTTGTGTGGGAAGTGACACTCTAGAGAGGGTGCAACAATTTTTGGTTAGCAACTATCGGCTCAAGGTGAGCCAAGAAATAAATTTTCACCCTGAAGGCTATATCAATGAGTTGAGAACTCAGAAATGCAAGGTAAGTGTTTATTTCCACCATTTTGATGAGCAGGAGGATCTAATAAGAAATGCCAGTCCTCCCAAGGCATTGTAGAGGAGAAAGAAATGGGACTATCTCCAAAAGTTAGAAAGGGAGAGAAGGGTAGAATATCCCACTTTTCAAGGATTTATCTCTACCATACAAAATCATTTTGTTGGGATGTTGTGAAAGATGAGAACCTTTGAGGGCATCATCACCTATGAGCAGAAGAAGAAAGAGACAGGGCAGCCAGGTGAGATACTTGAGAAAAGGCCTACCTATGAGCCCCCTGTTGTTTCAAATTCAAAAGGCAAAATGATTTTGATTGAGGCATCTTCACAAGATGCCCCCACACCACCTCCCTCTCAAGAATAATGTCCTACAACAATTGTTACAAGGAAAGTTGAGAAAGGGAAAGCTAAGATCTTAGATTTTGCAGAAGTAATTGAAGATGAGATAGATACAAGTGTGCAGCTCCCTTCTCCCCCTAGAGAGACATTTAGAGATGAAGATGTTATTGAATTACTCATGGACTTAGACCAAACAACTCTCCCAGATATCATCCTTGAGGAATAATCTAGTGATGGGAGAATAATTGCATCAATTCAATTCATGGAAAATGACAATTTTGTAGATGCTCCAAAGTTCTTTTCATATGAGGGAGAAGCTGAAAGATTTGTCTAAAGAATAGATTCAAAACTTTGATAGGAATAGAATTAGGTGCACCCCAAAAGAAGCAAGGGAAATTCTAAAGAACAGTAGCATGATTCTTATCTCGGGGTGGGATTTGGAGAAAATTTTTGTACTACATCAAGTTATGAGACAAAAGAGCCAATTTATGCTCAAGAATTTGGTGAGAATGGGTCTGGATTTAATACTAGTTTGAAGGCATTTGCATTATGGAATAAGGCCCCAAATAATGATAAGCGTATTGTTTTTCATGGGGTTGAACATAAAGTAGGAGATGCCATTGTTAGAACTTTAGTAGATACAACAGTACTTGAGGCCACACTGATAACTATGCATGTTGCACAATTTGCAAGAGAAGCAACTGAGGACTTAGAAAAGAAGCATGAGAGGCTCAAGATGATGCATGTAGCTTTGCAAACCAATCATGATAAAATATACATTGAAAATATCAAATTGAAGAAGGAAGTAGTTGCAGGGGAAGCCACAAAATTGACAAAGCAACAATTAGAGGAAATGCGAAGGATGTAGGAGGAATTGTAGAAGATAAAAGAGGAATTAGAAAATAGAAACTTGGAAGTGAAGAAAGAAACAATTTTGTAGGTAGAAAACAAAATTATTTCCAAGTTGGATGAAGTGCATTCCTCCTATTCTTGTGTCATTCAATTCAAGGCCTAATTGGGTGAAATTCTTTCATTTTTTCATGCTTTGAGGGTCACGTGGTTTCCCAAAGCACATTGCTTAAGGAAATTCTTTTGGCGGTAAAGAATATACCTAATCCTCCTCCACCTATAAGTGCCACATGGAAAAATAATAATGTAATCATCAAGGAGCTACCACATATTGAGGAGGAAAATAAAAAATTACTGGAAAGATTGGATTTCTTCAAGGGCTTACAAAAGGAGGATATTCCTTTAATTTTGATAGGATATGAGAAGATGAAAGTCTTGTATATGTGGTGGATGGATTTTCAAGAATCAGTTGATGCAGTCCTGAAGTTGCTTATTGGGGATCCCAATAAGCAAGATTCATATCATTTAATTATTGATAAGATTCTTTATGTTGATTTATTGTATCACAAATTCATTTTGGAAGCTACAGTTGTACTTTCTCCCAAGACCAAAGATGCCATGAGAAACTTACAATTTTTTAAATCTTTCATCTGGTCAACAGATGAAATTGATAGCTGGCACAAAAGTATTGTTTATTGGACAAAGAGAGCTAACAGAGGAGGAGTAAATTTTTTTCCTTTTTTGTGTCCCCCATCATTATTTTTGGTAGGGTCAATTTTGGCAAAGGTCTCAAATCACACAACCAACATGAATAATACCTAGTGAAGTACAGTCTCCAACATCAAAAGTTTTATGGTGACAGGTCAGCAGGTAAGCAACCCAGTCGTATTTCTTTCAGCCTGCTACTCGAGTTTCAAGGAGTTAATTATGGTAGCCACCTCTAGCCCCTTTTCCTAGGGTGACTTTTTCTTAAGTAATTACGAAAGATGCCTTTTGGCATATCCTATTGTATGTAGCAATTATTTTTTGACAAATTCTTACTCGACCTGAGCTTGGTTTGCCCCCTTGTCTTATAAAAGGGAAATTGGGGCCAGTAAACTTAGAATCTAATGATTTGGGAACCAACATAGGAGAAGAGGGAATATCAATTTTAGAAATAATGACACACATAAACATTAAAACAAAACCCAAATTATAACAATCGAGTGTAGTCTCCATAAAATAAAGAGAATACTTGAAGGGTTGGAGACAAGAGATCACTAGGAGATGAACCTGTTATTATTTACTAAGTTGTCATTAGTTTTATGTCCAAAGTCATCCTATATACTCTAGCCAGTTAATACTACCGAAATATTCAGTCAGTAAGCACTAAAGCAGTCAGTTATAGAAGAAAGAAGTCACAGAGTTAAGTATACACCGAGCTATCTACCGAGTAATGTTCTATGTCTACTGAGCAACAAAGAAGGTATACCGAGTAATCTGAACTAGGTAGAAACGTGTTACCAGATTCAATGAGCCTGGACACATATGTGGAAATGTGTTACAAGAATCAAGGAACATGGAACCGTTATCACATAGGAAATTGCACTTCAAGATTTTGTATGATTTTGAGGAAGTTTATCGAATGAAATAATTTCTATGTTTATTCATTCAATGAATCTTGTTTGTAAGATCGAAGCATGAACAGATCACCATCCCAGAGATCTATTTATATAGAGTGACTTGAGAGTCAAAGAGAGAGACATGTGTGATAGAAGAGTTAAAAGGAAAATCATAAGAGGACACATTGAGTTGTGACTACTATGAGTGACAAAGATATTCAGAGGTCACCGAGAAAGTCTTCGAAGAATAGTTTAAGGGACAAAGTAAACAAAAGGGTTTACTGAGTTGATTTATCAATTACTGAGGTATGTTATGAGCAAGGTGATTTCATATTGAGCACATAGAATCTGCTATAACATTTCAGATGTAAAGTTGCAAATATTTGTAAAGATTTTATTGAATCATTTGAGTTGTAATAGAAACCTATGATAGGGTAAAAGACTCTAACAAAGTCTATAAATTGTAAAGCCTTTAATTAGGTGCAACATTTTTGTATAAGTGCTGTGAAATCCTTTAGCAAGGTAGATCAAAAGATCTTGATACTCCTAATAGGGTAAGCTATCAGAAATAGCTAAACATGTAGCTCTAACCGAGCAACCTTTATTATTGCAGTAGTGAAGTTGTGGGTGCCATCCCCATCGTAGTTTTTCTCTCTAACAAAGAGTTTCTGCATTAACCAAAATATTTGTGTTATGGAGTGAAATATGTATAAATGTTATTTCTATAATTATGTGTTAGTTTTATATTATGAGATGATCAGTTTACAATTTATGTTTATCAGTAAGATTGTTTCTGAAAAAAAGTTTGAAGTACTGATTCACCCCTCCCCTCTCAGTACATTAGCTTTCCTAGTTGGACCTAACAATTGGTATTAGAGATTTAATCTTGGAAAAGGGTTGAACAACCTAAAGAGAAAGATCTTATCAATGGAAGGCTACAAACAATCTCAGAGAATTGTGAATCTTCAAGAAGAATTGGATCATGCCAACCAAGAGATTGCACATATGCAGAGACAAATGCAAAGATCACTGAAAGTCAGAAGAAGGTTGTCTGATGATTTACAGGACTCACAAGAGTTGGTGGAACAAATTGAGACATCATCTGAGAACAATATATTAGAAGAGACTAAAGAAATGATTGGAGAACTGAAAGAAAAGAACAAAGCACTAACTGAATAGCTGAAAGCAATGAAAAGAGAACATGAACATTTCAGCACACAGATTATTAAAAAACTTCATGCATTAAGAAGAGCTAAGGATAACATAAGATACATGGAAAGGGAAAAACAACAGATAGAAGCATTGATGTCTGAAAAGAATGATTGGAATTCAACATAATCTTTCTAATCAACTAGGTTATACACATCATGAAGCAAATCTAAAAGAAAATGAGAATCAAGCATTGAAACTTGAATTGTCAAGATTGACCAATGAACTTGAAGCAAAGAAGAAATCAAAAGAAACACTGAAGAAAAGTTATGAAGCATCAAGGATGTTGGATGAGAAACTAAATATAAGAAGACCCAACAAAGATGCAGGACTTGGTTGCAAAAGAAAAAACTCTATCGAGAAAGGAATCAACACCACCGAGAGAGGGGAATCATCAAAGCAAGCTAGAAACAAGGAGAACATCAAAGGAAAGAAGCCTATCTGCAACTACTGTGAAAAACAAGGACATACTCCCAACATGTGCCAAATCAGAAAAGGTAAGCAACCAAATGTCACTAGGTCTGATGGTTATTGTTACAATTGCAATAGGTATGGTCACACATCTAAACAATGTAGGACAAAGTCTGCTAGCAATTTTCAGAATATGGTGTGAATGTTGTGGAAGATATGGACATATAAGTGCCAACTACATAATAAGGTTTGGAATGATCAACCGAAGATCATGGAGAAATCCTGGAATGGCATGCTTTCATTATCATAAAGTTAGACACTTGGCTAAAGATTGCAGAGATCAACCCAGAGGAGATATTGAAGAAATAAAAATCAAACTACAAAAAATCAAGAAAAAGAAGGAAATTGAGTCAGAAAATGAAGAAAGCACCTTACCTACCGAGTTAGGTGCATCTACTTCGAATTAATCAGTAAAGGTATGAAGGGATTGTTAGGTCCAATATGGAAAGCTAATGTACTAAGAGGGGAGGGGTGAATCAATACTTCAAAACTTTTCTTCAACAATAACTTTACTATTATGCATAAATTGAATAGTGCAGTAACATAATATAAAGTTAAAACAAATAGATAACAATCATACATGATTCACTCCATAACACATATATTTTGGTTATGCAGAAACTCTTGGTTAGAGAGAAAAACTACGATGGGGATGGCACCCACAACTTCACTACTGCAATAATAAAGAGTTCTCAATTAGAGCTACAAGTTTAGCTATTTCTAATAGCTTACCCTGTTAGGAGTAACAAGATCTATTAGATCTACCTTGCTAAAGGATTTTACAACACTTAAACTAAAATGTTGCACCTGGTTAGAGGCTTTACAATTTATAGACTTGATTAGAGTCTTTTACCCTATTAAAGGTTTTTCTTACAACTTCAAAATATTGCAATAAATCATTACAAATATTTGCAACTTTACATTTAGAATGTTATAGCAGATTCTATATGCTTAGAATAGATTACCTTGCTTATAGCATACCTCGGTAACCCATATAGTAACTCGGTAAACCCTTCTATTTACTCTGTTCTTTGCCTGTTCTCTGAAAAGATTCTCGGTGACCTATGTGTCTCTGTAACAGTCTTCTTACACTCATGCACGCACACTTTTTAATTCTTAACTCATGCTGTATAAATAGATCTCTTATGTCAGTGATCCATTCATTCCTTCAATCTTACAAACATGTTTTATCGAATGAATAATCATGCAAAATATTTCATTGGTTAGATGACCTCAAAATCATACACAATCTTTAAGTACAATTTCCAATGTGATAACAGTTAGATGTTCCTCGATCTTGTAACATGTTTTCATATGTATGTCCAGGTTCAATGAATCTAGTAACACATTTCACTCGGTGTGTCATCTTTGCTGCTCAGTAGACATGAAATGATACTCGATAGATAGCTTGGTGTATACTATGTTCTAAGACTACTTTCTTCAATAACCGACTGAACTGTGCATACCGACTAAATATCTTGGTAGAGATAACTGACTAGAGTATATAGAATAACTTTGAACATAAAACTAATGGCAACTTGATAAGTAGTAACAATCTCCCCTTTTGACATTAGTTGAGATTTTTGACAAAAACTACTTTCAAAGTTATAATTCAATAATCTATATACTTGCAAAACTGACTATACTAACAGTATATACAATAGTCAATGAAGATATATCCAGATATACTCCCCTTATCGATATACTATACAAAATTCTGATTTTGTATGCTTGGAGATCAATGTTCTATGTGTTGCTCTTGATCTTTGCTTATTGTCTTGTTCACTGCTCGGTTCACTGCTCTTGGATACTCTGCTTGCTCTACTCGGTATACTCCCCCTGTATACTATACTCCTTTTTTTTGATACTGTGAATACTACACTCCCCAAATACTATATCACTCCTCTAATACTATATCATATCACTCCCCCTTTTTGACAAACATCAAAACTTAATTACCATTCGAGGGTGGTAACTGGTCAAAAATGGATTTGTACTTGGTCCTTGCTTTGGTGAGAGCGATAGAGAGGGCATCCTTTACACTGTCCATTAAAGAATTTTGTGCTTGAATATTAGCCAATAATGATATTAAGCCATCTACAGTGCTTCCCTCTTATACAGTAGATAAGGAGGTGGCTCGGTTGATCTATTCTTGGATGGATGAAAGATGAGGAAGGAATAATGTCTGAAGTGTCATTATGTCCATCCTGATCTTATGTTCTTCATTTCTTAGGTCCAACTGTTGAGCCATGAGCTGTTGTAGCTTTGTATAAAAATTCTGAACTGAATTTGGCTCTGTGGTCAACCTATTTGAGAGATCGGTGATCTCTTTCTCAATTGCCTCTATTTTATTCTTAATGTCTTTAATGAATAAGGAAAATGTGTAGAGTTTCTGAAATAAATAAAGAATGTGCTTGAGTTGAGGAGTCAACTCAACAATAAATTTGACAAGTTTAACTTTGCCAATAGCTATAGCTTTCTACACCTCTTCTATCATTTTTGCAGTGAGCTCTTTGTCTTTTAGTTTGCTCAAATACTCTGATGCATCTACTCCAGATGTCTCTATCTTTGTTAGGAGTTCATCCAGTTGAATGTGGATGGCTGCATCTGTTGATATTTTAGCTTCAGGTAGCATATCTATTAAGATTTCTTTCACCTTCTGAAGTACCTTATTTTTCTTTTGAATGGCCATTTGTTTTTCTTGTTCAGTCTTTGCTTTGCATAGTTCACCGAAATCAATGAGTGCTTTCCCCTTTAATTTTGATATATCTATATTGGGCAACACTATTGGTTTTGACAAATCAACTTTAAAACTATGCTTTTTCATCTTCTTTTCTTTACCTTTCACCAATGGAACTAAGACAATGGCTTGTGAGGCTTGATGAGCCTCGGTAGGTTGCTCGGTAGAGGCAACACTTTGATCGGTTTTTTTAGCTTCTATAGAGTCCTTTGGTGTCTTGGTACTTGGTGTCTCAGTTGCAACATTCTCAGTGCTAGAAGGTGCTTGAGATGTCTATTCTTGTTTAGTACCTTCTCCTATTGTAGACTTGTGGCCTTCGGTGCCTTGATCCATATCCTGAGGGGTTTCAGTTGAGACAGGTTGCTTGATCAGTGGATAAGGCTAAACTTGTTCCAAGACTGATTCACTAGATACAAGTTTTGCATATGCATTGCCTTCTATCATTTCCTGTTCCGGTGCCTCTGTATCCATGACATCTTCATCTATTTGAATGGTGTCAGTAGGGTCTTGCTTGATAACATCAGGATCTTGCTGGGTGACATCAACAATTTCAACTGTAGCTTGTCACCGACATCCTTGATTTTAAAGATTTCCTACCACTTTGCTTTTGTCTCATTTTCAACTTCAATATACAACCCATTCATCAGTTTTAAGGCTCTTTGTTTGACAAGAAACTTTGAGTTGTAGGTTGTCAGATGTTCTTTTATTTCAACTACTGACATGTCAGGAAAGAGATGAACAAGAATTCTTTCTCTGATCTATTTCTCTAAGTCCATTGCATACTTCCACCTATTATCAATATGCAAATAAAGTTCATTTGGAAGTGACTTAGCTAGTTCTAATGGAGCCAACCAGAATTTTAGAAGTGTGCAGATGACAACTTCTTCAATTTGTCTCTTCTCATCATTATTTTTGGTTTCATATTAAACATATCTAAATGATCCAAATCCTCCATATTCTTTCAGATTTGCATAGAAGTTTTCAACACTGTGTACATTTACCTTCTTGCTCTTGACAATATGAAATTTGCTTGCATCCTCTGATTCGGTATCACTAGACTCTTTTGCCAAAATGAGTCTCTGAGTAGATTTCTTGTAGGTCTTTGTTACCTTGGGAGTAGTAACACTCTTTGTTTTCTTACTCGGTGAAGCTGCAGATGCTCTATTGTTAGGTCGCTTTGCAGGTGGAGTCGGTGAGGCCTTTGATGTGTCATGTTTCTTTCTCTTCAACACTTTTCCCTTAGGCAATTCAGTGCTCAATGTTATAGCTGCCTCTTGGGCTTCGAAGTCCTCTTTGGTAATGGAAATGGCGCCTTTGACATGTGTAGAGGAAGAGTCTTCTCCGAATTTCTCCGATAATGCCTTTATCATCTTTGTTGCCTTTCTTGTAGAGTTGGGTACTACAATGCCCATTTTTACTTTTTCCTTCACTTCTTCATAGGTTCCATACCTCAGCTTGGTAGCATGTCTTCGTAATATAAGAAATACATCAATTTGTTGTTGTGTGATATCAAAATCAATCTCATAACCCATTGGTGACAAAGATTGAGTTCTCGGTTCCACAACATTCACATAATAGTAATCAGTGTCAACTTCAAAACATATGTCATTTTTGTATTTCTCCACTAGCTAGGGTGGATTCCTATACCTAATATGCATTTTTTTAAAAAATTTACTGAAGTAATCATCCATAATATCATTGAAATTATCACCTAACTTCTTGATGAAATCATTAATCTGATGGGTGATTGGTCGGTGTAGTTCCTAAACAACTTTACCGACTGATGGAAAGAATTTTTCAAAATAGAAAAACATGCATACAAGTAATGATCCAAACTTTAGTGTATTAGCCGAGTTGTTCTTCTTCAGCTTCCTAATGGTGTTCAAATTCTCAAATAGGTTCTTTAGCAACACCTCACATAGATAAATTTTCATTCCCTTTTTCACAATTTTGTATGCTAGGTCTACTGCTGCACAGGGTACAGTATTTTCCCTTGCTAATTGGAAGAAACAGTAACCTATAACTCTAATGGAAAATTTTAGTTCTTCATCTATGACATTGTTCAATTTCAATCCTATGCAATCTGATTCCACTCTGGTTAAACTGATCAGTTCCTTCTATGATATCATCTTTTGGGCTCGGGCATGATCATAAATGGGGTAACTGGTAATCAGATGAATGATTTCCTTGGTAATCTTAAATGGTTGCTCTTCTAGCCACATGAAATCATCATGAACTCTGCTCAGAACAAACTTGACCCACTGGGGTTTGAACACATGGGGATAGGTTAGGGCTTCAGTTAATCCCTTGATCTTGATGTTCTCATACTTGCTATTTAATTTACCATCTGTGCATAATTCATCATAGGTGTCTTTAATTTCAATATGACCGAGTTCTTCAACATGACATTTGGTGAAGAATCTCACATCGTCGTCTAACAACACTCTATCAGGGACGAGTGAAAAAGCAGTGTTGTCATCCGATTTAGATGCAACTTTGGGAGTCAAAGAGTATTTTAGTGAGGGCTTCTCTACATTCTTGACAACAATGGGATCTTGAATCTTAGGCGCCATTTTTAGATTTCAGATAAAATCTAACAAAGGATCCTTAGGGTTTTAGGATTTCAAACGACTAACATTCCACACTTAGCAAATAATAGCAACTTGAAAAGATCGGTAAACCAGCTTAACAATGCATTGAGATTGATGTAAATACCTTGAATTTGCTATGTAGGAGGTTTGATCGCCTTTGATTCTCTTTGCTCTACTCTCTTGAAAACTTGGTGAGTTGAAAATGACCGCAAAAATGCTTTTAAGTACACAATATGCCTTATCGGGCTCCATGTGGGTTAGGTCAAAAACATTAAATGCACTCGGTTCCACTAAACCTTCTTTCCTTTTTCCGCTTTAACCGAGTAACCAGACTTCCTTCATTCACTGACTTGACAGGCTTCCTATATTCACTGACTTGACAGGCTTCCTGTATTCACTGACTTGACAGGTTTCCTGTAAAGTACTTCAAAAGACTTTGATAGAATTTCAAACTTACTATTACATCTTAATTATGCAGATTTGAATTAAGTACATGATAAAATAGGAACTGTTAAGATTTAACCTTGATAGAATGCAGTCCCTTCATACCTTTATCGATTAATTTGGAATAGGTGCACCTAACTCGGTAGGTAAGGTGCTTTCTTCATTTGACACAATTTCCTTCTTTTTCCAAATCATCTTTAATTTGTCTTTTCTAGGTTGATCTCTGCAATCTCCAGCTAAGTGTCCAACTTTGTGACAATGAAAACATGCCATACCAGGATTTCTCCATGATCTTCGGTTGTTCATTCCAATCCTTATAAAACAGTTGGCACTTATATGTCCATATCTTCCACAACATTCACACCATATCCTTGTATTGTAATCCCATGGTACTGTAGAATATTGTCGATAAGGATTTGTGTGAGTTCAATAACCTCTAGCATTTGCTCGGTGTGCATACCACATATAGTTCTTTTGCTTAAGCCAACACTTCTCGGTAGTATGTCCATATCTATTGCAGTTTCTACAAAACCCTTTGAATTTTGCCTTCTGATAATTGTCTACAGACTTTTTCCCACATTGTTTAGATGTGTGACTATATTTATTACAATTGTAACATTAACCATTGGACTTAGTGACATTCGATTGCTTACCTTTTCTGATTTGGCACATGTTGGCAATATGACCTTGATTTCCACAGTAGTTGCAAATAGGCTTCTTTCTTTTGATGTTGTTCTTGTTTCCAACTTGCTTTGATGATTCTCCTCTCTCGGTAGTATGAATTCCCTTTTTGGTAGAGTCTTTTCCTTTGTAACTGAGTCCTGCATCTTTGTTGGGTCTCCTTGTATTCAATTGCTCATCCAACATATTTGATGCTTCATAACTCTTCTTCAATGTTTCTTTTGATTTCTTCTCCGATTCAAGTTCATTGGTCAACCTTAATACTTCAAGTTTCAATGCTTGATTCTCATCATCCTTCAGAATTGCTTCATGATGTGCATAACCTAGTTGATCTAACAGATTTTGTTGAATTCTAGTCAACCTTGTGATTTCATCATTCTTATTAGATACTAAGACTTCAAGTTGTTGTTTCTCTCTTTGTAGATCTCTTACTTTATCCTTGGCTGTCCTTAATGCATCAAGATTTTCAGTCATCTGTGTGCTGAAATGTTCATGTTCTCTTTTCATTGCTTTTAGTTGATCAGCCAGTGCTTTGTTCTTTTCTTTCAATACTCCAATCATTTCTTCAATCTCTTCAGATATACTATTCTCAGATGATGTCTCAATTTGTTCCACTAACTCTTGAGAGTCCTGGAAATCATCAGATAATCTTCTTCTCAATTTCAGAGATTTTTAGATTTGTCTTTGCATGTCTGCAATCACTTGATTAGCACGATCCAGCTCTTCTTGTAGATACACAATCCTCTGAGATTGTTTATAGCCTTCCATTGATAAGATCTTTCTCTTTAGGCAATTAAACCCTTTTCCAAGATTGAAGTTCTGATACCAATTGTTAGGCCCAATATGGAAAGCTAATGTACTGAGAGGGGAGGGGTGAATCAGTACTTCAAAACTTTTCTTCAACAATAACTTTACTGTTATGCATAAACTGAATAGTGTGGTAACATAATATAAAATTAAAACAAATAGATAACAATCATACATGATTCACTCCATAACACATATATTTTGGTTACGCAAAAACTCTTGGTTAGAGAGAAAAACTGCGGTGGGAATGGCACCCACAACTTCACTACTGCAATAATAAAGAGTGCTCAGTTAGAGCTACATGTTTAGCTATTTTTGATAGCTTACCCTGTTAGGAGTAACAAGATCTGTTAGATCTACCTTGCTAAAGGATTTTACAACACTTAAACTAAAATGCTGCACCTGGTTAGAGGCTTTACAATTTATAGACTTGATTAGAGTCTTTTACCCTGTTAAAGGTTTCTCTTACAACTTCAATATATTACAATAAATCATTACAAATATCTGCAACTTTACATCTGGAATGTTATAGTAGATTCTATGTGCTCAGAATAGATTACCTTGCTTATAGCATACCTTGGTAACCCATATAGTAACTCGGCAAACCCTTCTATTTACTCTGTTCTTTGACTATTCTTCGAAAACCTTCTTGGTGACCTTTGTGTCTCTGTAACAGTCTTCTTACACTCATGCACACACACTTTTTAATTCTTAACTCATGCTGTATAAATAGATCTCTTATGTTGGTGATCCATTCATTGCTTCGATCTTACAAACATGTTTTATCGAATGAATAATCAGGCAAAATATTTCATTGGTTAGATGACCTCAAAATCATACACAATCTTTAAGTGCAATTTCCAATGCGATAACGGTTAGATGTTCCTCGATCTTGTAACATATTTTTATATGTATGTCTAGGTTGAATGAATCTGGTAACATGTTTTACTTGGTGTCTCATCTTTGCTACTTGATAGACATGAAATGATACTCGGTAGACAACTCAGTGTATACTACGTTCTGAGACTACTTTCTTCAATAACTGACTAGACTGTGCATACCGACTGAATATCTCGGTAGAGATAACCGACTAGAGTATATAGAATAACTTTGAACATAAAACTAATGGCAACTTGATATGTAGTAACAGGGACTGCATTCTCTCAAGGTTAGATCTTAATAGTTCCTACTTTATCATGTACTTAATTTCAAAATTTGCATAGCTAAGATGCATTAGCAAGTTTGAAATTCTATCTAGTCTTTTGGAGAACCAAAGAAGTCGGTAAGTGCAGGAAGCCTATCTAGTCGGTAAAAGCATAAAAGGAAGTTAATCAGTTTAGTGGAACCAAGTGCATTTAATGTTTGCTTACCTAATTGCACAAAGCCCGATAAGGTAAAATGTGTACTTAAAGTTCTTTGCAAGGTCATTTTACACTTACCAGTTATCAAAAGAGAAGAGCTAAGCAATTCAAAGGCGATCAAACATCTCCTGAGCGAATTTCAAGGTATTTATACAGCAATCTCAAACACATTTTTCAAGCCAGTTAACCAATCAATATTAGTTGTGAGCATCTGCATTATATTTACTAAGACGAAAGCATTTTCTAGTTAGTTAAAACCCTAAGCTCTTTCATTAGTAGAAATCCAAGTTTAAAATGGCTCCTAAGTTGCAGAAACCTGTTGTAGTTGAGAATATTGAGAAGCCCTCACTAAAGTATTCCTTACCTCCCAAAGTGGCATCTGAACCTAATGAGAAAACTATATTTTCTCTTATTTCGGATAGGGTTCTATTGGTTGAAGATGTCAGATTCTACACTAAGTGTCGTGTTGAAGAGCTAGGTCATACTGAGATCAAAGATATGTATGATGAGTTATGCACCGATGGAATCCTAGATAACAAGTATGAGCATATCAAAGTCAAGGGATTAACTGAAGCCCTAACCTATCCTCGAGTCTTCAAACCCGAATGGGTTAAATTTGTTTTGAGCAGAGTTCATGATGAGTTTATGTGGTTAGAGGAGCAACCATTAAAAATCAGCAAGGAGATCATTCACATAATAACTGGATACCCTATATATGACCATTCTCGAGCATAGAAAATGATTTCACAGAAGGAATTGATAACTTAAACCGGAGTTGAGTCTGACTGCAAAGGTCTTAAATTGAATAATGTTACAGATGCAGAGATAAAGTTTGCAATTAGAGTCATCGGTTATTGTTTCTTCCAATCGGCAAGAGAAAACAATGTACCTTGTACAACTGTAAATCTAGCCTAAAGGATTGTGAAAAAGGGTATGAAGATTGATCTATGTGAAGTGTTGTTGAAAAAACTATTTGAAAATCTCAACACTATAAGGAAACCAAAGAAGAATAACTCGAAAAACACACTAAAGTTTGGGTCACTCTTAGTGTGAATGTTTTTCTATTTTTAGAAATTCTTCCCATCAGTCGATAACATAATTTGGGAGTTACACCGACCAATCACCCATCAAATAAATGACTTTATCAATAAGTTAGGTGATAATTTCAATGAGATAATGGATGACTACTTCAAAAAATTTCAAGAAAAGATGCATAACAGGTACAGAATCCCACCTCAGTTAGTGGAAAAATATAAGGATGATATATGTTTTGAAGTGGACATCGACTAATATTATGTCAATGCAGTAGATCCGAGAACTCAATCTCTACCATCCATGGGTTATGAGATGGATCTTGATATTTCTCAACAACAGATAGATGCCTTTCTATTACTTCCAAGGCATGCTATCAAGATCAGGTATGGTACCTATGAAGAGGTAAAAGAGAAGGTAAAAATAAGCATAGTAGTACCAAAGGCTAGAAGGAAAGCCACAAAAATGATCAAAGTGCTAACTGAAAAATTTGGAGAAGGTTCTACCTCCACTCCTATAAAGAGTGATCAACTCACAATTAAGGAAGAATCCGAGGCTCAAAAAGCAACAATTACTCTGAGCACCGAGTTGCCAAAGGGAAAAATATTGAAAAGGAAGAAACAGGATATACCAAAGGTATCACCGACTCCTCCAGTGAAGTGCCCCAACACTAGATCATCTGCAGTGTCACCTAGAAAGACACAAAAAAATGATGCTCAAAAAAAGGAAAACAAGGATGCCCTGTAAATCTGGCATGGGGAGCTGAAGGTTTTGATCATCTATTATAGACGTTATACATGATACATGATACAACTGATGACTGGTGATTCAGAAAAAAGGTTGAATTGCCTAAAGTGACAAAGACTTATAGAAAGTCAACTAGGAGACTCATTTTGAATAAGGAGTCAAGTGACACAGAATCTGAAGACAAAAATAAATTTTAGATTGTTAAAAGCACAAAGGAAGATGTACATAGTGTTGACAACTTGTGTGCCAAATTGAAACAATATGGTGGATTTGGGTCATTCAAGTATGTAAAATATGACTCTCAGGTAGAAGAAGAAAAGAGACAAATAGAAGAGTCATTTGTATGTACACTTCTTAAATTCCAAGTAGTTCCATTGGAAGTAAGTAATTTTCTTCCAAATGTATTATATTCTCACATTGACAATAGATGGAAATATGCTATGGACTTGGAGAAGCAAATAAGAGAAAGAGTTTTAGTACATCTCGTTTCAAACATGTTGGTAGATGATATTAGAAATCATTTGAAAAACTACCAGACAAACTTTCAAGTGAAGCATAGAGCCTTGAAAATGATGAATGGACTTTATCTTGAAGTCGAAAAGGAAACAAAAGAAAAATGGCAAGAAATCTTCAAAATTTAGACTAGAGAAACTCAAGGTGAAGTTGAAATAGTTGACATTACCGAGCAAGATCCTCAACTATTCAACAAGATGAGGATGCCATGGACACTGAGGCACCAGAACAAGAGATGATAGAAGGAAATGCCTATGCCAAACTGGTATCTAGTGAATCAGTTTTGGAACAAGTCAAGTCCTATCCTCCGGTAACTCTGCAAGTTTCAACCAAGAAACCTGAGGACACTAATCAAGGCAAAGAGGGTCAATAGTCTACAAAAGGAGAATCTACTTCTTAGGCCAACGGAGAACAAACTTCTCAAGCACCTGCATGCACTAAAACTATTGCCACTAAGACCCCAAGAAAGGAATCACTGAAGGAAACATCAAAGGCTAAGGGAACCGACAAAATTTTTGCCTCTAATGAGCAACCTATCAAGGGTGAACAAGCCTCCAAAGCCATTGTACTCGTTCAACTGGTGAAAACCTCATCATCCAAAGAAAAGAAGGTGAAGAAGCATAGTTTCAAGGTAGATCTATCAAAACCTATTGTGTTGCCAAATGTTGACATTTCAAAACTGAAAGGGCAAGCACTTATTGAATTCAGAGAACTATGTAAAGCCAAAGCAGAACAAGAAAGACAAATGGCTATTCAGAAGAAAAACTGAGTACTTTAGAAGGTTAAAGCATTATTGACAGACATGCTACCTAAAGCTACCATGAATAAAGATGCTGCCATCCATATGCAACTAGATGAGCTGCTCACTAAATTAGAAGCATCAGGAGTAGACGCATCAGAATACCTAAGCAAGTTGAAAGACAAAGAGCTGACTGCCAAAATGATTGAAGAAGTGCAGAAAGCAATTGCCATAGGTAAAGTCAAGCTTGTTAGACTCATTGCTGAGTTGTCCCCTCAACTCAAACATATTCTTTATTTATTTCAGAAGCTCTGTACATTTTCATTATTTATTAAGGATATCAAGCATAAGCCCAAAGTTATTGAACAAGAGATTACCTATCTCTCTAATACATTGACCACTGAGCCAAATTCTGTTCAGAATTTCTATACAGAGTTGCAAACTCTTATGGCTCAACAGTTAGAACTTCGGAATGAAGAGCACAAAATAAGGATGGATATCATGACTCTTCAGGCCTTATTTATTCCTAACTTATCATCAATCCAAGAGAAGATCAACCGAGCTACCCACTTATCCACTCAACAAGAGGGAAGCACTTTAGATTGTTTGATTTCACTATTAGCTGATGTTACAGCTCAGACTTCCCTAATGGACAGTGTCAAAGATGCACTCTCCACTGCTCTCACTGATGCCAGTACAAAGTATAAATCTATTTTTGACTAGTTGCCTCCACCTAATGGTAACTAGTTTTGATGTTTGTCAAAAGGGGGGAGTATACCGAGTATAAGAGTGTACAGTGTACCGAGTAGAATAGAGTATCTGAATGTATAGTTGAATTTGACAAGGGGAGCATAGAACACAAAGTAGTGAACACCAAGCATTGATCACAAGAGCATGCAAATTAAGATATGTACAGTATATTGATAAGGGGAGTATATATTTGAATATGTTACTATTCATTGACAATTGCATACATTGTCATCTTAGTCAAATTTTGTAAGTATATAGATTTTGAGTTATGACTTTGAAAGGAGTTTTGTCAAACATACCAAACTAATGTCAAAAGGGGAGATTGTTATTATTTACTAAGTTGTCATTAGTTTTATATCCAAAGTCATCCTATATACTCTAGTAGATTAATACTATCGAAATATTTAGTTGGTAAGCACTAAAGCAATCGGTTACAGAAGAAAGGAATCACAGAGTTAAGTATATACCGAGCTGTCTACCAAGCAATGTTCTATGTATACCGCGCAACAAAGAAGGTATATCGAGTAATCTGAACCAAGTAGAAATGTGTTACCAGATTCAATGAACCTGGACACATATGTGGAAACATGTTACAAGAATCAAGGAACAGGGAACCATTATCACATAGGAAATTGCACTTCAAGATTTTGTATGATTTTGAGGAAGTTTATCCAATGAAATAATTTCTATGTTTATTCATTCGATGAATCTTGTTTGTAAGATCGAAGCATGAACAGATCACCGTCCCAGAGATCTATTTTTGTATAAGTGCTGTGAAATCCTTTAGCAAGGTAGATCTAAAGATCTTGATACTCCTAACAGGGTAAGCTATCAGAAATAGCTAAACATGTAGCTCTAGCTGAGCAACCTTTATTATTGCAGTAGTGAAGTTGTGGGTGCCATCCCCACCACAATTTTTCTCTCTAACAAAGAGTTTCTGTGTTAACCAAAATATTTGTGTTATGGAGTGAAATATGTATGAATGTTATTTCTATAATTATGTGTTAGTTTTATATTATGAGATCATCAATTTACAATTTATGTTTATCAGTAAGATTGTTTCTCAAGAAAAGTTTTGAAGTACTTATTCACCCCTCCCCTCTCAGTACATTAGCTTTCTTAGTTGGACCTAACAGAACCACCTCCATACAAGGTAGAATGTTGATATAATTTGAAACAACCATTGATACCACTTCAATGAGAAAAGAAGTATTTCAAAAGAACTTGTCTTACATACTAAGTGTTGATTCTATAATATCTTTCTCCAATTGATGCTAAACAAGAACCCAATATCATCTATTGATAGATTTATAATCAAAATTTAATAAAGGCATTTACTATTATCATATTGCAAAAATAAATGAATACCCACTTTTTTATGTTTTCAAAGATAGTTTGGCCTACAATGATATGTTGGATCTATGTTTGATGGGAAACTCATTTGATTAGTTCAAAAACCTCTCCATCAAACTCCTCAAACCCCCTTCTAAAGCCAATTGCTAAATGGTATGGCAATATGTTAAAGTAGCATTGAAAATGTAAACCAAAAAACCATAAATACCTTGATCAAAAGAAACCTTATGTAGGTCGACATGGTGCTCAAAAACTAATCCAATGTAATGTAATTGTTGCACATAATCTCTCTAATAACAGTAGAAACTGAGATAGATGAAAGGAAAGATGGCTCTACAACACTCTGGTTTTTGTTGGTGACACCCTCGACCATTGAATTCCTCCATTAATGGGCAACACTCTCTGAGCAATACATCAGAATTGGAATCCCCACAATATAAAATCCTTTATATGTTTCTCTTCATATTCTCCTCACTTTGACCATTCTTTCTATAGCAAGAGGTGGGAGAGAAAGGGTCCACTTTAGAACAATATTGCTCTTGTGATTTGAAGCATTTACATTACATACATTTAGAGTTTTTACTCAAAACATAGAGTAGAACTCTAGTTTGAATTTTTAGCTCATTAGGATCTTACAAACACATGAGTTTCTAGGGAACACACACTTTTCAATACTTTATTGGTTATTTATGGAGGTGGAAATTACCAAAACAAATAGGTTTGACTAAGGCAAAACCCTATATAGCCACCCATATAACATTTTTCAAGTTTTAGGCATAGGTACAGAGATTCGGTGCAGTTGTAGAATTCTAAAAAACTAAACTTTGTAGGTACAGGTCCATATCTAGAGGAAAGTATCAATTTTCATAGACCAGGGCATCCAACTTCCTAGTCGAGGACCAAGGCACCTAGCACCCTAGTACAAGGCTAAGGTGCCTAACGCCCTAGTCCTTTGTGCTTTTGGGCAATTTTTGTCAGTTCTGCATCCTAAGAACTCATTTCATAGATTTTAGAATCTTGTGTCAGCATAGTAACAAGGACCAAGGTGCCCAACGCCTTGGTCTGGCTCAATCAGGCTCAATTTCAAGTAACAAGTGCATAGCTGAGTTTCATTTCCTATTTTACATTTTATATCTCAGTCTCAGTTATGCATTTCTCTGTTATTTTAGTTAACAGTGTCATTTCCATTCATCTTCCTAGCTTATTTTATCATTTGGTCATATTTAGCTCATTCCCTTTCATAGAAGCAAAGGAATAGAAACCCTAAATATATTCCTTGACTCTCTTTCAGGAAGCCGAAGTGAATCATCTCCTTCTTCTCTTTCATATTATAATGTATCGAGGAAAGTGGGACTAGGTATTAGTTTACTCAATCCCATTTTTTGCCATCACACTATCTAAATTTTGAAATTGTTGAAAATGACCATATTTGAATGTCAAATGTTTTGTGGCAAGAAAACACAACAAACAAGAAGACACAATGCTTGAAGGTGTTGTTGTCAAAATTTTGAGCACAAAGTGTATGTTTAATAGGCTAAAATAGCCCAATTTCTATAGGTCTAAAGACATTCAAAAACACTTCAAACACTTTTTAGCTTAAGGACAATGTCTCATGGCGATAACCTCGGCCCCCAACCTATAATCTTCATCAACTCAAATGTAGGGACACCTTGAGGGGTGTATACACTATTTTGTCTTTGCGTGAAAGGATAAATATAGGCCAACGGGACTAGAAGGATAACCCAATGACAGGTATGTGTAGGATCATAAGGGGCCAAAAAGTGGTGATATTCTGACTACAGTTCTGATTGACAGGCTGATTGAAAAATATTTATAACTTCCAAACAGTGTCACATTTTTTGAATCTGAAATATGTGTCACATTCTATGCTTCATAGACAATACGATTTAAAAAAAAAATTGAATTTCATAAAGTTTTGACCAAGTTATGGTGGTCAGAAATACGAGTTTTTAATATTTTTAAAAAGTTGTAGTAAAAAAATCATAATTAATTATTTATTTAAAAACATACCAAAAAATATGTGTCACATTCAGAGATGAGTCTTCTACATATATCTAAAATCTTATAAAAAATATTTTGATTTGATTGTGATAAGGGTGGTCAGACAGACACCTGCTTCTATATTTTTCTTGAAATTTTAGTACTATTGCATTGAAATTTCAATTTTTTATGAAATAGATTTATTTATTTTTAGAAAAAACTAGTATCTTAGAAACTACATTCAGTTTTCTATAGATTCTATTCTTACATAATTTTGAAATAATGTTGGTAACCTATTCAAATTTTTACATCAAGTTCCCTAACTCTATTTTCTAATTTTCACTGCCAATTAAGGGCATGTTTGGCCCACCATGATCCTACACATACCCGAACCCTCTCCCTGAAAAAATTCAAGTAGATTATTCTTAGCTGAGGATTTTTGTCTCATTCTATAGGAGCCTTACATATGGTTATTATTGTCCTGCTTGTGAAGTGTACCTGTACCTGTTATACCTGCAGCTGCAACACAGAACACTCAATAAATCATGACAAGCAATGGTTAGAAAATTAATCAATGAAAGATAAAACCATAGCTAATCGATATATTGCCTCCTAGTAAATGAGAGTATGAATTTTTCTCAAGTAGATCTGATTATGCAAATTCCAGTGAATTGACTACACTTATATGGAGGATTTAAATGATGAAGATGCATAAGCTAGAAATGATAGCATTATTAAGCTACATGATTTTATGATTATTCTAGAAAATAAGCTAGAATGAAGATGCAATTAAGATAAAATTGAATATGATAACAATGCTAAGAATGATTTGCTAAGAGCTATATGCCTATAGTAACAATGCTTGAATGCAAATGAGATGGGTTGATTATTGCTATAAAATGGGGTCTGTTTATAGGATTTCCAAGGCTAGGGGTGAGGTGGTAGGAATCAACGGTCAAGATTAAGTCTGAAGATATCAATGGTGAAATTGGAGGAGGTTGGAAAAGAAGTTGGATTAAAGGGAACATCTATCATCTCCATGGTGACAAGTGTCAAGAGGCTTCTAGAAGAGGTTGGATGAAAGGGAATACTTAGTGACAAGTGTCAAGAGGCTTCTAGAAGAGGTTGGATGAAAGGGAACACTTAGTGACAAGTGTCACAAAGATTCTAGAAGAGGTTAGATGAAAGGGAACACTTAGTGACAAATGTCACAAAGATTCTAGAAGAGGTTAGATGAAAGGGAACACTTAGTGACAAGTGTCACAAATCTTTTCTCATGAGAGGGTAAAGTGTTCAAGAAAAGGGAACATGTGGGTAAATGGAATGGGTTAGGTTTAGGAATGGTTATGTTAGGTGGTTAAAAGTTAGGAGAATTGAATTTTAAAAATTCAAATAATAGGAAAAGGCTAATTAATTTGAACAACTCATAATTGATTTGTTTTAATTAATTAGAGGATTAGAAGAAATGAATTTGATGGGGAAGAATTAATTAATTTGAATTAATTAACCATAGAGGATTATTGAAATGAACCTATTAAATAAATCCTTTTATTTATTAATAAGTAGAGGAAAGGGTGTATTTAATCAAATTGTTGATGAATTTAATTAAATTGGGGAGGGAGATTAATTAAATAATTGCTTATTCAATTAATTATCTTCAGACCATTTTTAGGTGTATACATTTTGCCCCTCTTTGAAGCGAGGAGTGATGACGCGTTGATTCAAATAATAATCTCATTTTGATGATGATATTGGTTTGATAGGATGCCCCAGCTCTTGATTGCTAAATTTCGGTATTATGATGCCCCCTCGAGAGATCAATTGAGATAATTGATCTTTGGAGTTTTGTGAATTTTTGCAAAATTGATATCCCGATAGATTTGATTTGATTTCTGCAATTGTGTTTGATGAAAATGTGAGTTCTTCGATTAGCTTGATTGATTAGATTAATAAGATCGAGATTCAGTCTAGTTTTAGGAATGACACCTCCTATATAAGACAAAGATGATCAAAGCGTCTGGTTTTAGGAAGGATTCATCCTGTATAAGACATGATCAGAACGTCTGGCTTTAGGAAGGATACATCCCATATAAGACATGATAGAATCAATTGGGTTTGATTGATTTGATAATGTTGATTAGATAAAGAACTGACTGTTTGTTGATATCAAGTTACAAAAATATTCGGATATGCTGATGTTGATTTTGTTGAGAGTGATAGCATAGGATTTTCGTTGGGTCGACAATATTTGAAGAGATATGAGTCATTCATTTGATTTCGTATATACTTGTGATGATACTTTGATGATTCCTGCGATAGATTTAACCTTGGATAAAAGGAGCCTGTGGTATCCCATGCAAGAATGAAATGCAAGCTAAAATGCAAATGAAAATGCAAAGCTATGACTAGACCAATCATTGGATTATTTTGTTTTGTCATCATTGAGCTTTTGAAATGTGGCAAGTGAGTGTAAACATCGATGGTATAATTAACCATGATGACCTGAGAACTGCTTTCTTGGATTTTGACATAGCAAGTTAACACAAGCATCAAGGTATAATTGAACCAAGATGACCTGAGTGTTGTTTGCATAAAATAAGCAGTATTAACCATTGGTATATGCAAATCAGAAATGTCTTTGATGATACTCCGATGATCATGTCCTGAGATAAATTTGCACATATTAATGATTAATTTTCAGACAATAGACAATAAAAATATCATGTTCCTTCCTTGTTCCTCTAGTCAAAGACATCTTGGAGTCACTCAAAAATCATGATAGCAAAAATCAATATAGAAAAGTTGAACAATCATTTTAAAATCATTATCCAAAAGATATCATCTATTGAAAAGTGTATGATGTGCTTAGATTGACTTCGTGATAGCTTGATAGTTGATAGTTTGATCTCATGTTCAACATTGGATGTGTTTCAGTTTTCACTTGATAAGTGTTGTCTAACTATTTGGTCTACCTATTTGATTAAGTTCAAAATGGTCAAGAGTTTGCCCCCAGCTAGGTGTAGGATTTTGCCCCAAGCCTAGAAACAAAGTTGTTATGATATACTCAATGATCCAAACCATGGTGAGAGATCAGCTGTGATGCCTACATATGTACAAATGCTTATGATGGAAATGGATAGCATTGATGGAGGATGAATGCAAGCAGAAAGATACATGAACTAATAGATGGAAGAGCTAGCGAACTAATAGCACCTATTTACCAGGTTTTCACTAGTTGTGTTTATTGCACTTTTTCTCATATTTGATTTTATTTATTTATTTATTTATTTTTTCACTGTTTTTTATTTTTTTTCACTGTTTTTGAATTTTTCTGCTTTTTTTAAACATAAGTGTTTTTCAGATTCATGTTATTGATAGGTTCCTCAATTTGATCTACATCTTGTGTTGATAGTTGATATGCTCCTGATCCAAATACTGTTGTGACTAGAAATGGACCTAACCAGTTTGGTTCAAACTTTCCTTTCTTTTCTCATTTGCCTGGTTGCATGGATTTTCCTTTAGTACTAGTTCTCCAACTTGAAAGACTCATGGTTTAACCTTATGATTATAACTCTAGCACATTCTTCACTGATATACCTTTAAATGATCAAAGGCATTTTGTCTTTGTTCATGAATCAATTCTAACTCTTGTAGTCTAGATACTCATTGTTCTTCATCTAGGATGAGACCTTTTAGTGATACACGTAGAAAGGGTATCTCTACTTCGATTGGCAATATTGCTTCTGATCATATACAAGAGAGAAAGGTGTGGCACCTGTTGGTGTGCGAATACTGGTATGGTAGGACCATAGAGAAAGGTTCAGTTGATTATGCCAATCTCTTCCAACATCGTTCACTGTCTTTTTGAGGATTTTCAGAATAGTTTTATTAGATGCTTCTGCCTACCCATTCCCCTCTAGATAATAGGGTGTGGATAATCTCTGTTGGATTTTGAACTTCTCACATAGCTCTTGTACATCCTAATTTTTGAATGGTCACCCATTATCAATGATAATGGTTTTTGGTATTCCATAGCGACTGATGATGTAGTTCAAGATAAATGCAGCAATTTGTTTTCCTGTGATGTTTGTGAGAGGTACTGCCTCAATCCATTTTGTAAAATATTTTGTAGCTACAAGGATGAATTTATGACCATTAGATGAAGAAGGGTTTATCTTTCCTACCAGATCCAGACCCCATTGACAAAAATGCCAAGATGTTACTAAAGCATGAAGTTCTTGTGTTGGTGCATGGATCAAATTCCCATGGATCTGACATTGTTTGTATGTTCTAGCTATCTGAAAAGAATCTCGTTCCATACTAGGCCAATAATAGCCCAAACGTATGAGTTTTTTAAAAAGGGTAAGACCACTTGAATGAGTGCCACAAATGTCATTATGGACTTCATGTAAGGCCTTCTCATATTCTTCTTATTCAAGACATCTTAAAAGAGTACCATCTAGACCTCGTTTAAACAGGGTATCTGTGATGAGAGTAAAATGGGAGGATTGACTAATAAAGTTTCTCTTTTCATTTTTCAATAAGTCAAGGGATAGGGTATTTTCTTTCAAGTATGTGTAAGTTCGGCCATAGTGGGAGGAATCATTCCAAACAAGGTGACAAATAGTTCAGGAATTAGGACAATTATGAGCAGGGTAAAACAATTTTTCCACCAGGAGTTCATAATGCTTTTGATTTTCTTGTGTCTGAAGGAGAGAAGCAAGTGTATCCATGACATCTGTTGCTTTGTTATCATTTTTTGGAATCTGCTGGAAAGTTATTTCTACAAAGTACTTCTTAATATCATCAACCATCTTTTTATAAGGCATCAATTTTTCATCTTTTGTTTGATAGTCATCATTAATTTGATTGATGACGAGCTGAGAGTCTCCAAAGACTTGTAGTTGTGTAATATTCCATTCTATAGCCATTTTGATACCTGTAACCAAAGATTCATATTCTGTTGTATTGTTGACCTGCATGGAAAGCTTAATTTGTATGCTTTTGGTATTGTATGACCTTGTGGTGTGATGAATACAATACCTGCTCTTGATCCGTATTGTGTTCCATTATTGATGCTTGCTCCTGGACTGATATTCAGGTGATGTATTGTAAGATATGGATCGAACCCTGGAATGTTTGTGTCATGCTCTATGAATTGTACCTTTACCTGCAAACACAATGCACTCAATAAATCATTATAAGCAATGGTTATTAAATTGAAACAATGAAAGAAAAAACCATAGCTAATCAACTTATTGCCTCCTAGTAAATGTGAGTATAAATTTTTCTCTCAGATCTTAGTATGCAAATTCCAGTGACTTGACTACACTTAGATGGAGGATTTGAATGCTGAAAATGCATGATCTAGCAAGAATAGAATGATTAAGCTATATGAGTTCATGATTGATCTAGAAAATGAACTATAATGAAGATGCACTTAAGCTAAAATGAGCATGATAACATTGCTAAGAAATGATAAACTAGAAGCTAGATGCCTATAATAACAATGCTTAAGCTATGAATGAGATGGGATCAATAATGCTCAAAATGAGGTCTATTTATAGGATTTTCCAAGGCTAGGGGTGAGTTGGCATGAATCAACGGTTGAGATTGATCTGAAGATATCAATGGTTAAATTGGAGGAGGTTGGCAAAGGAAGTTGGATTAAAGTGAACATCTGTCATCTCTATGGTGACAAGTATCAAGAGGCTTCTACAAGAGGTAGGATGAAAGGGAACACTTAGTGACAAGTGTCACAAAGGTTCTAGAAGATGTTGGATGAAAGGGGACATGGTGGTAGGTAGAATGGGTTAGGTTTAGGAATGGTTAGGTTTAGGAGTGGTAGAAGTTAGGAGAATTTGAATTTAGAAATTCAAACATTAGGAAAATGGCTAATTAATCTCAACACTCATAAATGATTTGTTTTAATTAATTAGGAGATTTAGAAGAAATAAATTTGCATGGGGGAAATTAATTAATTTGAATTAATTAATTAAAGGGGTGAAATGAACCTATTAAATAAATCCTTAGATTTATTAATAAGTAGATGAATGAGAGATTTAATCAAATTGCTTAGTGAATTCAATTAAATTGGGGAGGAGGGATTAATTAAATAATTGCTTATTTAATTGATTATCTTCAGACCATTTTTAGGTGTGTACAGTTTGTATATGAATAGGTAAAATTAATTTGCCATCTTTTGAAGGGTTCCAAATATTTTGGCTCTAGTTTCAATAGAGGAATTGCTGGATGTAGATTAGTTGTGCCAATGGTAACTACTTCTGTTGATTCCATCAAAATGGATGACCTTTCTTGATAAAATTCAGGTAAGGTGTCAAATCTCCCATCTTTTGGTGCCTCAAGGAGGTTTTCACCCTTAGACATGTCCTTTATTTTTACTTTTTTTCGGTGTAATGTTGCCAAGAATTGGTTTTCAAGATTATACCTGATATTGGTTTCTTGATTTTCATTTTTGCAACTAGGAGATTTAACACCCACTTGACATGAAGATACGTTAGCGGAATCCTTGGTGAAAGTTGTTGCGGGTTTAATTTCATTAAGATATATGGATATAGCATGGGCATTCGGTAAGGTATCAATGGCAGTATGTCCTTCATTTTCCCAGTCCATAGGTTCAGGAGGGATTAAGGATAAAGGATCCTCACATGTTGAATAGTTTCAAAGATATTAGGGGTCATGATAGAGATATCAGAGCTTTCAATATGTATTTCCATGTCTAGAACGATACTCTTGTCAGAATGACCTCGCATAAGAAACTCTTGATCATCCTCGGTTAAGTCCATGTCAGCCGAATGTGATTCTGATTCAAGTAGGCTAGTTCCTAACGTTTGTTATGTATATGCATGAACTACATCGACTTCTACATCTTCTTCTTCCCTTTCAATTTCAAGTTGCTCTTTTCTGTTTTCCCATGATAGAAAATATTCTCCAGTCCCTCGATCTCTTAGTCGCATTTGTTTCTCAATGTTTGATAGAATTGATGCAAATGATTATTCTTTGGATTGTGTGCTTGAAGATGTCGCCTCTCTATTATGTGACATAATGACCTCTTTAGCTAATTTTAGATTATTACAATACTACAATAGATTTGAGTCTGTTGATATTGTGATTTCCTGCCCATTGTAGGGAAATTTTAAGCACTGATAACATGTTGATGGAATAGCTTGTATGTCCTGTATCCATGGTCTCCCCAAGAGTATGTTGTATGTGTTGAAATGTGGCGACTGATCAGCAAAGTACTGTACACTCAGCACGTATCCTCGCCGGGGTCCGGGGCCGGGCCGGGCCTCGGGCAGGGGTTCGGGGGCGGCAACCCCCGAGAAAGCGGGGGTTCAGGGGCGGCAGCCCTCGAGAAAATTTTTTTGCCATTTTTTGTTGATGAAAACCGACATTGTAATAAAACCCTAAAAATGGCCGACTTTGTTTGTTGCCCTAAAAATGCATGTTATAAGCGGCTGGGATGCTTAAGGCATTTTAAGGTTGATGTACTATTTTTGCTGGATAATAAGAAAGATTGGACGGCTGTGTATGGTGGACGTAACCCATTCTGGGTGAACCACGTTAAATCTCTGTGTTATCTGTGTCCTGTTTTATTTCTTTATCTTTTGTATTTAAATCTGCATATAATTGTTAGTTCATATTTGCTTCGGATCTGCTTGAAACCCTAATAATTGGTATCAGAGCGAGGTTTTCTGTAAATTGGCAGGACTTTCAGATTTGAGTGGGAGCAATGGAGGATTCCAAATTCAAGGTCAAAAAGTTTAACGGCCAGAATTATCAGTTATGGAAAATGCAGATGGAGGATTACTTGTATCAAAAGGATTTGTGGTGGCCATTGGAAGGAAAGGCAAAGAAACCGACCACAATATCAGATGAAGAGTGGGACATTTTAGATAGAAAGGCACTGGGATCCATTCGATTGTGCTTTGCGGCGTCTGTAGCATTCAATATAACAGAAGCAAAAATGACTGTAGATTTGATGGCAACATTGGCTAAGCTGTATGAGAAACCCTCGGCTTCGAATAAGGTATTTCTTATGAAGCGTTTGTTTAATTTGAAAATGAGTGAGGGAGGATCTGTAGCGGAGCACTTAAATGAATTTAATACAATTACCAGTCAATTGTCTTTGGTAAAAATTACCTTTGTAGAAGAGGTTAGAGCTCTCTTGATTTTATGTTCTTTGCCAGAAAGCTGGAATAGCTTGGTTATGGCTGTAAGTAACTCTGTCTCTGGTAAAAATACTTTGGTATTTGATGATATTGTTGGTGTTATCCTAAGCAAGGAAATGCGAAGGAAAAGCACAGGTGAGACTCCAACATCATCGGGTAGTGTTTTGAATGTGGAGAACAGAGGAAGATCAAAGGAAAGAGGAAAAGGCCCTGGGAATGAGAAGTCACGAGGGAAGTCAAAGAAAGGACGCTCTCAATTTAGAGGAAAGAAAGATTGCTGGTACTGCGGAAAGCCTGGTCATCTAAAGAAAGACTGTTGGTCTCGAAAAAACAAAGAAGGAGACAAAAAATGAAAATGATAGTAAGGAAGCTAATATTGCAAGTAATACTTTACAAGATGCTTTAATCTTATGTTTGGATAATGTTAATGATTCCTGGGTAATAGATTCTGGGGCTTCATTTCATGCTACACCCCATAGAAAATATTTTCTAGATTATGTTCAAGGTGATTTTGGACAGGAATATTTGGGTGATGATGAGCCCTGTCAAATTGTTGGAAAAGGAAAGATAAAGATCAAGTTGCAGAATGGTAATGACTGGTTTCTGCAGGAGGTAAGACATGTTCCTAATTTAAGAAGAAATTTAATTTCTGCAGGGCAACTAGGTAGTGAAGGTTGCATAGTTACCTTCTCAGATAGTATGTGGAAGGTCACTAAAGGATCATTAGTAGTAGCTAAAGGTGCGAAGGTAGGCACATTGTGTACTGGTAACACTTACTCTACCTTAGCTGCTACAGATAAAGTTACTGCAGGGACAACAACAATAAATGTTGCAAGAACAAATTCGATAATGTGGCACCATAGGCTTGGGCACATGAGTGAGAAAGGGATGAAAATCCTTCACTCCAAAAATCTATTGCCAGGACTAAAGAAGATTGATTTAGAGTTCTGTGAGAACTGTGTTTATGGTAAACAAAAAAGAGTCAGATTTCTCAAGGTTGGGAAAGAGAAGAAGAGTGAGAAGTTAGAGCTTGTACATTCAGATGTATGGGGACCGGCTCAGGTATCATCTCTTGGTGGCTCTTGTTATTATGTTATTTTTATTGATGACTCAACCAGAAAAACATGGGTATATTTCCGAAAACAAAAATCAGATGTTTTTGAAACTTTTAAGAAATGGAAAGCTTTGGTTGAGAATGAGACAAGAAAAAAGTTGAAGTGTCTCAGATCGGATAATGGAGGTGAGTATTGCAGCAAAGCATTTGAAGATTACTGTTCCTTAAATGGGATTCGAAAGCAGAAGACAGTTCCAAGAACTCCACAGGAAAATGGTGTGTCAGAGAGAATTAATAGGACCATCATGGAACGTGCGAGGAGCATGCGATTGCATGCTGGATTGCCCTTACATTTTTGGGCAGATGCTGTATATACTGCTGTCTATTTGATAAATAGAGGACCTTCAACCCCTTTGGATGGTGGTATTCCAGAGGAGGCATGGACTAGTAAAAAGGTAAATTATTCTTTCCTAAAAACTTTTGGTTGCGAAGCTTTTGTCCATGTTGATAAAGAAAATAGAACCAAGCTTGATGCTAAATCTCATAAATGTACCTTCATTGGATATGGGATAGATGAATATGGCTATCGGTTATGGGATTTTGAAAATAAGAAAATAATTAGAAGTAGAGATGTTATATTCAATGAGAAGGTTATGTATAAAGAACAGATGCAGGAAAAGAAGCATGAACAGGACAAACAAGAATATGTGGTGTTGGATGAGATTCCTGAAAATGAAATGCCACAGGTACCTAATGCTCAGCAACAATAGATTGTCCCACAAACTCCTGCAAGTGTTAGACGTTCTACGAGGACAAGTAGACCCCCTGAAAGATTTTCTCCTTCTTTGTATTCTATTTTATTAACGGATTCTGGTGAACCAGAAGAATATGAAGAAGCAATGCAGGTGGATGCCAAACAACAGTGGCAGCTAGGCATGAAAGAGGAGATGGATTCCTTGATGAAAAATAAGACTTGGGACTTAGTCCCTTTACCTGCAAAAAAAAGAGCCTTGCCTAACAAATGGGTTTATCGACTGAAGGAGGAGGAAGGAGGTCAGAAAAGATATAAGGCCAGACTTGTGGTAAAAGGTTTTGCACAGAAAAAGGGTATAGATTATGATGAAATATTTTCTCCAGTTGTAAAAATGACTTCAATTAGAACTGTACTTAGTCTTGTGGCTGCAGATGATTTACATCTTGAACAATTAGATGTCAAAACAACTTTTCTCCATGGAGATTTGGAGGAGGAAATTTACATGTTTCAACCACAGGGATATGAGGTCAAAGGTAAGGAGAACTTGGTGTGCAGGTTGAAGAAAAGTCTGTATGGCCTAAAGCAAGCACCCCGACAATGGTGTTTAAAATTTGAAAGTTTCATGGCTGAACACGGTTATCATAGATGTCATTCTGATCATTGTGTATATTTTAAGAGATTTGATAATGGCAGTTATATTATCTTGTTGCTTTATGTTGATGACATGCTTGTTGCTGGGTCTAACATGCAACATATAAATGATCTTAAACAGAAATTAGCCAAGTCATTTGCTATGAAGGATTTGGGTGTAGCTAAACAAATTCTCGGTATGAGGATTACATGGGACAGGAAAAATAGAACCTTGAATTTGTCCCAAAGTGAGTATATAAAGAAGGTGTTGAAAAGATTTAACATGCAAGATGCAAAAGCAGTTAGTACACCTTTGGCTAGTCATTTCAAATTTACTAAGGAGATGTGCCCAAAGGCACAGGAAGAGGTTAATAAAATGTCTAACATCCCGTATTCATCAGCCATTGGTAGTCTGATGTATGCAATGGTATGCACAAGGCCAGATATTGCACATGCAGTGGGAGTTGTGAGCAGGTTTATGAGTAATCCGGGTATGGAACATTGGAATGCTGTGAAATGGATTCTTCGGTATTTGAAAGGAACTACTACGAAGGCATTATGTTTCAAAGGATCTAATGCTGCTCTAAGTGGATTTGTTGACTCTGATCTGGCAGGTGATATTGATTCACGAAGGAGTACTACAGGGTATGTTTTTACTATAGGGGGAACTGCAGTCAGTTGGATTTCTAGGTTGCAAAAGGTTGTTGCACTTTCAACCACTGAAGCTGAGTGTGTTGCTGCTACAGAAGCCAGCAAAGAGATGATTTGGTTGCGATGTTTTCTGAAGGAATTGGGTCAGACACAAGAGGATAGCCCATTGTATACTGATAGCCAGAGTGCCATTCATCTTGCGAAGAACTCTGCTTTTCATTCAAGGACAAAGCACATTTAGCTCAGGTACCACTTCATCCGGACTATTTTGGAGCAGGGTCAGTTACGGCTTGAGAAGATTCACACAAGTGAGAATCCTGTCGATATGTTCACAAAGGCAGTTCCACAGGAGAAGTTGATTTCTTCATCAGTTTCTGTTGGTCTTCTTGATTGATAATTGTGGAATTTATACCAGTCAAGTCCTAGTGTTTTATCCAGCGGATGTTGCATGTACAGTGGTGTCGTGTAGTATCAGTCTCCAAGTGGGAGATTGTTGAAATGTGGCGACTGATCAGCAAAGTACTGTACACTTAGCACGTATCCTCGCCGGGGTCCGGGGCCGGGCCGGGCCCTGGGCAGGGGTTCAGGGGCGGCAGCCCCCAAGAAAGCGAGGGTTCAGGGGCGGCAGCCCCCGAGAAAATTTTTTTTGCCGTTTTTTGTTGATGAAAACCGACATTGTAATAAAACCCTAAAAATGGCCGACTTTGTTTGTTGCCCTAAAAACGCATGTTATAAGCGGCTGGGATGCTTAAGGCATTGTAAGGTTGATGTACTGTTTTTGCTGGATAATAAGAAAGATTGGACGGCTGTGTATGGTGGACGTAACCCATTCTAGGTGAACCACGTTAAATCTCTGTGTTATTTGTGTCCTGTTTTATTTCTTTATCTTTTGTATTTAAATCTGCATATAATTGTTAGTTCATATTTGCTTTGGATCTGCTTGAAACCCTAACAGTATGGTAGGTCCAAGTCTAGAACTTGGCATGATGTGTCTTTTTGTAAAGGTCCCACTCTGAGGGGTAATACCACAATTCCTTTAGAGTAATGTTCTTCTTCACCATATGCTTTGATTTTTATCTTTTTTAGGGAATCAACTACATCTTTTGAATAACCCAGAGCACAGACAAGACTCAAAGAGATTATGTTCAAGCCAGCTCCCCCATCTATCAGGACACGTTTAAAAAGCATTCTATGAATGAGGACTTCAATTTGCAAGAGAGCGTTATGGGGATGCTGCAATGAATTAATGTTTGGATATAAAGGAGATGAGCTTTGAATAGGGTCCTTTGAAATAGGTTTGATGGCAATTACGGATATCCCTTGGGGGATTCCATTTGGGTGTATTCTTTGGCGATGATGCTATGGGAGGTTCTTGCAAGCTTTCAAGAGGTGTAGGAATAGATGCTTTTGGAGAATCAATTTGTTTGTAGGGGGATGAGCCTTTGCTAGAACAGGTGCACGATTTTGATCTTTCTCAGCCAAATCCTTTAGAGATCTCTTTAAGAGTTGCATAAAATAGCCACCTTTCTCTAGAGATGTGTTTGAATCCTTGTGAGATTGTGATATAGTTAGATTTTGATTTTGGACCTGTTTGATTGCTCTAATATGTTGACTCATTACTTGTATTTTTCTTTGGTATGTCATGTTGATATGATTTTCAGTTATTTTAAATGTCTTTGTTTCCGTTTCAAGGGTTTTATTGTCTAAATGTTGTTTTGATAAGTGATCAACTATCAAGGTAAATACGCTAGAGTGATATGACATGAAAAGATGATTCAAGTGTTTAAAAGTTTGCAAGTTTTTTGATCTTCGGTTTAGGAGTGCAATGATGATGATTTGATAAAAATTGAGTCTAGTAGGAACGATATATCCTACGATGTGGGACAGGATTATCCTGACCAAATATTTCAGTTTCATGGTAAAGGATGATTGATCCTAATGAGAAACTATGTTTGAGTGATTAGTTTATCAAACAGGGCGATAATGCACTTTGAGATGTTTATATATTTAACTTGTTGAGAGTGAGCACTTGAAAATCTTGAGGTGTTTATCTTCTAGAGTCTGATTTTGATGGATGATAACTTGACCAAGCGAACCGAGGAGACAATTTAAGCACAAAATGACAAATAACAAATGTTTATGAATACTACAAATTTATCAAGAAGAATGATAGACCTGAAAAAGTCATGCAAATTGGCAGTTCTAGACTGATAAAAATAGAGACTCGTATGACATAATATATAGCCCCAAATGACATAAGATACAAGACCAAATGACAAATCAAAAATTTCCTTTGCAAAAGCAAAGACTCGTACGACAGTACTTCATGAACCATACGACAAAACAGATTTCGCGTACGATAAATCACCTAACTCATATGACAGATAATAGGACAATGAAAAATATGTTTGTTTTGCCGATTTTTGATTAGTGAAAAATGATGTTTTGCTTATGTTTTCCAGTTTTTAGATGTCTGATTTTTTAATTTAGGGATGAATACACAACAAACACATGATGTGATAAGTGACTCCAAGCATGCTAAACCCTAACAAAATTGGCTTAGGAGAGAAAACCTTCACTTGCAAGATTGGATACACACCCAATAGCTAATCAGAATACGGTCATTGAGTCTCACGCAATGGATTCTCAATGCTATATTATCTGACTCCAAACGCTAATGGCGGCACAATATGGCAAGTGTCTTGGGAGAGTTACTATCTCTCTTGCACAAATATTATCACCCTTTTGGAGGTGAATCGAGTAGCTTCTAATTTAACCGGAACTAGTAAGGGATCCGTTCAGCGTGTCAGGGTATAATACTCAATTAAGAGGTCTCCTAGCCTTGAAAACCAAGGTTTGTTATACCTGAAGGTATGGAGGAGAGCTATTCCCAAGAACTGTCATCAAATCATATTTATTTTATAGTGGGTTGAATTACTTGGCGTTATCCGTTCCCACTTAGGTCGTTCCCCTCACACCGGTCGTAATGGCTTTAAGAGTTTTTAGCTCCTTGGGAAGGCATGCCTGCTAAAGATATGCACTAATGAAAGAAAAATATGAGTCTAGCTTTCTGATCACCTAAGAAAGGTGAGAGCATACTCGCCTATCATCAAAAACACAACATACATGATTGTTCATTTTTACCCAAAATCAAGTGTGCCTAAAAAAACTTTAAAGAATACACAAAGTTTTATTGAATTCTTTTAAGCAACCTGCAAAATAAATCTGTTAGTAGTCATTGATTTGTTTTGAATTTGGTCTTTGACAATTATATCTTGGACAATCGTTCTGCAGAAAAGAGTTAGGAAATGCGTGAATTTGGATTACAAATATGTTAAATTTGTATTTACGAGAACTAGACAAGATATTAGAAAGATATATGTGATGCTCTAGCCCCATGGTGGGCGCCAAAATGTCATGCCTATGAAGTGTACTTGTACCTATCATACCTATAGCTGCAACACAAAACACTCAATAAATCATTACAAGAAATGGTTAGTAAATTAATCAATGAAAGATAAAGCCATAGCTAATCGATCTATTGCCTCCTAGTAAATGCGAGTATGAATTTTGCTCTCACATCTGGTTATGCAAATTCTAGTGACTTGACTACACATAAATGGAGGATTTAAATGATGAAGATGCATAATCTAGCAATGATAGCATGATTAAGCTACATGATTTCATGATTATTCTAGAAAATAAGCTAGAATGAAGATGAAATTAAGCTAAACTTGAACATGATAATAATGCTAAGAATGATTTGCTAAGAGCTATATGCCTATAGTAACTTTTCTTGAATTCAAATGAGATGGGTTTATTATTGCTCCAAAATGGGGTCTATTTATAGGATTTCCAAGACTAGGGGTGAGGTGGTAGAAATCAACGGTCAAGATTAAGTCTAAAGATATCAATGGTGAAAGTGGAGGAGGATGGCAAAGAGGTTGGATTAAAAGAAACATCTATCATCTCTATGGTGACAAGTGTCAAGAGGCTTCTAGAAGAGGTTGGATGAAAGGGAACACTTAGTGACAAGTGTCAAGAGGCTTCTAGAAGAAGTTGGATGAAACAAAACACTTAGTGACAAGTGTCACAAAGATTCTAGAAGAGGTTAGATGAAAGGGAACACTTAGTGACAAGTGTCACAAAGCTTTTCTCATGAGAGGGTAAAGTGTTCAAGGAATTGGGACATATGGGTAAATGGAATGGGTTAGGTTTAGGAATGGTTAGGTTAGATGGTTAAAAGTTAGGAGAATTGAGTTTTAAAAATTCAAATAATAGGAAAAGGCTAATTAATTTGAACAACTCATAATTGATTTGTTTTAATTAATTAGAGGATTAGAAGAAATGAATTTGATGGGGAAGAATTAATTAATCAAAGGGGATTATTGAAATGAACCTATTAAATAAATCCTTAGATTTATTAATAAGTAGAGGAAAGGGGATATTTAATCAAATTGTTGATGAATTTAATTAAATAAGGGAGGGAGATTAATTAAATAATTGCTTATTCAATTAATTATCTTCAGACAATTTTTAGGTGTATACAATTATCATGGGAGGGAAACCGGCTATCCCCTTGCTCTAATGCTATCATGATCTTTAGTCAAAAAAGGGTGGGCCACTAATCTGAGGTGTCTAGTAATATTTTGACATATACTGGTGGCTATACATGTGGTAGTTCACTCAATTAAGAGTCCTCCCAATACTTTTTGGTTTTACAGATCACAAGGATACTGGAGGAAATATCTATCGGTATAACACATCGTCACTAGGTGATAAATAACTTTCATGAAAAGCCACAATTATTTATATAGCGGACCGAAACAATGTACCACTTGGGTTATTCTCTCAAACCTAGCCTTAAGAGCTTCTGAAGAAGCAAACCCTCTAAAAGACAATAAAAATTTCTCTTATGCCCAAGATCCAATGGAAGGCGAGGGGAGAGGATACTTTTTTTATCACCTTAGGGTTCTAATCTAAACACAAAGCATGCCAAAAGCACAAGACACTTCAAGAAAAGTTGATTTCCCCTAATGAAAATGCTATGAACCTATTTAAAATAGAAAATAAAGGACAAAAGAACATATAAATTACCCCTGAATGAAAGCCATTAATAGTTTCAATGATTACCCTAACCTGCAAGCAAAACCTGTTCGGTCAATTTTAAAAATCCCAAAAATGAAATGTGAAAAATGGGCCATTGACAAGACGATAGAGACAACTGCACCACTTTGTTAGACCACAAGGGTTTAGGAATAAATCAAATCAAATGCAAAATTTACCCCTATTTGAAAAACAAAATGCAAATACAAAAAACATACACTGCTATACCTGACATAGACACAAAAAGACACAGACTGAAACCTGTCAAAAACCTACAACCTATAAAAACATAGAGAAGGTATATGCAATAGAATAGATCACATATGTAATAATAATTATCACATACGTGGCATGAAATAATGCATATGCGGAAGAAAATATCAGATACGTGGTTTTTTGAAATGCAAACACAGAAAGACAAAACAAAAATTGCACAAAAACTGCACAAAAGTTGTTAGATTTGAAAGTTGTAAACATGATTAAATAATATTGATACATGATAAGAATATGCGTATAGACAACAATATAGCTGAAAAGCATGGTAAAATGATGCACAAATGTGATTCTAGTGAACCTACAAAAATAGAAAATCAAACAAAAACACAGATGCAATGGAATGATGAGTAAACATGATTTTGACCTATAATCGTCACTGATCTGATCTGCAACTTGATGAAAAAGACTTAAAAATGCAAAACAATGTTAGAAAAAGGGACTAAGGTCCCAATGGGCATTCCAAAATGTATACAAAGAAATTTGGAAGATTAAAACTATTGTGAAACCATTAAAGATCCAACCACATAAAATGATAGTTCTACAATTAAGATCCACCATACACCAATGAAGAACCTAAAACATGTAAAACATTAACAAAATAGAAAGATAATACCATTCACATGCTTGGTAGAGTTTTATCTTCATTGTTTCCTATCTCCATGATTTATTTGATATGGTTGCTCTCATATTCTATGTGTACATGAGAGCTCAACAAATAATGGATTGTGGTTGTGCAATTGCTTGAGTAAATGATCATTGTAGATTGATTGATTGATTAGTTAGGGTTATGAAAGGATGAAGGAATCCTCTTATATAGAGAACACCTTAGAAAAATGGAGGGATAAGGTTAAGAGATGAAAGGATAAATGGTTGGCTTAGATTAAAGGGTAGGAGAAGAAAATGAAAAAATATTAGGAAGGTGCTTAGAGGCAAATTAAGAGATGAATGACAAGAGTCATGGAGGTAAAAAGATAATGAATTAATTAAACAAATAAAGATATGCTTAATTAATAAAAGAGGTGGGACCAATTAATATTTATTTAATTAGGACAAGACAATTCTAGGTGTCTATAGAAGTCATTCTTTGCAACATAGGAATCATCAAGTGCATATCCAATCAACTTATGCAAACTAAAATTCTCATTCATATACATCTATAAATTTTATGATAAGAGGCTGTGTTTATAAAGGATGACCGTGGACTCCTATTCATTGATTAGTTTCTCAACTAACTTTTCATGGTGGGGTCATTGGTTGGATAGACTCAAGCGAGTTTCCTCAATTAGCTCTTGCTATTTCTCCTATTCATGTTGCTAAAGATTTAAACAAGATGAAAAGGAAAATGAGATAATGATTGAATGGACCCTCTCAAGGACTTTAAAACTCATTGATGTTAGGGAAAACTAAATGATCGGGGCTCATTTCCTCCTACCAGTGCTCTTTCTTTAATCATTTAACAATTATTTGAAATTGTTCTTTATTGTTCTATTATGAGATTAACTCTATTTGGATTCTAGGGTTTTGATTTCTTCCACCCATCCTTTTTTTGTGAATTTATGTAATAATATTATATAAATAGAAATTTTATCATTAAAAAAAAATAATGAAAAATTGTAAGGTTTCATATTATGAAATTTTTGTCTTTGTGACTATGTTAGGAATATTTTGCTAGATCGTTTTCTTATTAAAAGGAAACTTTGTAGATCAACTTTGCAACAAGAATGTACCTATACTTAGGATTTATCATGGCAAATTAATAGGATATTGTTTTGTAGCTTCCCCAAAAAAATAGTTATATACTCTACTTGACAAAATTTGGGGAGTAGTAATATTTATAAATATTTTATTATGCTTGCATATCATTGACTCATAAGGTATTATGCCTTGATGAGCTCTTTAAAATTGAATAATATAAAGGTAATTGAGCCGAGAGGATTCCTATAATGGCATCAAAAGTATTGGTAAACATGAAATGCATGACAACTAAAATCAAGTAGATAATAGATAAACAAAAATCATAATAATCAAGTAAATAGAGTAAATATATAATAATGTGTATACATTAAATAAACAAAATATTAGAAAAAAAAACAAAACTATTTAACATAATCATTATATAATAAAATAGAATTGAGTAAAATGTTGAGTTCTTATTTGGAGACCAAAGTTCATTTGTTCATAAGAATATCTAAAGTGGATTTCTAAGTTGTGACTCACACTTCCATAAGAGGTGATTTCTAAATAAAAGGTGAATTTATAAGTAGTCTCTTGATCTTCCATAAATAATTTCTAATATATTTTATCATAAAAATCTTATACTAATCTAATATTGATATTAGTATCAACAAGATATTTGCCCTGGATACTCAATTAAAAATTAAAAAACCTAAAACAGTATTTAACTTGCATACTGATTTCACCGTTACAATAATATTATATAGATTTGTGACGTTACGCTTCAGCTCCTTGCAAGACCAGAGAGAGAATTATTAAAGCAGCTTACTCAAACTTCTTTTCCATGTCATCTATCTCCTACTCCCTGAACATCAACATAAGCAGCAGGAGATGGAGATGGAGATGGGTGCTCATATAAAGGCTTTCATATTACCGCTGGAATATATAGCGCCTATTTCTAAAGAAGATTTCTGGATTTATGTTAGACGGCTTAGGTTGTACCAAATAAAACATCCTCTTGATGGAACCGAGATGGAAAAATTTTTGTTACATTCCGGGTGGGTGAACATTCCGAGTGGAATCCGAACTAATCACAGTTGGCAGAATATTGACAACGAAGTATTCCAACCGATTATTGAACAGGGGTTTTTAAAACTGGGATGTCGGTTTCCTGGATTTACAAAAAGCTATGTCCTAGCACCTGATATTCGTGATGGCTTATACCCTCTTGACGCCGTCTTTGTTCTATGGATAAACCCTACGCTTACTTCAGCTGATTTACAAGTGGGCCTTGAGGCCACTCGCTTTGCTAGAAAAATATATAAAAGCATTCAGCCGCCTCGTTATAGATTCTTACTTGTGGACGCTCTACGCAGACAACTTGAATTTCCATACCAGCACCCAGCTCTCATTCGGCCTGCCTCATGCCTCTTGCTAGCCTCCCTCGATGATGCCTGGTGTTATCCATGGAGATAGATAGATTCTTACTTGTGGACGCTCTACGCACACAACTTGAATTTCCATACCAACACCCAGCTCTCATCCCGCCTGCCTCATGCCTCTTGCTAGCCTCCCTCGATGATGCCTGGTGTTATCCACGGAGATAGATAGATTCCCATTTACCACACTCAATCAGGCATTCACCTGGACTTTATTGTTGTCAGTTTTAAAACTTGAATAATATATTATCAGAATTGCTCGTCATTATTATCAGATTCTCATTGCCTCTCTTCTTTCCTTTACTTGAAACACTCTTCAAAAAATGTATGGCATTTGGATGCTTTTTTAGTGAGTTTTATTCTTAATTATATTGAATAATATATCATTAAAATAATTTATTTATGTTCTTTATTTCTGAGATAGAGAAGAGATTACATTAAAATAGACATCTATATGAAAAAGAGTTGAAGAGACTCTCATTTCTTTTGATGAATGATTCGATGAATGATTAGTGAATAGTGATTGAAATAATTGATTCAAACAATCAACATAATTGAATTTTAAAATTAATTTATTTGTATGAATTATGAAAAACTTATATTTACAAATAATTAGAAATATTAATTTTTATTTTAGTAGATATTTACTTCTTATATTGTATAATACTAAAAAAAAATTAATATGTTCAATTATGATGAGTATAATATTTGTTGACAATTAAATTTTGATATTGTTATCCTAATCATCAAGATTCATATTCTCTTATTAGAGTGATACCTATGAATATTCATTTTGAAAATGAGGTTCCTAATATATGACCTCACAAAAAATGATCTAATATTTATAATAAATTTTAATCTTATTTATACGATTAAAGGTTGTTTGGGCACCATTGTAGGAGTGTTTGAAGGTTTAGGAGCCACATCTTTTCAATTTGTGTGCACTTAACAAAAAATAATCTTTATACTTTTGCTGCTAGCAAATTCATGCAATATGATAGACTTCCCCTCTCGGATGCTCATACATCATTTAACTATGAAAATTGCCCTCCTATATACCTGAAGGGAAATCGAGCATCCCCAAAAAACCATTTGAGATAAGTATGTGAATCTAGCATCCAATACAAACACACATTGCTATGTCATAAAGCGGAATCAAGCACACTTTGTTTCCCACATTAACGCTTAGAGGAAAGTGATTGCAATTTAAGATCTACCCATATCGAACAATAGTTTCAGTAACATGCATACATTTAGATTTAACAACATAGAATCATATAACAAAAGAAAAAAAAAAAGAATAGAACACAAATTTATCATGGAGAAAACCCTTTCGAGTAAAAAACCCCACTCCAAAACTAGAGAGCGATTTTATTATTCAACAACAAAAATAGTTACAATACAACCTTCAGGCTCTAGGCTTTTACATGGAGATTTACATCTTGCTCCATACTGCAGAAAATTTAGCAGCATAACCCTACAATAATGAACTCCTCTCTTAAAGCTCTTCTAGCAATTCTTATATTTATAGAGCTTATAATGAAAAAACAATAGCTTCCCAAAAGCATCCGCATTTAATGTATCTATGAATATAATTAAAAACTTCATTTTGCATAACTCTTGCATAAATAATATTTAATACAAATATTATGTGTTCCATGAAACTATGGCCCCTCTTAATCATCAACACTTTTGCAAACATTTTGGGTGCTCAAGGTGTTGCTCATCCTCCCTCCGTTAAACTATGGCCCTTCTCCTATGCACAAACTACCTTGGTGGTGGTTTGTGGATAAGATATGCTTAAAAATACTTAAAAAATTATTTATTTAAGGGTTTAGTTTGTAGATTTAACAATTTTTAGGTTTTTCTTTATTTGGCTCAAACAATTAGATTTTGGATTCGTGAAAGCATTTCATTGAGGTAAAGATCAAACTCTTCCCTTGTGCGGGGTTTTTTTCATTGAGTCTTTTGTTTACATGATAGTATTTGACGCTAGATGAAAAGTTATAGATATGTGGTAAATACTTTCTCTTAATTCAACCTTTGGACTACTTCCTTCAACATCATGCCTATGTGGTTGAGATTTTGAATCCTCCTCTCTAATTTTCATAAGAATTCTACTATGAATCATTGGTAATTTAGTATTGGTCACTTCTTGAAGGTAGACTCTACTACCTCCTAGATGGGTCACTTAATGTTTACTCACATTTTAGTGGACATTGATATCTCCAAGCCACTTCATAGGGATATTTTTTAGATGGTGGAAGACAGCTCTTGAACTTAACCACTTGATTATGAGGATCTGTCCTTTAAATGTTGATGATGCTTTTTCATTGACTAGCTAGCTTTTAATTGTACTCTCTTTTTGCACAAAGGTTCTATGAAATGTTGGATACATGCTCAAAATGATCATTTGGTTATTTAGGCTTCCAACTCTTGATGGGGTGGCTCCTCTCAACATGATGTATCGTCTCAAGATGGTGAATCTTCTCTCCCCATTGCCCCTAGTCGAGGATCTATTGTGATTTCTCTCATGATTGATGTGACTCTACCAAGTCTCACCCACCTTCTATTATAGTTTATCAATCTATTACTCCTTCAATTTTACTTCAACTTTATTCTTCTCGTGGGGGAGGAGTGATGAGCGAGAGAAAGAGGCATGCGGGTAGGGTTTCATTTGTGGATGGTGAGGATGGAGAGGATGAAACAAATGATCTAGATGATGAGGAAGGTTGTTTGGTTGTCTTAGTGGTCTCAATTCGAGGCTCTTCTAAGAGCCATTTGGTCTGACAAGTTTTCTCCGAGTGGCACTAATGTTGCAAGGGCCCCTATTTTTATGGCACTTTTTGAGAATGGCAGTTTTCTTTTTGTTATGGCTTTGGCTTTGGATGCCCTTAATCAGCAATGGGTTTGGTGTGGATCTTCCATTTTAGGCCCTAGGAAAACTATGGTTTTTCTCTTGGGGGGGCTCTATTTTGTGTATGTTCCCTAAGTTGGGTTTTCTCTAATGAGTGAGTCATTTCTTTTATTTCTAGCTGTGGGCATGGCTTTCTTGGTTCATTTTTTGGCTATCCTATATGTCCCTGGTGCTTTATTTTGGAGGTGACCTTGGTTTTTAGCAAGGTTAGTTGTGGTGGCTAGGGCTTCTTGGAGGAGGGAGCCTTCTCTTCTCCTTTGGCTTGTAGCAGTGAGGGTTGTTTCATTGTTTGGGTTTTTGCCTCTACGGGTGAGTGCTTTCTCTCCCTCTTTTCTGGTCTCTCGATGTTGTGTGTTGGTTGGTTCATTGTTGCTAGTTTTCAAGGGCACATTTTGGTTATTTGTATTTGGTTAGCGGTTTTTGTTGGTTTCTCTCGATTGTGCTTCATGAGGGGTTTGTATCCCCTTTCTATGTCATTTTTCTATGTGTCTCCTTTTGAGATGGAAGTGGTGGTGCTAGGTTGTGGTAGTTTTCATCTTCTCCTTGTTCATTAAATACCAATCCCTCTTATTGAGGTGGATTTGTCTTCTATGGAGGTGGAGATATGGTTTTTATGATATGTGGGGAGATGTTTTTTGGGGAAATTTTCTACCCTTGGTTCTGAGATGTCTACATGTTATATGTCTTTATTTATCTATTGGCAACAATCTGTTAGTAAAGGTGGAAGATTTTCTAAGGGGTTTGTTGCTACCCTTCCTCTGGTGGACCTTCTTCTTATCCTATTGAGGTGGATGTTGAGGGTTCTTATCTTCCATCTTTTGTAGATCTTTCCTATAGAGGTGGAGGTGTCTTCGATTGAGGTGGAGACTTTGTTTTTATGAGAGGGTAGGAGATTTATTGTTTCAACAAGGTTTATCTAGTTCATTTATTATTGTAGGTGATGAATAACTTGTGTTTTACTTGTTGTTCATCTCAAGGTTATGGGAGCCTTCTTAAAACCCATGATCTTTGTATTCATGAGTTAACTTTGTTAGTGGCTTCAACCTTGTTCTTTTGCAAGAGAATCTTTGATGTTTTTATCTTTTCTTTCTATTGTTAGGTTGTTGTTGGTCTTTGTTGATCTTTTTGCACTGTTATACTTGTGGGTTCTAGATCCCTATAAAATTCACTTGTAAAGGGTTTTGGGGCTCCTTCAAAACCTATTTTACCCAATCAAAAAATTATCCTACTCATGAACTAAGGTTATTCAACATTTGGGCTTCTTTGATGTTACATTTCTCTAATTTTATTATTCCCTTGGATGATTCCTTAATGGGAGAATCCCCCTCATTCTTCCCCTATATTTAAGGACTTGAATGATAATCTCTTTGATCATATTACGAAGGTGAATTAAAGGTCTTCCCAAAATTGTATCCCAATTTCACACTCAAGTGAAATGCATGAAATTGAATAAGGATGACTATGGAAATATGTAGGTTGTGTCTATAGTTGTATCTTACCCTCATCTAGGAGGTTGTTACTTTTGCCTTGTGCAATTTTTTCTTTGGTTACAGGCCTACATTATTTTAGGTCTAAGACTCTTGTCTCTCATTTTTTTCCTATATCTCATTACATACCCATCCCATTTTCTTGTGGGTTTCTTCATATACAAGGGTTTAAGCACTTTTAAAATCCATTTTTATCATTGTAAAAGAAAAAATCATATTATGATAAAGATGAGATAAGATTTATGGGTTAGAAAAAAATTGAAAAATTAAATTTCATATTTATTAATAAAGATCAACTTAAAAGCTTACAATGTTTGCAATCTATCTTCTTAAGATCATAAGATAATTAAGCACCACGATAAAGAAAATAGATTTAGAAGTTCTATTTTAAGGAAGTTAAAAAGAAAGCATGAACCTAATTGGATGTACCTTGAATCCTATAATGCATATGCAAGAAGAAGAATATAATATACAATGATATATGGAGAATAGAGAGAAACAAAATACTTTATTATTCTACTAGAACCATTTCAACGAGGCACTTTGCTGGATCAATGATAGAATACCTATCACAGGCTCTTAATAGACTTTAAACTCCAACTATATATCCAAGGCTTTTTTTGGTAAAAATTTATATTGTGCAAAAACAAAATACTTTATTATTCTACTAAAACCATTTCAAAAAGGCACGTGAGCTCTTAATAGATTTTAAACTCCAATTATATATCCAAGACTGTTTTTGGTAAAATATTATATTGCGCCATCTTTTAATAGATAATTTTTTAAAAAAATTTTAAAATAATATAAATTAATTAAATATCATATTTTTAGCATAATATATGTTTATAATTAAAAAAAAAATTATTTCAATATTATTTTTTATAAATTAACATTATAATTTCTTTGCTCGATTTAGAGTTGTAAAACCACTATATATATATATATATATATATATATATATATAAGATACATAGATGGAAAATAGTAATTAAAAAACTAGGTTTAACAACTTCCACTAGAGTCGACAACGACAACTAGAACTAGAAGATCTAAAACAACATTCTTTATTTCAATGTCTAGATATATATATATATATATATATATATATATATATATATATATATATATATATATATATATATATATATATATATATATATATATATATATATATATATATATATATATATATATATATATATATATATATATATATATATATATATATATATATATATATATATATATATATATAAAAGATACATAGATGGAAAATAGTAATTAAAAAACTAGGTTTAACAACTTCCACTAGAGTCGACAATGACAACTAGAACTAGAAGATCTAAAACAACATTCTTTATTTCAATGTCTAGAGCATTGAATAATACAAAATATTAATTAAAGTTTGCATCAGAAATGGAGACACATAGATGACCCAAGGCAAGAAGGGAAACAACTAGAAAGTTGTAAACAAGACAAAGAAAAAGCTCTACAAGGGAAGAGGCAAGATCACTTCTAGAAAAAATAGCACACGTCAACATTGAACCCAGATCCAAATTATAACAATTGAGTGCAGTCTCCAAAAAATAAGGAGAATTCATGAAGGGTTGGAGATGAGATGTCACTAGGAGTTACAAGGCAGTGTCCATGTACTTTGAAAGAAACATTGACACCACTTCTAGTGAAAAAAAAAAATTTATTTGTTGCTAGCTATTCATGATTTAAAGCCATTCAAATAGTTAATTCAATTAGAGCATATAGAAGAATGAAAACATAGACTATATTTTTTCACACAAAAGAAAATCCATCTCTTCGCTCCCAAAAGGCTAAGGATAGTATAACCAAATTCTTGAAAAAAAAATTAAAAAATGAATCAAGAGTCCTCACTTTTAATATAATAATTAATTTTTTTCTTTTATTTTTTCATTTGGCTAACTTGAATATCTAGTATATGGAAAAGAAAAGAATGTTTTTTTATAAATATTTATTTTCTAATCAATTGCCAAAGTTAGTTTATTGAAAAATTAATAGTTTTGATAGGCTTCCAATTTGTATCTTAACTATTTACCATAAATAAAATAAAGTATATCATTGTGAAGAGGATTCTATCTTTAAGTATAATTTAAAGTTTTAAAATAAATTGTTTCATATTGCTTTCAATATCCAATCAAAGCTATGTTTAAGTCTATTCGTCTACTTGTAATAAACTTTAAAAAATAAATTACTAGAAATAATGAAAATATAAAAAATATTTATATTCAAAACATACACCTTGGCTATAGACCAAAGAGTTTTTAAAAACTTGTAGAGTATGAAAATTGAACCACTACGAAGGATAAGAAAATTCTTTTAGGACTCAAATTTTAACCCTCCACTTAGATAAATCCAAAGCTAGCTGCAACCTTCAAGTTTACGTATTGTTACCCCCCTTTTTATTTTTCAAAATATCCATTCTTATTAAATTAACGGTTTCTCCCTATCGGCCACACCCTATCAGAGAAACCTTAGCGTGTCGAGACTATGGTATGGAATTTTTTAATTCTCGTTTCACTCGATGTCGCGATCCCAAAGGAAGAACCGATTGGGCGATCGAGTGACAACCAGAAATCCACTTTGTTCTACATTCCTTTTTATTCCCAGTGACCAATACTCCCTTATCGACCAGTATCAAAGGAATCAGAGGATTTGAATTCCTTTACATGCTTTCAAGTCAGCCTGTAATCATACATCACACAACTCCCAAGAAACAAATCAAGTGAGGATTCACAAGTACCCTCTGTAAACACCTAAAATTTTCCTCTTTGATTAAATAAATATTTTATTTATTTAATTATTTTATCCTAAGTCCTCTATTAATTAAATAATTATTTATTTATTTAATTAATTCATTTATCCTCTTCTAAGCCTTTTCTCATTTAAAAAAAATAGTTTTTATTTATTTAAACTATGTTTTTCCTAAATTAAATAAATACTTTTATTTATTTAATTTATCTCAAATCCTCTATTAATGAAATAAATATTTATTTATTTAATTAATTCATGATCCTTTTCTACCCATGACACGTGTCATTCATCTCTTAATTCTTCTCTTACCTACACTCTCATTATTTTCCAATTTCTTCTACCTACCCTTTAATCCTAGCCGACCATTTATCCTTTACACCTCTTAATCGTATCCCTCCATTTATTACAGTGTTCTCTATATATGAGGATGCCCTCTTCCTTTTCAACCCTAATCACCTAATGACACAATCGATCTTATGTAATCAAGCCTTCTTGCGATCACTTTATCAACCACATTTTTGTTCTTTATTTAGCTCTTGTGCACACATAAAATCTAAGAGCAAATATATCAAACAAGATCAATGGAGATAGGAAGAAATGGAGATTGAAACCCTACTTGACATATGAATAGTATATCTTGTTTTATTAAGTCGATTTACATGATCTTAGGTATCTTCATTTGTGTATGATGGATTCTTTTCATTGTTAGGATAGGGTTTTGTGGTTGGATCTTTGTTAGTCTTTCAATATTATTATTTTCATCATTTACATTTTGGTACCCCCGATGGGACTCTTGTCCCTTTTATTTTGACATCTTGTTTGCATATTTGTGTTTTTGAAAGTTGCAGGTTCGACATTGTGACGATTCTGCATCTGTGACAAATCTAATCACGTCTGAGATAAATTTTTCCGCGTTTCTAATTTGTTGTGCATTTTATAGATCTGAGATCATGAAATCAAATCTGTGTTGGTTTATTTCGCATTTTTGACAATTTTTTTGTATTTGCATACTTTATTTTTGTGCTTCTATTTTGTGGGGTTGTTTTTTCTGTTTGGCGGGTTAGGTTTTTCAAAAATTGTGTCTGTGACCTTTATTTTCACATCCCTATTCAGAAGTCGTATCTACACAAGATATTTATGCATCTGCATTTTTCTATTTTTTTTTGCAGGTCTGGATTCCTGAAATTACATTTGGGTGCTCGGTTTCCATGTTTGCATCATCTTTCTATGTCTGTGTCTGGTATAGTTACATCTATGTTTTCAGTTTTTTGGCATTTCACTTTTTTTAGGGTTCTTCAGATTTTGTTTTTACCCTAACCTCTTTTGTATAGACTAACGGAGTGGTGCAGCTGTGTGAAAAGATGAAAACATATTGTCAAAGGCCCCTAATTCACAAATTCATTTGGCATTTCTAAAAATTTACCTAGCGTGTGTGCTTGCAAGAGGGGTATTATTTCACAGCTACTAACAAGTTTGGTGTAGGACCTTTGGCAAGGATTTGATTTTGAAATTGCTTCCTTTGTCTTCTTTAGTCTAGCAAACACTTCAATTGGTGCTCTAAAATTAATAGTGTCTTTTTTGTCTTGAGCAATAAGCTCTTTTTGTTTTACCTTTTAGAGGTTCTTCCTCTCAAGTAGCCCATAAGGCCAAGTGAGAGGGAATGACCCAAGTGGTAACAGGCTAAATCCAAGCTCTTCCAAGCCACTATAAATAAAAGTGTACTTTGTGATGAAAGTTACAAGCTGCTATAACGGTGTTATGATTCCCCATAAACCCTATAGAGTGTAACATCTATAGGCTGGGAGGCCTTCCATTTAACAGAGCATAACATGCTACTAATTATAGTCACCTGAATGGATGCCCTTACTAGACACCTTTTTGTGTTAGAAACCAAAAACCTTCTAGTTGTTGGTATAGGAGGTCAGACCTCAGATGTCATCTTACATTCTTATGGTTTTTAGTAGAGATACAAAGTTTGCCATATGGGGGGTTTTTGTGGGGACTAGTTCCTGGCTGCCCCAAAGAAGTGAGTTTCATGGAGGGGAGCCAATGGGGTCAAGCATCTAATTATCCACTTTGAATAAGCATAGTTGGAAAACTAAGTGAGATCCAAAATCTATTGTCCTGCCTAGCCTTAGGATTTTTGTTTGTCTTCATTATCAAATAATCAATCAAACATTTTTAAACAAGCATTGTGTCTATCGTGTCTATGCTATGATCATGGGGGGCCAAAAAGTGGCGATGTGAAAAAAATAGACTTTTCCACTCACCTAAAAACGCGAAAATCCACATTGACTTTTTGCTTGTCCTGGGTGTTAGTACACCTTGGGATGGTAAACAACTAGGCAAATTGGATATCCGAGAATATCGGATATCTGATTTTTATAGGTAACTTTAAATTAAAAAATAAATTATATGTTATATAATACATAATATATATAATATTATATTATATTATATAATAATATATAATAGAATATAATAATATAATATATTATTATATTATATAATATAATAGTATAATATATAATATAATCTAATAATATATTATATAATATATTGTTATTTTAAAATAGTTTAACTATAAAAATCGGATATATCTGATTTCTCTGAGACAATAAAAGTGGACTGTGACAGCCTGTGGGTTAATTTTACCCATGGGTTGCACGAATTATATCAAATTCGATATCTGGTTGAACCTGATATCCATTTTTGTGATCCAAATTTGCAAAAAAATCCAATAAAGGTAGGATTTTTATTGGTTTTCATCATTGTCATTCAAATTTTTGCATTTTTTAATGTTTGTTTTTCATTCAAAATATGTTTTTTTCATGAAAACTAGGTTTTTTTAAATCAAATACAAAATTGTTCAAATTTGTTAACTAAATTCAATTGTTTACATTCAATTAGGTTGAAAATGGGGGATAACAATGAAAACATTGATCAACCACAACTACAACAACCAAACCCTCCTTTGTCAAACCCCCCCTCAATTCAGGATTTAATTGGATAGAATTTGAACCTATTGAGGGGGATTGCATATGTCTATTGTAGGATCCCTCACCTGAACCCAATGTTTGATCCCCTCATATCCATAATAAAGAGTATAGAAACCGTCACCGAGGAGCACAATGTCGCTCTTTTGTGGTGAGATTCTATGAGGGAACAATATGCGGATGGCTTGTCCTATAAGGAGATCAACAACCTCGAGATATTCAAAGGCGCTATCACTTTATATTGAATGGTGCACAAATGATGATATTGTGAAAAAATTTGGGATCGTTGGTGGATGATTTTTGATAAACCACCCACCAACAATCTTGATGTCCCCTTCTACTTCATAAAAAAGTTGTATGCTGAGTTTTTTTAGGAAAATATGTTAGCTACTTTGACATCCAACCTTTCTAGGGTGTGGGTTTAGGTATGCCCCAAAATAGACTTAGGATAGTCAGAGTAGTCTAGGACCCATATGTCCCCCCTCCTCCTGTTGATCCTCCACCTCCAGTGCAGCGTCATGGACCATATCATCTATTCACTCTTTGAGTAGCCTTTTGGTTTCTTAGGCTGGGGTAGTAGCTCAGCCTTCTCTTGATGGTAGTGGTGTATCTGGTGGCACTGACACATCCTCCTTGGCTCCACACATTTGTGTGTCCCATAGTTGTGTCATGTGTGGGCACCTATGCTTGGGTCCAGTTGGACAGCCTGTTGATCCTGTTGTGCACACTGCAGATTATGAGTTGCATGAGATGAGTGATGCACCAGATGCTATGATAGGGACTGGAGGATACCCTAGAGAGTCCTCACATGTTAGAGGTGAGGAGGAACCTTCATCATACATTGATGATGTAGTGGTAAGATTTGTATTTTCACAATTCATTTTATATTTTAAATGAATATCTATAGTCTAGATAATATTAAGTACTATTTATGGTAAAAATGGAAATAACAACATTGAAAGACTAAATAGATTCAACCATAAAACCCTAGCCTAACAACAACAAAGATCCACCATAACATATGAAGATTACCTAAGAAAATGCAAATCAATGAAATCACAAAGATTATACCATCACATGTCCAATAGGGTTTGGATCTTCATTCTTCCTATCTCCATTGATCCAGCTTGATATATTTGCTCTCAGATTTTATGTGTGCACAAGAGCTCAACAAAGATAAAAAAATGTGGTTGCACGTAGGCTTGATTGCATATGAAAGTTTGAATGATAGTCTAGGAGTGCTTGAAGGATTCAGTGGGGTTGATAATGAAGGAAGCATAGCCTTATATATAAGACACTATAAGAAATGGAGGGATAAGATTGAGAGATGTAAAAGATAAATGGTCGGCTAGGTAGAAGAAATAAGAAAATACTGAGAGGGTAGGTAGTGTAGGATTTAAGAGATGAATGACATGTGTCATGGGTAGAAAAGGCTAATGAATTAATTAAATAAATAAAGATGTAATTAATTAATAGAGGAAGTGAGATCAATTAAATAAATAAAAGTATTTATTTAATTTAGGAAAGGATAATTTAAATAAATAAAGGTATTTATTTAAATGAGAAATAAGGCTAGAAAAGGATAAATGAATTAATTAAATAAATACAGATTTATTCAATTAATAGAAGACTTAGACTAAAATAATTAAATAAATAAAAAAATTTATTTAATTAGACAGGACAATTTTAGGTGTCTACATTTTGCCCCTCTTTGAGACAATGCAGTTTGTCGTGTTGTTTCAAAGAAGATAAGATAAACTGATAAAAATTTGCCCCAAGATGGGAATGATATGCCCCCTCGAGAGATTGGATGAAAATGTGTGAAAAGATCGCAAACAATCTCTCAATAAGAAAGAAAGGCTAGAAAGGACTAATATGATAGGATAGAGTGACAGAGCCACGGGATGAAGAAGACTGACACGGTAGACTAGAGATAGGGTAGTCTATAAGATAGACTATGAGGGAGAACATCCTCATTGTCATCCACACACCTAAGAGATCAGAGTGTAGAGAGGGCAGAGAGAAGTCAACAGTCAACAGCGATGGCATTGGTGTATAGATTTGATCACGTTCACCGATATCAGAGGCTAGCAGATGCAGGAGAGCCAGTAAGTACCACAAAACCTCCTTGTACCTTATTGCATTAATTGTTGTCATAAATGCATGTTAAGTAGTGTAATAAATGCGCATTAGGTAGATTGCAAAAAATGTCAAGTTGGGGGAAAATACCAAGGCATGTTTGTGTTGGTGTTAGGCGCATCTAGGTAGGATAGGCACATTTGTGTTGGTGTTAGGCGTGTCTATAATTGCAATATAATTTGTGTGCAATGCGAGCGCGTCTGTGCAGGATAGGCATGTTTATGCAGGACAAGTGCGTATGTGCTAAATAGAGGCACGTTTGTGCCGAGCAAGCGCATTTAGGAAGTATGCAAGCATGTTTGTGTCTTCAAGGTCAAATCAATAGTTCTGTGATAAACATACTGTAAAGCGGAAAATCGCGATCGAACCCTAGTTGCTCTCCCCTCTTCCAACTCCAAGGAGAGAGAAGGGAGATTCACTAGGGTTGATGGTTTTCACTTAGGGGAGAGACTTCACATTCAAAAGAGGGGTTGAAACCCACAAGATCCAATCCCACACAATGCAAGATTGGATGCTAAATGTGTTTCAAGGGTTAAGAAAGCAAGGCTACCCTCTTTTGTAAAGAATGTGCATAGAAGAATTAAGCTAGGAATGCATAGAAAGTGACAAAGATTCGCTTATAAACTGAGATAGGGATATAGGATGAAGCTGCGGACCTGGAATTAGCATTAAAATGTCGATACGGCGCTGTCCTGCAAATTTGAGCAAAAGTTGTCGGGACGATGGCGCCCAGCGCCACGGTCCTCTGAAAAATCCGCGAAACGAAGGGGGATCTGTTCGTCTCTGCACAAGGATTCCAGATCTTCAATTTCAGCCGCGTACCTGCAACCTACACACAGAAAAGCAAAGACGATTGGGGGGTTAGGGATTAGGGGTTTGCCTTTAGGTCAAACCCCGGTTTTGGAATTAGGGGTTTGCCTTTAGGGGGGTGATTGTTTTAACGTAGTAGTACACATAAGAAATGAGAAAGGAAAGGAGCACGTTATCGCAAGGATTTAGCCCCCAAGTGTAAGGTAAGCCCAAGGATAATAGACACAAAACACAAAGCACAAGGCGACTTTGCTTTCCTCGGGGTCAGTATGCTGTATGATAATTCATGTATATCATATGTATGCATGCATAATTGTTCTTCATTCCCCAGTCAAGGAAGGTCACCTAGAAGAAGGGAACACATGTGTCTTTTGAGTCAACATGAGAGAGATCAAGAGATCTCAATGCTTTGCATCATCCTCAAGTAGACAACACTAAGGACAACAAATAGAAGAATGAGAGTAACATATAGAAGAAGTAACAAAAGAGAGGAGGAGAGAATCTGCTATGCTAATGAAACTAGTCTAGCACGTCATCTACCCCCCGATCTTGCTGATCAATATTTCGGGAAGGTAGGGAACACGCTAGAGGAGGAACATCCAACACAGCAGATGGAGCTATCACAAGATCCAAACAAGGGCTATGTTCATATCCCAAGCAGCGGTGTTCTTGTCTAGGAGCTAGGATAAGTGCTTTAGAAAATTCGTTAGATAGATGGTTATCAATATCAACAAGTTCATATTCACTATCAAAATGAACAGGAGTAACATTTGCATCATGAATAACATTTTCATCTATATCATCATCAAGATTTATAAAAATAGGATCTTTAACTCGCACAGGATCAAGACCATCATGCATCTTATGTTGTGGAGATTTAGGCTCAATGTCCGGCTGAGGAGAAAATGGAATAATGCTTGTTGAAGGTGTTTTTGGGGATTGCAAAGTTTGAGAAGCAGCTGCCTGAGCTCTAAGATGACGCTTTCGTCGGCGTTCACGTGGAGAACGATTTCGTCTAGTCTTAGTAGGAAGTTGCGAAGATTGAGGAGGAGGAATGCTCTCATCCTTATCACTTGGGTGTTTAGGTTGTGGTCTCTTAGGTTGAATAATAGGAGAAGAGGAAGGCCTCTTCTCTCTATAAAAGGAAGGAGGAGGAACTGCTCCATATAAGGGAGGAATATTTGGTTTAGGAAGGAGACCAAGTCCATCATGACGAGAAGGTATAGGTCTACTCTTAGGAAGTTTATTAGATATAGGTATAGTCACATCCATAGGGATGGGTTGGGAATCTTCTTGAGGAAAGACATTAGTTTTATCTTTCAAAGGAAGAACTTCCTTCTCAAGAATGATAGGAATGTCAAGTTTGGGTATTCTAGGTTCACTTAGAGATAGGATCATATCTTTTTTCCACTTTTGATAAGATTTAAAAAGATGATCACTTCGCAGAGGAAGAGATTGAAATTGTTTAGGCCAATAGTAATCAATAGGAACGCTAGAAGTTCTTTCAACTGGTTTAAAGAGACTATGATTGATAGTAACAACTTCACCATTATGGGGAAATTTCAAACACTTATGAATAGGAGAAGCAATAGCTTTCATGGAAGATAGCCAAGGATAGCCAAGCTTCACACGAAATTGTTCGGATGAAGGAATAATAGCAAAGTTCACATCAAGGGATTTGTTATGGACCTCAATAGGCAATGTAATAGAACCAATTGCAGGAGAAGAAAATGCATCAAATAGTTTCACAATCACATCTGTTTTGTCATATATCACTTGATTCAATTGCAAAGTAAAAAGAAATTCTTCAGTAATAACATTAACCATGCAAGAAGGATCAATAAGCACTCCACGACAAGGTGTATTTTTGAGTTTTGCAACTATGTATAAAGGACCATCAGGTGCCCTAATGGTTTCACTGGAATCAAATGTGATGGAAGGTTCTTTAGGGTTTTCTTGCTGCTCTACAAAGTTAATCACATTCGGAGTCATAGACACAAGCCCATCAGATGAGAGAGAGGAATCATTAGCCTCAATTGCATTAGAGGTATGAGAAGGTAATGGATCAGTGAAAATCTGAAGATTTTGGTTAGGAAGAGCTACAGATGTGTTGCTTTTATCATTCACTCCAGAAACAGAGATAGTATTATTATCAATCAAATCTTGAATTTTACCCTTTAAAGAAAAACGTTTTTCAGTATCATGCCCAGGCTGACGATGAAATTGACAAAAAGATTTGTTATCAAAATAAGGTGAAGTAATCTTTGCCGGATCAATTTGTCTTATAGGAGGAAGAGTAAGCACATTTTGTTCCAATAACTTATTCATAATACTATGCAATGATTCATTCAAAGGAGTATACTTTCTTTCTTTCTTGAAAAACTTAGAAATAGGAGGCACACCTGATGCTGCATTCACATTATTGTTGATGATGTTTTCATTGAATTTGATGGAATCTCTGTTCGGTTTAAACTTCCCAAATGGTTGTTGACTGCTATCACCCTTATCACTCGGAGCCATAGGATGTGATTGTTCCATTTGACTCACAGTCAGTTGATAATTGTGAAGAGTTGCACACAACTGTTGGAAAGAAGTAAACTCAGAAAACAGAAGTTTGTCTCGAATATCTTTTTGTAAATTAGAAATAAAGATTCTTTGAATATCATTGTCAGGCACTGGAAAAGAAATTTGAGCATACAAATGCTTATATCTACCAATGAAATCAGTCACTTTTTCTTTAACACCTTGTTTACAATGCATTAAATCAATCAAAGTAACTTTAGGACTTATATTGTTTTGAAATTGTTGAATGAAAGCATTTGCAAGTTGTTCGAAAGAAGTAATAGAATAAGAAGGCAACGAGCAATACCATTGTAGGTCTTTATCTCTTAATGCTCTAGTGAACAGTTTTGCAAGCAACCTTTGGTCATAAGCAAAATCAGTACATATTGTTTGAAAAGTCTTAACATGTGTTAGAGGATCACCTTTACCATTATAAAGCTCCAAATGCGGGATTTCAACATGTTTAGGAGGGATAGCTCGAACAATGTCAAGAGAAAGCAGGCTCGCAACATCAAATGTGGGCACACTAAACTTAGATTGATTCATAGAGGCAATTTGTTGCTGTAAAGAAGAGACAGTTTGTGCAAGATTGTTAATGGTCGCTTCAGTCGAAGAATTCATATTAGATGTGTTAGATTGAGATGGAGGTGTTATGTTATTGAAAGAAGGTAAAGAGTAAGGTGGTGGGACTCTATGATAATTAGTCATAGGAGATGATTGGACAGGAGGAACACTACAAGGAGGAATAGAATGATTGAATGAATTGCCCCCTTGCATCATGTTCATTTGTGGAGATGTAATAGGAACACTCATTGAAGGGATGAATGAAGAAGTTGGATTGAATGAAGGAATAGGGTTAATTGAAGAAGAAGGATTGCCCCCATGACTAGTGATCACAGGGGGAATGTCTTGTATAGAAGTAGTCATTATGTTTGATGTAAAGGTAGGTATGCTAGCAATAGAAGTCATCAAAGGAATAGAATGATTGACTTGAGTAGGAGGTTGTGTATAACCCAAATTTTCAGCACAACTCTTCATAGGCATCACATTTGAATCCACAATGTGTGCAATACCACGCAAAATATCAATTCCATTCTTATCACTTTGAAGCATATGTTTTAGACCCTCAATTAAAGGAAGAGCTTCACTATCGGGGTATTCTTGAGACATCCATTGTCGAAAATCGTCAAATTGGTTATCCAATTTCAAAAGTTGTTCTACAGAAACCTCATGGAGAGCTTCTTCATCATTAGGAGGATTAGAGGAATTACCTATGTCCTCGTTAAAAAGGCTATTCAAATTAGGTTCCATCTCCTCAGTAGTTAAACCTCGGAAAGACTTAATTCTACGGCTTCGTCTAACGGGAATAGTGTAAGTAGGGCTTATTGTTGTAAAACTCATGCACTAAAGAGAGAGAGAATATTTTGAATTTTAGAGGTAGCAAATTTTAGTAAGACCAGCCAATCTTCTGGATTTAAGCTGTTAAATACAATCAGGACAATCTCCCGAAATTTCAGAAAAAATGTCAGAGACCATGGCGCTTCTGAGTGCAAACAGTCCCAGCAACTTTTTTCGAAATTCGCAGGGATGAAAGTTATGATGATTTTAGAGCTAATCTGAAAAAATTGAGTGATTTTACGATCTGTAGATAGGCCAAATTAAAGTTGCAATCTCGAAATTGAACCCTACCAAGATTGTCGAAAAATGCAAAAATTTGAATTTTGAAAAAGAGAGGGAAACTGAAATTTTGAATGTTATGATTTTAGAGGGAATGTCAAGAGCAATGCAAATTTTGAAATTTAAAAATTGACTCAATTTCATGCAAAATTCAATTTTGAAAGCGGAAATTAAAGTTGTTGTAATTAAGCACTTAATTTCAAAAGTCACAAATTGTAAGAATTTGAATAAAGCACTGAAATTTCGAATGAATGCAAACACACTTTTCAGATTTAGGACTATAAGAAACACAATTTTGACACAAAATTTCAATTTCGATGATTTTTTGAATGTTTAGAAATCTTAATCCAAGCAATCACAAGACCAACTTTGATTGTAATTTTGAAGGTGTTAAAATTGATAAAATCAACCAAAATTCTGGATTTTAGCAGGAAAATACAGTAAGATCTCGCTCCCGAAATTTCGGAAAAAATGTCGGGGACGATGGCGCTCGGAGTGCACACGGTCCTCGCAACTTTTTTCCAAATTTTCAGGGATGAAAGATATTGTGATTTTATTGCGGAATCCAAAGTTACAGCTGATTTGGAGATGTTTTGATCAGTGAAATTGTCGGACAAAGGTTGAATCAAGAGGGTTTCAAAAATTAGGGTTTTGACACTTAACCACTTAATTTTCAGAATTAAAGCACAAATATGAATTGATAATTTGTAATAGAAGGGTAGATCTGAAACAAGCATTAATAATTAAACATTTCACAAGTTTAATTACTTAAAAAGAAAATTTAGGGTTTTTATGCAATTAACCTCTAAAATTTTGCAAAAGATCAAACATGGAAATGTAATCAAGGAATCCAATTTTCAGATCTAACTATGAATAATCAGAAAGGATGTTCACGTCGGGTTCACCAAAATGTAAAGCGGAAAATCGCGATCGAACCCTAGTTGCTCTCCCCTCTTCCAACTCCAAGGAGAGAGAAGGGAGATTCACTAGGGTTGAAGGTTTTCACTTAGGGGAGAGACTTTACATTCAAAAGAGGGGTTGAAACCCACAAGATCCAATCCCACACAATGCAAGATTGGATGCTAAATGTGTTTCAAGGGTTAAGAAAGCAAGGCTACCCTCTTTTGTAAAGAATGTGCATAGAAGAATTAAGCTAGGAATGCATAGAAAGTGACAAAGATTCGCTTATAAATTGAGATAGGGATATAGGATGAAGCTGCGGACCTGGAATTAGCAGTAAAATGTTGATACGGCACTGTCCTGCAAATTTGAGCAAAAGTTGTCGGGACGATGGCGCCCGGTGCCACGATCCTCCGAAAAATCCGCGAAACGAAGGGGGATCTGTTCGTCTCTGCACAAGGATTCCAGATCTTCAATTTCAGCCGCGTACCTGCAACCTACACACAGAAAAGTGAAGACGATTGGGGGGTTAGGGATTAGGGGTTTGCCTTTAGGTCAAACCCCGGTTTTGGAATTAACCAAGAAATGAGCAATGTTGTAAATGTAAATGTCTGTAATGTAAAACAAGTACTAATACCTTGTTGTAAGGATGTTTGTATCCTTATGTGCGAAGGTATAGATGTTGTATGTTGTATGTTGTAGTAGTATGTAGTAAGTGATCTCCTCTTCAATGGTTGAATCCTTGTCTTGAATGCAACACTTAGCCTTGAATGGAGACTTGAAATGATCAATTGCTTGAAGGAATGCTTGAATGCTTGAATGCTTGAGTATAGTTTCCACGCTTTTTCCCTCATGTATCTCTCTATCCAAATGAGAGAGGAAAATGTAGTTTATATACTTGTCATTTAGGGCTGATAGACTTATTTTCCCGACCTTAGGCCGACCAGGAAAGATAATTTTCCAATTTGCAAACATAAAGACCCGAAGTCCAAAAGAGACCGGGCCCAAAATAGGACCCAGGGACCAGGGCGCTGGGCACCCTGGTCCTGAAGGACCAGGGCACTGGGCGCTCTGGTCCCACCTCCCAGGACAGTAGGGTGCAAAGGAGGTTCAGGCCAGGGTACAAGAAAATGCAGTTTTCAGTGTCATAATCAGGTTTCGGGGTCTCCATTCAGGTTGCGTGTTGCGTCGCCGTCGTGAAGACCAAAATGCAGTCGAAATTGCAAGTGTCACAATTTTAGGACGCTACACATACATTGTCGATTGGATAAGCTGCTGAGAGGATACACTCAAACAGGTCCCCTAGGGAAGACTAGGATAGCAGACAGGGCTAGGATTGACAATTTTGTGATATAACATATGTTGCCAATCAAGAAACCACTCAAGAGGATACACTCAAGTAGAGACCCTAGGATAGGATAGGGCAAGGCAATTTGTGATGAACAAGGAGTGCCATAGAATTTGACAATTCTGTGATAGAACATACATTGTCAATTGGATCAGGCTGAAGTTGACAATTTTGTGATAGAACATACATTGTCAATTGGATAAGCTACTCAAGAGGATACACTCAAATAGGTTCCCTAAAAGATAGGATCAAAGCAGCACTTTGTGATGAATAGGGAGTACCACTAGGATAGAGTGCCATATGTAGATATAAGCACTAGGATAAAAAGCAGCACTTTGTGATGAACAAGGAATGCCACTAGGATTGACATAGTTGATTTTCTTGACTGTAGGAGAACTTACCTATGCTGGAGTCACAAGAGAGATTCCCTTCGACTCAAAGTTTGCAAGCAAAGCTGATGTTCAGGGATAGAGCAACAATAGAGGCTATGGGACTGTGATACATTATGTATGTGCCCAAGTTTTGGGCAAACATGGGATTGTTGTCTATATTAGTTGAGAGATGGCACTCAGAGACTTGCACTTATCATTTGTCGATGGGTGAGATGACAGTCACCTTAGAGGATGTATATAGGATACTAAGGATACCTATCATTGGGGAGTTAGTTCCTTATGATCAACACGGAGACAGGATGCACTAAGATGACTATTCCAAGATCCAGGATTAGAGATGAGGGATGGACATGTGGCTTGGGACACCATGAAAGTGACAGGATAGGCTCTATCGGCAGTGCTGGTAGGAGTGATCAGTGGGTTCCTCTGTCTAGACAGGGCGACATGAGGGTTGGCTGCAGGATGAGGGAGGACACTAGAGACATTGGTGACTAATCACACCAGGTTTGCATGGGGATTGTGTCTGTTGGTACACTTGTATTATGAGCTACATTAGTTTGTATATCATAGATCAACAGGATTAGGATGTGGAGTGACATTACTGCAAGTAGGGGCATATGAGCATCTTTTAGTTACATGATCAATACACTTTAGAGGCAGGGGCCATGGGTACAATTATGTGCATCTGTATGATATGATTACTTCTCAGCCATGTATTAGGAGGTTAGAGTATTAGCAGCGGGTTATCGATGAGGTAGACAATGTGGTATGGAGGCCTTACTTAGACTGTGAGGAGTGGGAGGATGACGCAGTCGAGCTGCCGTATGTATTTCAGAGTAGGTATCTGATTGGTTAGACACTATATATTATTGAGAGGCAGTTGATTGGCAGGGTATGCAGGTAGTTTGATAGGATACAACGGATGCCACAGGGGTCAGGGATATATGCACAAACCGTGAGAGATCAAGTGTATTTAGGGCCATTATTGTCTTATGATCATGCAGTGACACATATGCTAGAGATGGTTTCCATGCCTTGGGACATATGGGAAGATATGGAGGATGTAGGGATGGATGTAGAGTACAATGCATATTGGGGAGAGAATCTATTTCCATGGCTGACGAATCCAAGGGAGCCAATAGAGGGAGACGGTGGAGGTGATGTAGATGATAGTGGAGATGGGGCTCAGTGGTAGAGAGGAGGGTAGCTCAAAGGAGAGGCCACAAAAGCAGCCACAGGGACAGGGTGAGGGGAGAGGGGAGGAGGAGGATGAGATACTATCCTTGAGGGAGATCTACTAGGGACAGGCGGATGAGATCCAGGATCTGGAGAGGGAAGCATCTAGGCTTAGGCTATTCAACACTATACAGAGGTTGAGACAACATTGAGGGTAGGGAGGTAGGCAGTAGAGGACACAGGGGTCAGATGTGCCTATGTTCTGCAGGTAGGGGAGGAGATAGCTTACTAGCGAGACATGTACTATGGAGTGGTGCCACTAGATCAGTGGGCTAGGAGCTTCTAGAGACCATTGCAAACAATGATGACCTCTAGAGGGAGAGACAGGGAATAGGCGTCTAGTGGTGGAGTCATGGGTCCTCCACATCCACCAGATAGAGGGGACAGGAGAGATTATCCTAGGGCAGGTCCTTCTAGTGCTCAGACTCCATCAAAGCCAGCCGGTTCCAAGGGAGGGAGTTCATCATAGCCTTAGAGGGCTCCCTATGTATTAGTTTTGTATCATATGTATGATGATGTAGACACCTTCGGGTGATTGTGTAGCCATATATATTTTGACATCATTGTATCATGACACTTTTTATTTTTGATATATATATGAGATGATTCATCCTTGTGGCAACTATATGCATGAGTACCCATGTGATGTTTATGAGATGAAAGCAAATATGAACATGATGAAATGCAATATTTTAATTCTTTTATGTTTTTAAATGTTATGCATGATGCAAATGTGAATGTATGAAATATAGATGAATAGGATAAAGAAAATAACTATTCATATAATGAGAATGTAAAATGTGCTAACATGTGTTGTGTGTAGGATGTGATGTAATGGTGATATCTATATGTATCTATGAAATGCTAATATGTGGTAATGCAGGTGCAAACTACATGAAATACAAATATTTTTGGTGTTTCATTATACTCAGTCATGTGATAGCGGGCTACACGAACTCAAGAAGGACGATGGAAGTCAATCAAGATAGGAGGATGGAAGATAGAAGATATGGAAGTGAAAGAGATTCTTGTGCTATTATCATCATTGAGCTTTATTATGACAAAATAGGTTATGGAAATCCAAAAATCTGTTCAACCCGGAAAGTCATTGTACTTGTTTGCATGGAGATTAGACAGTTGCAAACAAGGAATGCCCTAGTTCATACTAGACTCACAGTGTCCTCATATCCTTGGACAAGTCATAGCATTACTAAGAGATAATCCACAGACAACAAAGAAAAATAGGTGATTATACCCCATCCTCACCTTTCTAGTCAAAGACATCCTGGAGATAGAATCTCTAGTCAGAGACATCCTAGAAAAGCTAAAAGGCATGTCACCAAAAGGTAAAATCAAAAGAAAACCAAGACTTGACACCAACATCCACTATAGTCCTCAATTTTAGTGTCTCTTGTCACTTGTATAAGTCTTATTTGATTTTGGTCACAATTTTTACGTTCACAAAAGGATATATAACATTGAACCATGATGTTGTCTGAGTTTATTGAAAGATTGATTTGTTGAAGCCCATTGTTTCTATGTCTCATCTGAAACTAACTGCATCCATGAAACTGATACTTTATTGCAGAGAAGGCAGAACTTTTTTGCAGATTTGTGATGCAAGTGTTGCTTTATTGTGGATTGTGCATGGATAGACAGAAGAAAACTGGAAGAAATTATACTCCTCAGAATGTGTGATGCTCTTAGTTCCACACCCATCACTAGACGTAGGATTGGCCTTAGCCATAGATAGGAGCTAATTTATTTTGGATGGAAAGGGGTGAAAAGGAAGGATTATTATGAATGGCTAACCAATCTTAAGAAGATCAATAACAAGCCATGATGGGAATGGGTAAGTTTTATTATGGATGAATAGGCTATGAGTGTGTGCAAAGTGAAGGATGAGATTGAATCTTGAAGGAGGGAGGAGCAATGTGTCTACACATGGCGCCAGTGGCCTGGTTTTCACCATGGTACTTGTCCAGGGCACCACCGAAGTGGTTTTCACCATTGGATGAATTTTTTTTCTCTTTACTTTTTTCAAATTTTTCAATATATTTTTCTTTTGTCTCACAAGGCACCTGTTTGCCAGGTTTTCACCAAAAAGAGATTTTTCATTTTTTATGATTTTTTGTATTTTTTTATTTTTTTATTTTTTTGCAATTTTGAATTAGGATATGCTGAAGAGCTATGTGTACAACCTGCGAAGGTGCATGTTGTCTATAGGATCCTCAAAAGGTTCTCCATCTAGTGTCAAAAGCTGATATGCATCTAATCCATAAACTGTTGTGATGATGTAAGGACCAAGCCAATTTTGTTCGAACTTGCCCTTCTCTCTGTCTTGCTGATTTTTAGGATTTTCTTTGAGAACTAAGTCACCCACCTCGAATGTGTGAGCCTTATCTAATGATTGTATCTGCGTTGTTCCTTGATTGAATGATGTGTAGCTCGAGTGATTATCTTCCTTGATAAAGGAACTGAGAGAGAATTACTAGCGTGTGGACTAAACAGGCCCGTATGTGTGTCACCTAAAGAAGTCTGGGCATCCCTAATAACAAAGTCCCTTGAGGAAGCTCCCTTAAAGGTCCATGATGTATCGCCAAAAGATAAAGGATTTGTGGAACAAGTGGATGAGTGATGAAGGCTTGTGATTGTGAAAAGAAGTGAAAGTATCATGACATGATGGAGACTTAGGATCAACAAGTATAATTTTTTATTTAAAATTGTAGAACTTTTGCCCCCAGTTATTTTGATAGTAGGAGAGATCAACTCTTGCTCTTTTTCTGTCATATTATTTTTATCCTTGACTTTGATTTTTGCAGAGTCTAATAGCTTTTTGATTTTGATTTGGACTAAAGGACTTCTCTCTTTTTTTGACTTTTAGATTTTTCTTCTCAAAGCTTGATTTTTGATCCCCAGTGAGTAAGGGCTTTTGCAATTCTTGTTGATCCAAGTCTGGGAAAGGAGTAGAAATGGAATGAATGGATAATATGGTCAAGCTATGTGAGTTCTCAAGAGGGTTGTTGATAGACTCAATAGATTCTTCACTAGAACCACTCTTAGGATTATTTATATCAAGAGATGCCTACACCACTAGAGGAGATTTGCACTTAGACTTAGTAGCCACACTACTAGGTGCTTCGTACCTAATTCCTTGGCATTGAAAATTGTTTGTAGGTTGTTCCTGTCGACTAAATGTCTTAGGAGATAATGGGAGTTGATCAACATGAAAGATATACACACCACATCCCATGTCCTTAACCTTGAATTTTTCTTTTAGCTCGGTTTGTTTGGATGTAGAAGCTTTCAATGATTCTGGATCCATATATGTTGATGAAGGAATAGCTTTTGGATTGACTGGGATTGTTATTTTTGATTGAGGTCGCATATTGTTGCAATATATGAATGGTTTTGGATCAGCTTTGATAGTCACTTCAACTCCAATATGTGGAAACTTGATACATCAATGATATGTAGATGGGACTACGCTCATCTCATGAATCCATGGGCTTCCCAAGAGTATATTGTATGTGAGCTCTAGATCAAGGACTTGACAAACCACATCCTTAGTAACTGGCCCAACTTTGAGAGGTAAGGTGATTGTGCCTTTGGATGAGCACTCCTCATCATCATATGCCTTGATGGTCATTGCATGTGTAGAATTCACAGCCCTTTTAGAATATCCCAAATGCTTAAGAGTATTTAATGTACAAATGTTTAGACTAGCTCCTCCATCTATCAGGACTCATTTTATTTGATGTTTGTGTAGGAAGGCTTCAATGTGTAAAGGTGCATTATGTGGTTGGCTTACGCATGCGTCGTCAACTTTTGTGAATGTAAGAGAATGTGGAATGGAAAGGTATCCCACTATGGCTTGAAAATGGTCCACATTTAGATCAGTGGGGATAGTAGTCTCTCTCAAAGTTTTGTCAAGAATGGCTTTATGTGCGAGGGATATACGTAAAAGCTCTAGGATGGAGATATGCGCGGGCATCCTCCCTAACTATTCTACTAGATCGTACTCAGGCTTGGTTGATGAGGAACTAGTGGTTTTAGTTGAAGAACCTTGCAGGGTGACTTTACCTCAACGAGTTGTGACATTAAATTTGGAGATAGATTTAGAAGAGGGTCCAATGCCTTTTAGGATAAATCTGGACCTTTGGGTAGAATGTTTAGGTGTTTTGTCCTTTATGATAATGGTAGAGACATAATTGTCCATTGAAATGTGATTAAGAGTTGAATCATAGTTATAGGATGCTTTTGTATAGTTGGCTTTCTCATCTATGGCTTTGGCTTTTCCCTTGTCATGTTTAGGGAATGGTTCCTTAAACATCTCATGTTCTTGATTGGATGAATGTCCTTCGATCTCAATGTCAGCTCTATCAATAAGATCTTGTATAATGTTCTTCAGTCGATGATAATTTCCTCTTTTATGTCCCTTGCTCTTGTGATATTCACAGTACTCATCGTCATTCCACCAATTTGGTTTGACCTTTGGTTCATATGGAGGATTGTCTAGAATTGTTATTATCTTGTTTTCCAGTAGCTTCTTGAAAGCTGATTCAAGTGGTTCTCCCAATGAGGTGTATTTCCTTCATGGTTTTAAAGTTGTTTGAGTGTTAACTTGGTTATTTGTAGAGCTTGATCCAGAAAGAATGATTTTGGGTCGTACTGTATTAGCATCAACAACACCATCATTGACTGTGTTCTTGTTCTTGTTCCAAAATTTTGGATTGTCTTTTCCTTTAAAGTCTTCTTTGTTTTCTTTGAATATTTTGATGAGACCTTGCTCAATTAGGAACTTTTCTGTCGCTAAGCCTTTCTCAAGGATGTCAATGAAGGTGGACAAACAAGATTTTCTCAAGTCATAACCAATGTCTTTTTTGACATTCTTGGTGAACATCTCTACCATTTTTTTTGTAGAATTTGACAAGAGCATCTGCTGGCTAAATTCCTCCATCTTTGTAAGAATGATGAAAAAGACTCCCCATCCTTTTGTTTGGTGTTGCACAAAGTGGTGACTGATATCTCTGTCTCTATGTTGTATGAGAAATGTTGGATAAAAGCTTCTGCTAGATCACCCCAAGACTTAATTCCAAGTGGAAGTTGGGAGAACCATTCCATAGCTTGATCACCTAAGCTTTGTGGGAACAATCTCATCAAGTACATTTATTTTGATGCTACCTCAATGTAAGTTGTGAAAAACTGTCTTGTATGTGCCTTAGGGTCTCCTTTTCCTCTATACTTATCAAACTTTAGTGTCACAACATGTGTAGGAAAGGGAGGCATTGGAATGCTTTTGTCAAATGGATAGGGACATATGTCTCTCATTGTGTAAGATGGCTTTGGTGTATTTATGTCCTCCATTTTTTTTTCTAATTTCTTGATTTGATGTTCCAAATTGTTCTTAGGTGGATATCGACTTTTTGGACCATATCCCATGTCTGAGCCACTAGGTGGAGGAGGAGCATACTGCATATATGGATGATATTGATCATACACATGTTCATATGGAGTAGGTCTATAGTGATGTTTCATATAGGGACCACTTGGTATAGAATCATGATGAGGAATGGAATATCTTCTTTGTCCATGTATACCATACTCTACAGGTATGTCATGAGTTTGTTCTAGTGTGTTGCCCCCAAATTTGACATGGGGTTTCCTTGTGTCCAAATTTTGAACATGCCTTTGGATATCCAATTTCTTTGGTGGTTGGTCCTTAGCATTGGTATATGATTGAGTATATTTTTCTGCATAAAACTTCCATAATGGTCTATGAAGGTGAGTATCATAAGCTTGACCATGTGTATGTGGGACCTTAGGTTTTTGAAATAAAGATGATGGTGATTCAGGAACAAAATGTGGTCCTATATTGCATCCACTATTAGGCCTCCTTTGATCCATGTTGAGTTGAAGTTCTTACAAAGGTTGATGTTCCATTATTTGAGACATGTCAAAATCATGAGGAATCTTGGCTCCACTTTGCACCATTACTTGTAGAAAATATTGTCTATCTCTCCCCATTATTTCCTCAACCAATCAATTGAAATGGGGATCCATAATGGATTCTTCCACTTCTGCTGAATGTACAAAAAAGTTGTCCATATTGTCATTGTGTGTATCATTATTGTTTGTGTTATCCATGTTCTCAATATTTTGAATGTTTCTATAAGTGTCCATGCTAGGTAATGTGGTATGATCAGAATTGAAAAAGATATCATTGTCATACTCATAGGAACTCATGTTTGTGGACTCTTGAGCCTCTTTATCTTCTCTCCTAGATTTTTGGGAATGGGTTTCAACCATGAACTATGTCTTGACCAAGTTTTGTGAGACTAGATGAAAATGGAAAGAGTATGGAAGACCAAGAGTTGGATGCAATGTCCAAAGTGTAAGTCCAAGTATGTATGTAATAGAGTAGGTGTGGCTTCCAAAGAGATGATAGTTTCTCTTGATGAGGTAAGTTGACCTTAACTCTAAGTAAGACCAAATGAGACCCAAAGGTGATGGACCTTGATGAGGGACCACTTAGCAAAATGTTGTTGTATGTAGTGTGTTGACAAAGCAAGATGAGGACAAGCAAGTGAGCTTTTGACTCAAGTTTAGACAAATATGAAGGTAATGTAAGGTGTGAAGTAATGATGGACTTTGTGAGACTAGAAATAGGCTAAATGCTAGATGAAAACTTGAAGAGATAACCTAGGAAGCTCAGGAATTCTAAAACTGACTGCTCTTGTTTTGGCCAGACTGCAAGTTTTTCTAATTTTGAACACAGACATGCCTGTATACTTCAGAGATGCAGTTAAATGACACAAATGTTGTTGAAAACTCTACAGATGCATTTCTGAGATTTTGTAAATGCATTTTTGCTTGTAATAACATAGATGGGTTTTTGCCCTTCACAAACACGGCTAAATGACACACACGTTGTTTAACAATACACAGACGCATTTACAAAAAGTAAGTGCAATTTTTTCAATTTTGTAAAGTTGTTGTTGTGACCAAATCTGAAATTTTGACTATTTTTTCGTGATAAGAGGACACAATGTTGATGACGACTCAATTTTCGCAAGTGTTTAGACTCAAAATGACTCAAAAGAAAGTGTGTTGTTTGATGTAAAAAAAATGTTTTGCATACACTTGAAGACACAAAAGACATAATTTTTTGATGTTTGATCTTGAATGTTTGAATGTTCAAAAGAAGATAAGCACAATTCTTATGGTTGGCTAGGACAATAGTTGTTGATCCCACATGGGGTTTCCCCCGAGGCTATGCTATTCAGAGCAGATACTTAGATGCTTTACCCAACTGGATCCACCCTCGACACTCATTTCTCCAGGGCAGCTAAGCACCAGTCTCCATGAAAACTCCTTGTGGTGAACTTTGTATCTCTACTAATAACCGTATGTGTGTGGGCTACTCCAGAGGTCCAACCTCCTACCCCAACAACTAGAAGGATTTTGGCTTTCTAAAATAAAAAGGTGCTAGTAAGGGCATCCTTTTGTGTGGCCATACATGCAACACTTTTAGCTCTATAAATACAGAAGGCTCCCAGCTACTAGGAGTTATGCCCTACAACTTATCAAATAAATTAGATCAAATGGGTTTATGGGGAGACATAGTATCAGTATGAACTAATCAGCACATGTTACCCATGGCCTTCACCATGGATACAATTATTTATAGTGGTTTAGAAGAGGTGGGTTTTCCTTGCTACCACTTGGGTCATTCTCTCCTCACTAGTAGTCCTAATGATCACATGAGGAGACAAGACCTCTAGAGATTAAACAATAAGAGCCTATTGCTCAAGACACAAAAGATACTGGTTCAATTTTAGTGTACCAATTGAAGTCCTTGGTAATCTATGAAAACAAGGCACACAATAAAGATCAAAAGAAAACCCTTGCCAAAATTCTGCAACAAAGATTTGTTAGTAGTTTTACAATAATACCCCTCCTGCAAGCACACAAGTTAGGTAAATTTTAGATCCAAAAGACTTTGTGAAAAGGGGGCCTTTGACAAAACGTGTTGCTTCAAGGATAAGCTACAACAATTTTCTTAGCTATATCACAAGATGTTAGCCCAAAATAAACCAGATCTAAAATCCAAATGATGAAATAAGACCTTGAAATTTGAAATAAAACCGAAAATTGTAAAAATCTGAAACATCGATTTAAATTAACGCAGATGCATTTATAGATCACAAACACGCCTAAAACCACTGTAGATGTGCCTAGGTAACACAGACACGGTCCCAGAATTCATAGACGTGATTTAGGAACACAAACGCGACCATGCAATCAGCAAAAAAAAGTAAAATAATGTCAAACGCAAACGCGACTATAGAGGTCACATACGTGGGTGAAAAACAAAAACGTGGTTTCAGAATGTGCAGATGTGAAAATGTCAAAATGTTATTGAAAATATCAGATCTGCAACTTCAAAAACACAAAATATGCAACAAAAGATGTTAAATGCTAAAGGGACAAGAGTCCCACCGAGCATGCCAAAATGTTTATGGTAAAAATGGAAACAACAACATGGAAATACTAAATGGATTCAACCACAAAACCCTACCCTAACAACAACAAATATCCACCATAACATATGAAGATTACCTAAGACAATGCAAATCAATGAAATCACAAAGATTATACCATCACATGTCCAAAAGGGTTTGGATCTTCATTCTTCCTATTTCCATTGATCTTGCTTGATATATTTGCTCTCAAATTTTATGTGTTCACAAGAGCTCAACAAAGAATGGAAATGTGGTTGCAAGTAGGCTTGATCGCATATGAAAGTTTGAATGCTAGTCCAGGAGTGCTTGAAGGATCCAGGGGAGTTGATAATGAAGGAAGCATCTCCTTATATAGAAGACACTATAAGAAATGGAGGGATAATATTGAGAGGTATAAAAGATAAATGACCGGCTAGGATTAGAGGGTAGGTAGAAGAAATAATAAAATAATGAGAGGGTAGGTAGTGTAGGAATTAAGAGATGAATGACATGTGTCATGGGTAGAAAAGGCTAATGAATTAATTAAATAAATAAAGATTTAATTAATTAATAGAGGAAGTGGGATCAATTAAATAAATAAACATATTTAATTAATTTAGGAAAGGATAATTTAAATAAATAAAGGTATTTATTTAAATGAGAAATAAGGCTAGAAAGGGATAAATTAATTAATTAAATAAATAAAGATTTATTCAATTAATAGAAGACTTAGGCTAAAATAATTAAAGAAAAAAAATATTTATTTAATTAGACAGGACAATTTTAGGTGTCTACAAGTACTAATTTTTATTTACATGGTCTATTTAACAGTTGATGACAGAGGAGGAGTTGACACAGATCCAGGAGGGCACCTTCATGACCATTTCATTTGGCCTTGATAGCTTTATGGTACATGTATTATTGCACCTAGTTGTTTGTATTTTATTGTACATACATTCTCATCATTTATATTGGTATTAATTAGATTATGTAGTAACTTGCATGTATATCTTATTTTACTCTTGTAGGGTACAAGTAGCGTGAGTGCGGGGTTGTGTGATTTGGGATCTAGTAGTGCAGATAAAGACAAGGGAAAGGTTATTGAATGCACATATGATTGAATGAATATTTTAAATAACATAATGATTATACATGTCTAGACATAGATTGATAGTTTCACATACTTGTTGTGTATATGTATAGAAAATTCTTGGCTTCACATCCTTGTTGACTACACCCACTATACCTGAAGAAGAAGAAGAAGAAGAATATATGCCTTGAGTACATGTGTGTTTATTTTATTTTGTGTTTAGTAGATAAAATTTGTTATTATCAGTGACAATTATATGTTAACTTATATCAATGTCATGTTTGTGAGCATATGTAGGTTGTGTATTAAAATATTGAAAACATACCTCCTCTACTGAAGACATACATCAAGAGTCCTCCAAAGCCGAAGAGAAAACGTATAGATGAGGTAAACAAGAATAGTTCATTTTTATGTTAACTTTTCAAATGTGAGTTATATAATATAACTAATCTGAATCGTGGGTTGTTTTTTCTTATACAAGATCCTTCAGAGCCAAGCACTGTGGTGAAGAGGATCGATTTTGATGATCCATTAGTAGCTTATAGATAGTTTTGGGATGCTTACATGTCTAGTTGGCATGTATATTTTTTATATGGACATACATTCACATATGTAGACATACATTTTGTTTGAGTTGGTGTTTATGCCATATTTGTGTATGGACATACACTTGTAATCATTTGACATTTTCATATATAGAGAAGTTAATATTGATCATATAAATTGTTTCTCATGTGTGCATGGTGCTATCATTTCAAACTTTAATCTTCAATCCAATAATTAACAATAGTTAATAATGGTTATTCAATGAACAATACAATTCATTTCTTTTATCGTAAGTGTTAAATTTGGTTGCCTTTGGCAACTTAACCAAATTTAATGACCTCCTCGCTCATCAGGCCTCCATGAGGTCAAATTTGCAAGACAAGTGTTTTGATGGATTCTCAATGTAAATAAGGTGAAATATAATCTTTTTTTATGTAATAAGGTCATCTAGACCTGATGCTCTGCAAAATACACAATGTTTAGACTAAAACTTGTGGTTGTATAACACACAAAAATAACAAGAAACAAGGATCAAAGTTAGTGTTATTCAACCAAAAACTAATCTAAGCAGGCATATCAAAAGAGACATTAAAAACACGCTAAAATATTTAACTATAGAAATAAATATAACAAGGCATCTCCAAATTCCTTCTATTATGCTCCTTCTCCTTTGTTTCTGTGCTCTCCAAGTTCCAAATTAGTGTAGCTCTCAGCAACTTTTTGCACTATGGATGTCTTGTGGAGGTTCAAGATTATAGATGATTATGAAAAATATGCAAATACAAGCTTAATACCCAAAAAGATGAGCTATCTAAATGCTATTGGTTAATTTTAACCAAAAGAGTGAATATGACTAAAATATGTTAAATGCTCTCTAAAATTCACTATAGATTAAATGCATACAAGTTTTCAGGATCTGGATTATGAAGAAATGGGCTCTATTTATAGGAAAAATGGAGCAATGGATGGTTGAGATTGAGTAATCTCAACAAGGGTCAGGATTGAATGATATTCAATCCATGTGAGGGCTTTCAACCCAATCCTAGGATGACAAGTCTCAACATGAGAGGGGTTGAGAGGAGAGGGAATAATCATTAAATGCTTGACTTGACCTAAGAGTTAACTTGGGAGTTAAGGTCAAGTTTTGGTTGAATTAATAAATTCTTTATTCAAAGAATAAAGCTTTTATCCAATGGATAAATTCTTGTGTAAAGGTTAAAGAGATAACCATGGTCAAAGCAATAAATGGTTGAGGAGACACATGGGTCACATGAGGGTTGAGTTAAGGGCTAAAGTCCTTAACCATGGGTGCAAGTGGAATTAACCATAAATGGTCATGTAAGAGCCATTAGTGATTTGGAAGACTTTAGAGGTTAAATTGTTGAACACACAAAGCATTAAATGCTTTTCAAAGACTTTGAAGTCTTTGAGAAGTGACTACAAGTTGCTTAGGAATGTGACAATACTTAAGGGATGGATTAGGTTAATTAGGAAGGGTTTAGAAAAATCTAGAAGGGGGTTTAGGAGTGCAAGTGGGCTTGGTGGGTGAGGGAAAATAGGATTTTAATTAAAATAAAATTAATTTATTTCAATTTGTCGTTGCAACTTGCATTTGTAGGAAAATGCAAGTGGGGGGGATAAATGATTTAAATAAATGTTTTATTTAATTTATTTAAAAGAGGAAAAGGGGTTAAATGAAATAAATTGGATTTATTCATTTAATTGATTGTGAGTTTGGTTTAATGAATGAATTAAAATAAATTGAATAATTTATTTAATTAATAGAAGAATGTTTGAAGATGAATTAATTAAATATTAATTTAATTAACTGATGGCTAGTGGGTTTTTAATCAAATAAATAGAAAATATTCATTTAATTAAAATGGAAATATTTATGTGACTACAAGACCAATATTTGTTATGTCTAGTCATAGGTTACTCATATTGGCAAAATTGCTCAAGATTGTTCTACTCATCGTGATCTCATTCTGCTCGTCGTGATCAGGAACCATCAGTTTTGACATGTCCACTTATTCATTATTACCTTATGCATTCTCCTATTCCCCCCCCCCCCACTCGATCGAACGCTCGGGGTCATACCCTATCAGCATTGTCCCTTGAGCACCCTAAGTGCTAAAAATTGTCAAACTTTGACGGGCCCTAACTTGAAATCTGTGGCACTTGTAAATGATCTATTTGAACCTACAGGGCCATGAGAGGGGTCCCTACAAAATGATATCTCATTTTTTCAATATTCTCTATGGTTTTATTAGGGTGGCATTTTTTTAGTTGGCAAAAAAATCGTCAGCCTCATTCAATCAAATGTTGTCACGTGGCCAATTTCTCGTTCTGCTCATCGTGATCACAAACTGTTAGTTCTGACATGTCCAGTTAGGAATTATTATCCTATTCATTCTCCTATTCCTCCCCCCACTCGGTCGAATGCTTGGGGTCATACCCTACCGACGTCGTCCCTTGAGCACCCTAAGTGCTAAAAATTGTCAAACTTTGATGGCCCTAACTCAAAATCCCTAGCCCCTGCAAATGATCCATTTGAACCTATGGGTCCATGAGAGGGGTCCCTATAAAATCCTATCTTGTTTTTTCAATATTTTCTATGGTTTTATTAGGGTAGCACTTTTTCAGTTGGCAAAAAAATCATCACTCTCATTCAATCAAATGTTGTCGCATGGCCAATTTCTTGTTCTTCTCATTGTGATCACAAACCATTAGTTCCAACATGCCCATTTAGGAATTATTACCCTATGAATGCTCCTATTCACCCCCCCCCCCCTCCCGGTCGAACACTCGAGGTCATACCCTACCAGTGTCGTCCCTTGAGCACCCTAAGTGCTAAAAATTATCAAACTTTGACGGGCCCTAACTTAGAATCTGTGGCACCTGCAAACAATTTGTTTGAACCTATGGGGCCATGAGAGTGGTTTGTACAAAATCCTATCTCATATTTTCAATATTCCCTACGGTTTTATTAGGATAACATTTTTTTTGCTGGCAAAAAAATTGTCAATCTCATTCAATCAAATGTTGTCATGTGGCCAATTTATCGTTATGCTCATCATGATCATGAACTATCAATTCTGACATATCCAGTTAGGCATTATTACCCTATGTATGCTCCTATTTTTCCCCTCCAATTGATCAAACGCTTGGGGCCATACCCTATCGGCATCATCCCTTGAGCACCCTAAGTGCTAAAAATTATCAAACTTTGACGGACCCTAACTCAGAATTTGTGGCACCTATGAATGATCCATTTGAACCTATGAGGCCATGATAGGGGTCCCTACAAAATCCTATCTCAGTTTTTCAATATTCCTTATGGTTTTATTAGGGCAGCATTTTTTCAGTGGACAAAAAAATGGTCAGTCTCATTCAATCAAATGTTGTCGTGTGGCCAATTTCTTGTTATGCTCATCGTGATCACGAACCATCAGTTCCAACATGTCTATTTAGGCATTATTACCCTATGCATGCTCCTATTCCCCCCCCACTCGGTCAAACGCTCGAGGTCATACCCTACTAGTGTCATCCCTTGAGCACCCTAAGTGCTAAAACTTGTCAAAATTTGGCAGGCCCTAACTCAGAATTCATGGCACTTGAAAATGATCCATTTGAACCTACAATGCCACAAGAGGGGTCCCTACAAAATCCTATCTTGGTTTTTCAATATTCCCTATGGTTTTATTAGGGCAGCATTCTTTTAGTTGGCGAAAAAATCGTCAATCTCATTCAATCAAATGTTGTTGCATGGCCAATTTCTTGTTCTGCTCATTGTGATCATGAACCATCAGTTTCAAGATGTCCAGTTAGGCATTCTTACCCTATGCAGTCTCCTTTTTATCCCCCCCCACTCGGTCGAATGCTCGGGGTCATACCCTACCGGCATCGTCCCTTGAGCATCCTAAGTGCTAAAAAATTTTAAACTTTGATGGGCCCTAACTCGACATTTGTGGCACCTGCAAACAATTTGTTTGAACCTACGAGGCCATGAGAGGGGTCCCTACAAAAACCTATCTCAATTTTTCTAGATTACCTATGGTTTTATTAGCGAAGCATTTTTTCAGTTGGCAAAAAATTCGTTAGTCTTATTTAATGAAAAAATATAGATAAACAAGCATTACACTATAGACACATAATGATCATCAATAATTCCATATATTTTATACACATTATTACCATTACACTTGCATGTGACATCCATGAATGGATATGCAAACATGATTTTTCATCATTATCAATACACTAATGTACTCATGTACAAATACATTGTATATCATCAATATAACTAAACCAGTTTGCTCATGGACATCGTATATCATCATAACAAAGCTACATCAATGTACATCCATATACAAATTCAACATCCCACTTCATCTACATCAGACATCCTCATGTCCTAAGAGAAAAGCTTACGTAGAGCAATGTCTACATATAAATAAAGATTAAAATAAGCAACCTTTTTATGCAGAATGAATGTGCTACAAGAAACAAATTATAACAATTAATCCAAATTATTTTATCAAATTATAAATAGATCATTTGAAACATTCATAAGACATACAAGATTTTGTAATTATGAAACTTACCAGTTTCTCTGCAAAGTCTACAAGCATAACTTTGAAGAAAGATGCATGTTGATTAAAGCCCTTCTCACTGCATTTCTCTGTGTGGTTGAAGACGATGGTAGATATTGTCATTTATAAATGAAAATACATTCACTTGACATAGTGTGTGAAAGTTTACAAAATTTAATCACATTGACAAAGTGAGGGACTTAGTGTTTATACACAAAATTTAATCTCATTAATGCACACAAAGCATATGGTGTTGTGTTTGGCTGTAAATCTTTGCAGTTATTGAAAAGAAAACTTAAAAAGTAGTGAAATATTGATAACTCCAAGGAATATGTACCATCACAAAGAGTAAACTAGTCAACAACAAATGATCTAGCATGAACCTATATTTTTAAGAATTATTAGTCTACACATAAAATGTATTCATGAACATAAAGACTTTATGATAATTAGTTTTTATGTAATGCATGATAATAAATGAAATAGTGGGATTATGTACCATAAAAATATGTCCCTTTGAATTATATCAAGAGAACCCACTACGTTGACACAAAAATCATAATCCGATAGTGTTGTATATCATCAAAAAGACCTACATGAGCATAAAGGTTTAGTGATAATTATATCATCACAAATTCTCAAATAGTGTTGTCTAATAACCAAAATTGTAATGGTCATCAAATGCATGATAATAAACCATGTAGCAAAAGTACGTCCCTTCGAATTATATCAAGTGTACCCATTATGTGCATGCAAAAATCGTGTTGCAAAAAAAACGTGCATCAATAGACCTGCATTTTGAACGCATCCTTAATATACACATAAAAAAATTGAACATTAAGGTTTTATGATAATTGTTTAAAATGAAATGCAGGATAAAACAAATAAGGCACCGTTAAAGACCTACTGCTCAAGTATGCCTGAAGGGTCATCTCTTTGCTTAAGAGTATCTAGTATTGCTTCATGATCAACGTAGTCATTGTCCATAGGTCTTTGGTCTCTGGTTTTTCTTGATGCTTCAACAACTTGACATTCATAGCTATAATAAGGTGTGAATACATGAGAATGGTTTTTTGTCTCTCATAGTCTTCAACTGCAGGTATGCCATTCTTTCTAATCATGTATGTTCGCAACCAAGGTCCGACAACAACAACTGAACCTATAGGTTATGTGAACCCATCATCATCTATCACTAGTTGTGTTAGCTTATGTTTTCCCTGTATCCATCTTGCCAACCAATATTTTGATCTCTCTTCATTCCCTTCTGGTGCAACAAATGCAAAAACATGTCCTGGTTGTACAAGATCTGATAGATGGTCATACTCAAGTGAACTTTCCATGTCAACATTTGACAAGGATATTATTTGAGATAAAGGAGTTAGATATTATGGAACCCACGTATCAACCCACTCACTTGACTCACACTTATCCCAATCACACCAAACACAACTATGACAAAAAAAGCCAACACTCATGTCCAAATGATCCATGTACTTGCGTCTGAGCTAAGAAATGAATGCATCTTTGAAGAATCTTTAATTGTTTGACAATCGAATCTAATAACTCAATGATGAATGGATAGTACCAAACTGGTACTGAGAGGGGGGGGGGTGAATCATTACAAGCAAAAACACAATCCTAAAACCGGTTTGTCAGCAGACACTGTGCTTTGGCAGACAAACAGTAACACCAGTCTTAAACATAGTACAACAAGAAAAACCCAGAATAACTGAGACAAGCATAAACCAGTTGACACTAATCTTTTCATACGATATAATACTTCATTTCCATTTCACCCTAGTGCATGAACAGGTAATCTATCATCAAAGATATATAAATAGCTAGATCAACATGATTTGCCTTCAGACACAAATCACTCAAACCATCACATGAATAACACCACACATGACACACATATTTTTCATGTGAAACTCAACTGGGAAAAACCACGGTGGGGATGAATACCCACAAGTTGTCTTTGAACTCTTTAGAAGTCTACTCTGTTAGGAGCCTTGTTTGGTTAAAGACTGATACAATAGGTTCTGTTAGGAACCGATCCTGTTAGAGATCACCTGGTCAAGGGATGGCTAGAATACCCAGTTAAGGGTTAAACCCTATTAAAGGTTACCTTGTTAAAGGATTTCAAGAACTCAATGGTTTTGAGTCACCCTGTTAAAGGATTTACAGTAAGCCGGTTAAAGCTACCCTGTTAAGGGATTTCCCAACTGTTGAAGTGGTTAGAGATCAAAAGGTATTACAATGATCTGGTAACAATACTCAATGCCAATGCAGATCTTCTTTAGCTCCTCTTCACCTTCTGCACTTACACTCTGCAGGTATCACTTCTCTCTTCTGTTCTGGCAAGAATCACGTATCCCTTCACTTGGATACACACACACAACTTTTTCCAACCACCTCAGAAAGAAACACAACATTGACCTTATAGGAAACAGATAAGTCGGTAGCATAAACCCTAAACCCTAAACCTGTTATGTTAAGCAATTCAAATGGTTCAATCTTGATCATTGAGCACAGTACATTAAATGCAACAGTCTTGAACCAATCTCAAGACATTCTCCATCATTCATTTTCCACCGCTTTTATGGTGGCTGATAACCCATCACACGTTTTCACCATTTACAGACTTCGCACATTCCTGAGGTAGATAAGAACAATCTCCTTCATGCAAGATCCTTCACGCGCATAGGGCTGACATGGAAACATGATCTGTTCTTTGTTATAATGCTAACTCATCACACAAAGTCACCGATTGAATCACACAGGCTTGAAGCACTTCAACCGAAAACCCTGAAGTTGAGACTACCAACTGGTAGTCATACAAAGCTTCCATGTACTGGTTCCCATAACCACATGTCAGTTCACCTTAAACAAACACACCACTTCACTTTGGCACATATACCAGTTCACAATGTTATACTGGTTCTCACATATACTGGTTCTTGGTATCATACCGGTTCTCTCTTCTTCAGCATATTGACATCAATGACAACATACAATGTCATCATGTCCTCATACCAGTTCACATAATGCCAACAATCTCATAATGCCAACAATCTCCCCCTTTGGCATTGATGGTAATATACAAAGATATCTCTCCACTTCACATCTTCTCCCCCAATTTCTGAAGATATCTTCTCTACTTTACTTCTTCTCCCCCTTTGACAACAATGCCAAAGTGGAGGCACAAGCTTCCCTATTCCATTATGCTGCTCCCCTTAAGGAGTAGCATCGTTCAACACATAAATCCAATAAAAATTTGACTATGCAATACCTAACTGATGTGGAGCATATACCTTTAGTTCACCTTCTAAAGGGGCAGCACCCCTAATTCACCTCTTAAGTACATAAATGTAGCCTTTGGGAGAGGCTTGGTGAATATGACTATTAACCTCTCCTTACTAGAAACATGTTCCAATGCAATCTCTTTGTTCTGAACCTTTTCCCTCAAGAAATGATACTTAAGCTCAAAGTTCTTGGTTCTAGAATGTAAAACCGGATTCTTGGAGATGTTAATTGGACTAGTATTGTCACAAAATATACTTACCAGTTCAGATATAGGAACTTTGAAGCCATTTAATACATGCTTCATCCAAATTGTCTGAGTGCAGTTCATGAAAGCTGCAACATACTCTACTTCTATTGTAGACTGAGAGATGTAACTCCGCTTCTTACTCATCCATGAGACCAGTCTACCACCAAGAAAGAAAGAACCACCGATTGTGCTCTTTCAGTCATCCATATTACCTACCCAATCAACATCTGTGAATACTTTTAAGTTGAAATCCTTGCTATATGGATACCACAATCCATAATCAATTGTTCCCTTCAGATACCTAAGAATCCGCTTGACTGCAACCAAGTGAGATTCTCTTGGACTTTTCTGGAATCTTGTAGTAATGCCAACTGCATGTGCAATATCGGGTTTGATATGTACTACATAATGTAACTTACCAATCATTGATTGGTATTCCTTCTCATTAACCAATGCGGAGTCATCCTCTTTGGATAGTTTAAAACTAGTCACCATCGGTGTACCAATCAATTTGCTATCTTCCATACCAAAGGTCTCAACACCTATTTGACATACTTGGACTGAGTGATAAAGATTCCATCTTTCATCTGCTGAATTTGCAGTCCAATGAAGAACTTAATCTCCCCTATGAGTGACATCTCAAACTCTTTCTTCATCTCATCTACAAACTCATGACTCATCTTGTCATCTCCACCAAAGATAATGTCATCAACAAATATCTCACAGATGAGGATCTAATCTCCTTGAGACTCCAAGTAGATATTATTATCTTCACTTGTTCTCTCAAATCCAATCTTCACAAGATGGGAGTGCAGGCGTTCATACCACGCTCTAGGTGCCTACTTTAGACCATATAAGGATTTATGTAGCCTACACACCATGTCACTATATTCAGATAGGGCAAACCCATCTGGTTGCTCTATATACACCTCCTTTTCAAGTACACCATTTAGGAATGCAGATTTACATCCATTTGATATACTTTGAATCCTTTAAAAGCTGCATATGCAAGAAGCATATGAACTCCTTCCAATCTGGCTATAGGAGCAAAGGTTTCTCCATAGTCTTCTCTTTCTTCTTGGGCATATCCTTTACACACTAGTTTGGCTTTGTTTCTAATCACTGTGCCATCCTCATTCAACTTATTTCTAAAAACCCATTTGGTACCAATGACATTTTTATGCTTCAGTCTGGGTACCAAAGACCATGTACCATTTCTCTTTATCTAGTCAAGTTCCTCTTCCATTGCCTTGATCCAGTCTTCATCTTTATGTGCCTCTTTGAATGATTTAGGCTCAAATTCATATATCATACATGAGTTTTCTCTGACCTTTCTTCTTGTAAGGATTCCTTCATCCTTATCTCCTATGATCTGCTTAGGATAATGATTCAGCTTGACATACCGAGGAATGGTCTTAATAGATTCCTCTTTCTTTTCTTCTTCATCCTCATCTCCATCAGTATCAGCATCTACATCTACCAGTGTAAGAACACTGTTACTGGTACTTGGTTGACTGGCAACTGGTTCCCAAAAGGTTGCAACTAGTTCATTTACCACTTGCTCATTGCCAGTTTCCTCAGTTTTCTCAAAGGTTTCATCAACTCTCACATTGATGCTTTACATAATTCTTTGAGTCCTATTATTGAAACACTTGAGAGCTTTGCTCTTGGTGGAATACCCTAGGAATATTACCTCATCACATTTCGCATCAAGTTTGCTCTAGTGTTCACTCCTCTTGATGTAACATTTGCTACCAAACACTCTAAAGTAGCTAACCATAGGTGTCTTACCAGTCCAATACTCATAAGGAGTTTTATCCTTACCTTTCTTGATGAGTACTCGGTTCATTGTGTAGACTGCAGTGCTCACTGCTTCTCTCCAAAAGGTGTGAGAAACTTTTCCTTGAATAAACATAGTTCTAGCTTCTTCAACCACAATTTGGTTATTCCTCTTTGCTAGGCCATTCTACTGTGGAGTCCAGGAGGCAGATAGTTGCCTCTTGATGCCATGTTTTTCACAGTACTTGTTGAGTTCACCAGAAGTGAATTCCCCTCCTTGATCAGTTCTAAGGCACTTGATCCTTTTACCACTTTCCTTCTCCACTAATGCTCTGAAAGCTTTGAACTTTCCAAAAGCTTCAAACTTATCTTTCAAGAATGTGACCCACATCATTCTTGAGCATTCATCTATAAGAATCATAAAATACCTATCTCCCTGCACACTCCTAGTTTTCATAGGACCACACAAATCAGTATGCACAAGATCAAGTAAATTGTCAGTAGTGAAAGGTTTACCTTTAAAGGTTGAGGAAGACATTTTCCCCAGTTGACATTCTTCGCACATGGTATTTTCTGGTTTGCTCAGCACTGACAACCCTCTAACTGCCTTGATCTTACTAGCCTTCACAATATTATCAAAGTTTACATGGCAGAGTCTCCTATGCCATATCCAGCTATCATCAAATTTAGCCATAAGACATGTACTTATATTTGCATTAAGCTAAAATAGGTTACCTTTGGTCTGCATACTGGTGGCCACCAATTCACCATTCTTTCCTTTGATTCTGCACACTCCATTCTTGAATTCCAGAGTGAGACCACTATCATTCAGCTGGGCAACACTTAGAAGGTTTTGTCTTAGACCATCAACCCAATACACATTGTCAGCACTACTCTTTCCATTCAGAGAGATGGACCCACTGCCTTTGACCAGATAGGGTGCATCATTACCAAAGTGAACCACACCACCATCATACTCTTCCAAGGATAGAAACTTGCTCTAGTCACCAGTCATATGGTGACAACAGCCACTGTCAATAATCCACTCATTGGAATTATCAAAGCAGGAGACAAGAGCCTTCTTTTCTGACACATCTTCCTTGACAACAACAAACACAATATCTTCATTTTCTTCATCTTCTGATTCCTCATCTGTGACACCTTCATCAACTACTACAAAATAGTTTCTCTAGTTTCCTCCTTTGAATTTCTTGAACCTTTCCGGTTTGTCCTTGTTGTCACCATTAGGATAGTTTACAGCAATATGTCCTATCCAGTTACAAGAAAAGGATTTCAAAGGGAGCTTACCTCTGTATTTATCGGTTCCTTTAGGAAGTTTTCTAGGAAGAAGAGCTTCAAATGCCATCAGAATCTCCTCATCATCCATTTCTCTACTCTGTCTTGGTTCACCACTAGTGCTAGCTTCTTTTCCTTTTCTCGATGGTACAAAAGAAGCTTTAAAAGTTGATTAAGTCTTTTGAACATTGCCATCAAAACTATTTAGCTCATAGGCTGTCAACTTTGCAATGATGGAGTCTAGGGATACCTTAGTCTTGTCTATTGATCTCAACTCCTAAATAGCAGCAACCCTTATTGCATAGACCGGTAATAAGGATCTCAGAACTTTACTTACCACAATGGAATCTTCCATTTTACCACCTGCACTCTTGATATCTCCGACAATAGTTTTGTTTCTTATTCCATACTCTTGAATGGTCTCACCTTCAACCATCTACATGTCTTCAAACTTCCCTCTAAGGCTCTCTTCCTTTGCTTGTTTTACATGCTCATCACCGCCATAGATATTTTCAAGAGTATCCCATACTTCTTTGGGATTTACTTTATCTTGGACATTAATAAACTCAATGTCAGATAAACTACTAATTAGGGCTTCTGTGACTTGCCCATTCTCCTGCATCTCTCTCTTTTGGTCATCAGTGAGAGTATCGGTAGGGGAAAAATAAGCATTCTCAACATAACTCCGGTGTTGAGCACCCATGCTTCTGATGTATATCTTCATTCTATCTTTCCATATACTGAAATTATCTTTGTTCAACTTTGGACCTTCCCTCTTCATCATTAGACTGGGATCTTTTCCTCAAGCGGTTAAGCTTATAACACAGAGGACCTGGAGGACACTCTGATACCAATTGATAACTCAATGATGAATGGATAGTACCAAACTGATACTGAGAGGGGGGGGGGTGAATTACTACAGGCAAAAACACAATCCTAAAACCGGTTTGTCAGCAGACACTGTGCTTTGGCAGACAAACAGTAACACCAGTCTTAAACATAGTACAACAAGAAAAACCTAGAATAACTGAGACAAGCATAAACTAGTTGACACTTATCTTTTCATACAATATAATACTTCATTTCCATTTCACCCTAGTGCATGAACAGGTAATCTATCATCAAAGATATATAAACAGCTAGATCAACATGATTTGCCTTCAGACACAAATCACTCAAACCATCACATGAATAACACCACACATGACACACATATTTTTCATGTGGAAACTCAACTGGGAAAAACCACAGTGGGGATGAATACCCACAAGTTGTCTTTGAGCTCTTTAGAAGTCCGCTCTGTTAGGAGCCTTGTTTGGTTAAAGACTGATACAATAGGTTCTGTTAGGAACTGATCCTGTTAGAGATCACCTGGTCAAGGGATGGCTAGAATACCCAGTTAAGGGTTAAACCCTATTAAAGGTTACCTTGTTAAAGGATTTCAAGAACTCAATGGTTTTGAGTCACCCTGTTAAAGGATTTACAGTAAGCCGGTTAAAGCTACCCTGTTAAGGGATTTCCCAACTGTTGAAGTGGTTAGAGATCAAAAGGTATTACAATGATCTGGTAACAATACTCAATGCCAATGCAGATCCGCTTTAGCTCCTCTTCACCTTCTGCACTTACACTCTGCAGGTATCACTTCTCTCTTCTATTCTAGCAAGAATCACGTATCCCTTCACTTGGATACACACACACAACTTTTTCCAACCACCTCAGAAAGAAACACAACATCGACCTTATAGGAAACAGATAAGTCGGTAGCATAAACCCTAAACCCTAAACCTGTTATGTTAAGCAATTCAAATGGTTCAATCTTGACCATTGAGCACATTACATTAAATGCAACAGTCTTGAACCAATCTCAAGACATTCTCCATCATTCATTTTCCACCGCTTTTATGGCGGCTGATAACCCATCACGCGTTTTCACCATTTACAGACTTCGCACATTCCTGAGGTAGATAAGAACAATCTCCTTCATGCAAGATCCTTCACGCGCATAGAGCTGACATGGCAACATGATCTGTTCTTTGTTATAATGCTAACTCATCACACAAAGTCATCGATTGAGTCACACAGGCTTGAAGCACTTCAACCGGAAACCCTGAAGTTGAGACTACCAACTGGTAGTCATACAAAGCTTCCATGTACTGATTCCCATAACCACATGTCGGTTCACCTTAAACAAACACACCACTTCACTTTGGCACATATACCAGTTCACAATGTTATACCGGTTCTCACATATACCGGTTCTCTCTTCTTCAGCATATTGACATCAATGACAACATACAATGTCATCATGTCCTCATACTGGTTCACATAATGCCAACAATCTCATAATGCCAACATAATCTATATCCCATTGTGCCCTCCTCAACCAACCAAAAGAATCTGGTCACTATTGAATCAAGAGTATCTCCATGTGACAATGTTGAACTATATCAATCAACTGTTAGTTAGATGAGAGGGGGTAGGTGAATCATATAAACACACAATTTACAATATATTCACCAGATTCAACCTTGGTGGCCTTACTTGATATACAACTATGACTGTAAATCATTCAAACTCATAAACTAATAAACTTAAAACATCATAACACATTTAACACCAGATTTAACATAGAAACCCAAATAGGGAAAAACCATTGTGGGATTTCGAACCCACTAAGAAAATATACTCTTCTAAAGTATGCTCAGTTAAAAGCAAATCATGTTAAAGATTACATACACATTGCTAGATGTGACCCGGTTAAGGGATTTCCCTCATATTTGTTAGAAGTGACCTTGTCAAAGGATTTCAAACACTCATTCAAAATGTTACCTTGGTAGAGGATTTACAAATAAGACTATTAGGTCCACTTGATTAAGAGATTTCCTATCACTTACATAATAAATAACAGTAATAAAATATATATGCAACTTCACATCTGAAATGCTAAAGCAGATTCTATGTGCTCAATATACTCAAGATAATCTTGTCATAAGACTTATCTTTCTTCTTGCTAGGCTTCTCAATCTTTTCTACAATCTTCTATACTTGGTAATCACCTCTGTAGCATCACTGTGCTTCCAGTTTGCCCGCTTGCTTTTTTCTACAACTATTCTTTATTTATAAGCAATTCCTAACCACTTAATCTCCTTGATCACATTTCCCATGATAAATCTTAGCCATCAGATCATCATACTTGACTAGGTTCATTGAATCCTTTGATTGAAAAACATTTTATCATGCCTTGGAACTTGTATTCCTTCCTTGGTACTTGTGCTAGGTTATGACCGTTCAATCTACGCTGTAGATCTAACTCTTGTATTTTCATTATCATAGATCCTCAACAAACTTCTTGCACGACATACCAATCATTTATACATCTCCAGCTCATTGGCATCCTTCATTTAAGAATGCATTTATTCATCCAATGCGTTCTGTTACTGCTCGGTTATTACTTCGGTAATACTGAACTTTACTTGGTAGACATTTTTTCTTCATTAATTGATATCGATAACCTTAGTGTTTACTGACTAGCTCCTTGCTCGGTAACATAGAACAGTATCAAACCTTTACTCATTTTATTGCATGAAATCTTTTCTCCTTCTTGTTCAATCTTTGAATACACATATATAGGATATCAAAACAATCAAAACATCATAATCTCGTCACTGCCTAACTCGGTAATCATTGCCCATTGAATAACTTATTACTACCCTTTATTCTCACATTCTTCCTCTATCATTTACCGACATCTTTATACTCATCAAAGCATGCTTTTTAAGATATGGCAACATCATACTAAATCAAAAAATCAATTACTTGACACCAATGACAAAATAATAATATTAAGACAGTAATCATCCTTTATCAATTATATCATTTATCTCCAACAATCTTCTCAATCTTATTGTAATGCCAACAATCTCCCCCTTTGGCATTGATGCCAATACCAACTTTAATGGTAATACCAGCTTGATTCATTTCAATTGATTCGGATTCAGATTGTTGTAAAACTATCTGCTATTAACCTTGAGTTGAAAACATCTCCTGCAAACTTCTCCCCCTGTCATTAGTCTTCTCCCCCTTTGACAACAATGCCAAAAAGTAAAAGTAATACATGATTACTTCCCTTGTGAAGTAATTTTCTTTCTTGATAAAACATATATAAATGTATCATCTAAGTCTCGGTCAAAGCAACTTGTCTTCATTCACTGTTTCCTGCACACCTTTAGACATCCTTCTAAAGTGTGTAAATCAACATCAACTCACAACTAGTATTCTATGGAGTCATAGAATTGATGCTTTTACCAAACTCTGTCAGTGAGTAGAAGATAGGGGTAGGACCCCTAACTTACTTCTGAGATACTCAAAAGTGTCCCTTGGTAGTGACTTAGTGAAGATGTTTGCTATTTGTTCCTTTGAACTAATATATTCTAGCACAACTTTCTTCTCTTGAACTTCTTCTCTGAGATAATGATACTTTATAGAGATATGCTTTGCCTAAGAGTACATTGCCGGATTCTTTGAAATGTTAATAGCACTAGTATTATCACAGAATATAGTTAATGGCTCGATAACTTTCTCATTCATACCTTCCAACAGTTGTTTGATCCATGCTATATTGGTGCAATTCAATGTTGCAGCAACATATTCAGCTTCAACTATTGATTGTGAAATGCATCCTTGTTTCTTGCTAAGACAACTCACTAGTCTCTCTCCCAAAAAGAAAGCTCCACCGCTTGTGCTTTTCCTATCATCAATGTTTCCTACTCAATCAACATCAATATATACTAAACCATAATCTTTAGACCTCTTACACGATGCTTCTTACTTATTTTGATCAGATTATCTAAATTTACATGACAAAACCTTTTATGCCATAACCAAGTATCTTCTATTTTTGCATATAGAAAATTGTTCCGATTTGAGTCAAGGTGAAATGTATTACCTCTTGTTTGAGTCCCGGTAGCAACCAACTTTCCATGTTTGTCATGAACTTTGGCAATTCCTTTCTGAAATTCTATTCAGTATCCTGTATTGTTTAGTTGTCCTACACTCAACAAATTGTATTTCAAACCTTCAACCCAATATACATCATCACATTTAGTATTGTCAAGAAGTGTAATAGAACCTTTACCTTTCACTGGACATGGTGCATCATTACCAAATCTTACATAACCTCCATCATAGTCTTCTATTTTAACAAACTTGTGTTTATCACCTATCATGTGATGAGAGCATCCACTATCTATGATCCAAGAATCATTGTTATTTATGTGAGATATTAGGGCTTTTTCCTCATACCTTTCTTCATCTGATCCATCTTTGATAGCCACATATACAACTTCCTCTGTCTCAGTCTCATCATATTTATCATTGTTAGATTCCTCATCAGCTACTAGGCATGTCTTTCTATCTCTCCTTCTGAAGTCTCGGTGTCCTCTATATTGGTTGTCTTTCTATCTGTCATCTCGGTATTCTCTCCTTTCACTATATTCTTTGTCAGGATAGTTAGAAGCCATATGTCCTTTTTTATCACAGTTAAAACATTTCAAAGGTAACTTTCCTTTATACTTACCTTTACCTCTTGGTAACCTTTTGGCTAATAATGCTTCAAACTCTTCTTGCTTTCTGATTTCCTCATATAGTTTGTGTACTTCTTCCATGTTTTTGTGAAATCTCTCACTTGCTCCATTGTGATTTCCTTTAGTATACTTATACATTCTATCATTTTAATCATCAGATTCACCAAGATGAAAAGAATTGAATGCTGATTCAAATTTATTTACTGAAGACACAATGTTATCAAAATTGCCTAACTCAAATGCATGTAGCTTACCGATAATAGCATCCAAAGAGATTGGCATGTTTGGTATAGACCTCAATTCATTAATTGTGGAGGCTCGAATGGCATAAGTAGGTAGAAGTGTTCTTAGCAACTTACTTGTTACATCCTTTTCTTCAATAGTTCCTCCTGCTCCTTTGATTTGATTGACAGTTTCCTTTAACCTTGTACTGTATTGGATAATGTTCTCACCTTCATTCATTCTGATGGATTCAAGTTGACCTCTTAAACTATCTACTTTTTCTCTCTGAACATGTTCATCACCACCATATATAGATATAAGCTTATTCCACATTGCTTTGGCATCATTACAACCTTCTAGATCATTAAACTCTGAGTCGGTCAATGCTAATGTTATTTCAATCATTTCTTGAATATTTCTTGCTTTGCCTTTATCTCTTCCATTGTCATCGGGTAGGTGTTGGGTGCAATGTAATCGCTCTCCAGATAATATGTTGCATATTCTCTAATTCTTGATAAGTGCAGCTTCATCCTTTTCTACCATGTGGAGAAACTTGACTTGTTCAGCTTTGGTGCATCCCTTTTAGACATCTTCAGATCTTTGCCTCAAGTTCCTTTAAACTTTTCTTCCAGAGTCCAAAGCTCTGATACCAATTGTTAGTTAGATGAGAGGGGGGGGGTGAATCATATAAACACACAATTTACAATATATTCATTAGATTCAACCTCAGTGGCCTTACTTGATATGCAACTATGACTGTAAATCATTCAAACTCATAAACTGATAAACTTAAAACATCATAACACATTTAACACCAGATTTAACGTGGAAAATCAAATAGGGAAAAACCACTATGAGATTTTGAACCCACTAAGAAAATATACTCTTCTAGAGTATGCTCAGTTAAAAGCAAATCCTGTTAAAGATTACATACACATTGCTAGATGTGACCCGGTTAACGGATTTCCCTCAAAGCTGTTAGAATCTTCACTTTGTTAGAAGTGACCTTGTCAAAGGATTTCAAACACTCATTCGGAATGTTACCTTGGTAGAGGATTTACAAATAAGACTGTTAGGTCCACTCGGTTAAGAGATTTCCTGTCACTTACAAAATAAATAATAGTAATAAAATATATCTGCAACTTCACATTTAAAATGCTAAAGCATATTTTATGTGCTCAATGTACTCAAGATAATCTTGTCATAAGACTTATCTTTCTTCTTGCTAGGCTTCTCAATCTATTCTACAATCAGATCTTCAATCTTTTGTACTCAGTAATCACCTCTGTAGCATCATTGTCCTTCCAGTTTGCTCACTTGCTTTGTTCTACAACTATTCTTTATTTATAAGCAATTCCTAACTACTTAATCCCCTTGATCACATTTCCCATGATCAATCTTAGCCATCAGATCATCATACTTGACTAGGTTCATCGAATCCTTTGATCTGAAAAACATTTTATCATGCCTTGGAACTTGTATCCCTTCCTTGGTACTTGTGCTAGGTTATGACCATTCAATCTACATTGTAGATCTAACTCTTGTATTTTCATTATCGTAGATCCTTAACAAACTTCTTGCATGACATACCAATCATTTATACATCTCCAACTCATTGGCATCCTTCATTTAATAATGCATTTATTCATCCAATGTGTTCTGTTACTGCTCGGTTATTACTCGGGTAATACTAAACTTTACTCGGTAGACATTCTTCCTTCATTAACCGATATCGATAACCTTAGTGTTTACCGACTAGCTCCTTGCTCGATAACATAGAACAATATCAAACCTTTACTCATTCTATTGCATGAAATCTTTTCTCCTTCTTGTTCAGTCTTTGAATACGCATATATAGGATATCAAAACAATCAAAACATCGCTGCCTACAAGGTTTGCCAAGGGTTTGGAAACCATTTTCATATTGAATATGTAGATTACACCTAGAAAGATGGCTTTTTGTTCAAAGGAGGACATCCATGTGTGCCTAGAGGGTCTATGAGGGAAAACTTGATGCAAGAAAAGCGTAATGGATGTTTGAGTGGTCACTTTGGTTTGAATAAGACTTTGGAACTTGTCCAAAGATTCTACTTTTGGCCTAAGATGCAAAGAGATATCAAAAGATATGTGGAGCAATGTGTGGTTTGTCAAAGAGCTAAGGTTACATCTTACAATGCTAGTCTTTATCAGCCTTTACCTATTCCCAACCAGCCATGGGAATGTGTAAGTATGGACCTTGTGGTTGGTTTGCCAAAAACTAAATCAGGTTTTGATAACATCTATATTGTGGTAGATAGGTTTAGTAAGATGGGACATTTTATTCCATGCAAGGTCACTCATGATGCCAACCACATTGCTCATTTATTTTTCAAAGAGGTTATTAGGATTCATGGTTTACCTATCAGCATTGTGTCAGATAGGGATGCAAAGTTTATTGGTCATTTTTGGAAGACTTTGTGGCAAAGATTGGGTACTAATTTGTCTTTCTATTCAACCTATCATCCCCAAACAAATGGTCAAACTGAGGTGGTTAATAGAATACTTGGGAATATACTTAGATGCCTTAGAAAAGAGTATGGTCAAGCTTGGGATCAGATCATCCATCAAGCAGAATTTGCTTATAATGATAGTGTGAATAGGTCCACCAGTAAAAGCCCTTTTGAGATGGTGTATGGCATTCATCCTCAAGGAGTTTTGGAACTCAAAGATATGGGAAATATGGGACAATAGAGTGGACATGCCTTGGACATGGCCTAATCAATGCAAGAGGTTCATGAGCAGGTTAGGACAGCCCTATTGGATACTACTCAAAATATCAAAGACAAGATATATGAAAAAAGGAAAGATATCCAAATTTCTGTTGGTGATATGGTGATGGTTCATTTGAACAAAGCAAGAATTCAAAAAGATGTCCCTAGTAAGCTTCAAATGAGGAGACTAGGACCTTACAAATTTTTGGCCAAGTATGGTAGCAATGTATACAAGGTAGACTTACCCGGTGATATGGCTTTGTCACCCATTTTTCAATGTGGCATATTTGGTGTAGTATAAGGGCACACTTCCAGTAGCAGATAGTAGAGTTTCAGAGGTCTCTCAAGCACTTTCAGACCTGCCCTTACCAACTGCACCCATTCCCCAAGCCGAAAAGGTGTTAGATTCTAGAATTTTGAAGAAAATAAGGCATACCACCTATATGGAGCACTTGGTCAAGTGGAAGAACATTCTAGAATAAGAGGCTACTTGGATACCTGAGGCAAACTTCCCTAAGCAAGGAATTCCATTTTCTTTTATGCCTCAAGGAGTCACTTGACTTCTTTTCTTTGGGGGAGTATGGTGCAGGAGCACCTAGTTTTGAGTCTAGTTTCTCATTTTCATGTGTTTGTTCATAGGTTGGTTTGGAATGGTGAATAAGAGTCTTATCTTAGGTCTTACTATGTTTTTGTAGTGCTTTAGTAGGTTGAATGTCCTTCAGACAATGCATTTTCTCAATTTTGGCTTGTAAGCCCTTGTAAACCTAAAATGGCAAAATCTTGCATTTTCATGAAAAAGGCCTTGAATAGCCTTGTTTGGAATTAGGAAATCTCAATTTAATGGGTTTTAGTTATCTTATATGGTTTAGAGGAGAGAATCAAGCATGTAAGGCAAAAATGCACTTTTTGGCAAAAGTTGTCAAAGTTGCTTGACAACTTTTTGCAACGTTGAGCAACTTTTTGCATTTTTGTGCGAAGGGTTGGTTAAGGAACTAATGGAGAGTTAGTTAGGCCAGAAATTCCATATAAAAGATTTGAGAATAAATGTAATGAGGTTTTTCAATGCCTGGAGTAGATTGGAATACATTTTGAGACCATTTTTGAAATTTTACATTGCAATTGTCAAGAATTAGAGCAACAATCCATACTTAATGGATTGATTTACCCTGGTTTTTGTTTTGTACATGTTCTTGTAGTGCTCAAGAAGCAATTTTATTAGTTTATTTTTAGGTTTGAATTGAGTTTCCAATTTTGTAAGCTCTCGGCCTGAGTAAAGGTTTGAGAGGCCCAAACATGGTTTCAGCTTGAAGTTCTTTGAGTTCTTCTCAATAACCCTTGGGACTCAAGCCATGGAACCTTTTTACAGTGTATATATCTTTTATTTTCCTTTGGAGGTCATTGAAAGGCCAATGAGCATCATTTTCTAGGCGAGCTCAGTCATAGCCCGATAAGGAAATGAATGAGATTATGCAAGTGTTTGTAGGAATGAGAAGGGTTGGAGTTGTAGAGTGTTTGGGATGAAGAAGTGATGTGTGGTAGAAAATATGTGAATTTGGAGGTGAGGCAGATCAAGGAAGACACCTAACCCTTGGAAAAAGACCAAAAAAAGCCCAAAACCACCTAAAACAAGCATTTCTCTGGTTTTGTACCTATACGGTCAGACTGAGTTTCCTAAATTCAGAAGTTGGTTAGACTGAGATTCTATGGGTCTTTGGAGAAATTGGGAGAAAATCCACAAAAACTAGTTAGGTAGGGCTAATTGGGGCTCTAGAGATACTAGGCCTAGAAATTAGGAAAAGGTAGGAGTGATGGGGAAAAGAATGAAACCCTCACTCAAAACCAATTGATTGACCTTGAAAAACATCTCAAGTACCTACTATAGCCTTTGAAAGAACTTGTTAAGATTTTGAGAGTGTAAGGTTGGATTTACCCTGGTGAATCTCAACCATGCTTGAGCAACAAGAGAGCACACCTAGATTGGGAGCACTCCTAGAGAGCTTAGGTGTCTAAATTGGCTAGAATACAATATGAACAAAGTATGAAGCCCACAAGGATAACATGTGACTTCCCTTAAGAAAGGAAATATCTCTCTTTGAGTAACCTCCCCACTAGGATGGTCCATTTTGAGGAACAATATAGACATTCTTAGAAATCTTCCAGTAATCTTCTCTAGGACATTTCAAATGCACCTCCATCCGGCTCTTCCATATAGTATAGTTACTTCCATCAAACCTCAAACTATCCTTCTTGGAAAGAATACCTTGACCTACCATCATGGATCTCCTCAAGCAATTAAACTTCTATCAGAGTATCCAACTCTAATACCAATTGTTAATAGCAATCAAGAAGGAAGACTGAGAGGGGGGGGTGAATCGGTCTTCATCAGATCAGAGAAAATTAAACTTCAAAACATAAAATGATAAACTGCAACAATGAGTCAAATAATAAAATCAACAACACAACACACAATGCCAAGATTTTGATGTAGAAAACTCGGTTAAGGGAAAAACCACGATGGGAACCTATGCATAGTCAGATGATACTCTCTAGTAGTATGTGAAAATATTACGATGGGAAATCCACATACATTTAGGAACACTACGTAGATCTCACTTCTCAAAAGATATATGCTTGGAAGGCTACAACCCTCAAGAAAGTCTCACTGACTTAGAATATGATTTGGACTACAATCCGAAAGAAATGAACTGCATTGATAGCTTCTACGAATGCCTAATGACGGTTCCGGTTAAGCATAATTGTCTGCTCTGCAACACCAATCCCACCTTAACACTACACTGAATGATAAGTCTCTTGTTCACACAATCACCTCTATCTGATAATGCAAACATAATACCGACATGTAAATTACATAAGTATCTCACCTATAAATACAAATAATCAACCTTGATAACAAGGTTGGCTAAACCCTCAACTCATAATTACAAAAATTACATTACATGATACAAATATTGATCACCGGACCTATATAATGATTTACATTACATAGCATGGACCTAATTCAAATTTCTAAATGATCACATCCACTATAAATCACACCAAGATCAACCACAACACACTACACCACCATAAATACTCCATAACACAAAAATCATCACCAGTTCACAGAAATCACCAAAAACTCACACAACAATTAATGTGGATCACCAAAACAATTAAGACATAACTAGGAAACACCATCAATCGCATTAGAACCATCCAGAACAGTTGCACCAACCCCACTTTTCAAATCTTCATCTATCAACATCTAGAAAGCTCAAGAACACAACCAATCAACAACTGTCACAAAGAAAGATAACTTGCAGAGGACCAAATCATGAACCATCATAAATGAAGATACAAAAGATAATCCTAAACAATATCCCAAAGTCTCATCGCAAGATCTAATCACACCGGAATATACTAGAGGAATTACTAGATTCTGCAAAATAGTTATTAGCAACACCAAACTCCAAAACCAGATCAGAAACTCTTTCCAAACTCACCAAAATAAATCAAAGGAATATTTTGGCATCAATGACAACAACATATCCTAGTAGAATTAATGACAACAACCAAATCCAACAATCCAACACTCTCTACATGATTCACCTGGTGTCATTTCAATCTGAATGTCTACATTTCCGATAGGATGACTCTCATTTGATACTTATGCTCTATGTTGATGAATTGATCATTACAGGGAGTACCTCATCCATCATGGGTAATGTCAAATTTGGTTTGCATGAGATATTTTCTATGATTGACTTGGGCCTTTTGCACTACTTTCTTGGGATTGATATATCTTAGTCTTCTTCTGGGATTACACTTGTCCAGCCCAGGTATGCTTTTGATCTTCTAGCATGGTTCCCCATGACTGATTGTAAGCCTATGTTGACTCCCTTTCTTTTAGGGGTAAATCTTAAGGCTAAGTGTTCCACTCCACTTATTGATTCCACATTGTACTATCAGCTTGTTGGGGGTCTCATCTACTTGACTCGCACATGACCTAAAATTTCCTTTGCAATTGACATGGTTTCATGCGTTATGTGGTGGTATGATGAAAGAATAAGCATCTGGTAGATTACTGAGAGGGGGGGGTGAGCCTGATACAAACTTCCCAAACTCAAACTCAATGACATAAAGTAAACTTATCAATAAAATATCACTATCAAGATCAAAACTCATAAGAATACCGATTGATTGTTATAGCAACTTAATAGTAAACAACTTTAATCTTGTAAACATCCAAATGCTTAATCATATATAAACACACTCCATCTCTCAATGCTTCCATTTATCATGCCTTATCAAAATAGTTAAGTAGTTAATCAAATCAACAAATAAGATCATAACCACACAAAAATTCACCACATGACACAAATTTTTATGTGGAAAACCCAAATAGGTAAAAGTCACGGTGAGATGAGACTCACAAGATAGCTATCTATACTCTTCTGAAGTTCACCCTGTTAGGAGCCAAGCCTGTTAAAGCTTTTACAATAAGTCTTGTTAAGAATTGATCCTCTGAGGAATCACCTAGTTAAGGGATTTACAAATGCCTTGATAAAAAGAAAATACCCTATTAGGAGTAGCCTTGGTAGAGGATTTGAGAATCCAAGCTAATGGACCACCTTGTTAGAGGATTTAAGAAGTAACCAAGCTTGTTAGAGCTTCCCCGGCTGGGGGATTTCAATTCTGCTGTAATGGTTAGAAGAAAATAGGTTTTTCTTGATCTATCTGAATAGCACTACATTTGCTTGATCAGATCCTTTTGAGCTTCAATCTACCTTTACACAAACTACAGATCCATTCTCTGGTTAGGCAACCACACACTCAACTGATTTCTGCCAACACCTTTTACAAAACAACTTCATAGACCTTAAATACAAATCAATTAGGTTGGTAACACAACAAAAACCTAATTCTCTCATAGAGATTACAAACAAATCAGTTCAAGTGTGACCATTGGATTTACATAGCAATCTATACACATTCTTCAAGAAAATTCCAACCGCTCCATGATCACCGCTTCATTGGACTTGTAACTCATCACACGCTTTGCGTTAGATGCAATCCACTTTTCTCATTCCCTATACAATCAAACAAATGTGCCAAAACAATCTGAAATTATCTTCATACAATGACCAAGCATGTCACTATCATTACAGTTCAACATCAGATAATAAACCAACATAACCATTTCAGCAAACTTAATCAGTTAGGGTATAACAAAAACAACTGGTAGGGTTTACCGGTTACATTGCATAGAAAGGGTTTAACCTTATACACCAGTTACTGATTCAACTCACATACTTATATACCAGTTTACAACATCTTCCATAAAGCTCTTCCTACCCATTACAAGAAAATATCAATATTAAAAACAATATCATAAATACCATTACTGGTTCAATTGATATCTATGACAACATAACATATCATTAATACAATCTTCATGCAAATGCCAACATTATGCAGGAACCACATAAGCTTCATTGTAAAGCTGTCAAATGTATCTTGCACTATATATAGGGTACAAATCACTTTGGGAGTCACTATGTAGTAGGTGCAATACTTACCTTGGTTGGTTACATAGACTCCAATTGGACTGGTGATCTTGGTGATCATAAATCCACTTCAAGTTACAACTTTCATCTTGGTTTTGGCCCCATTTGTTGGCTAAAAAAGAAGAAGCATGCTATTTCTATTTCTTTGACTGAGGCTAAGTATTGAGGGATTGTTAATGCAGATATTGAAGCTATTTGGCTTTAAAATATTATCATATATTTGTTCTACGCCACTCCACAACCCTCCAGTCCTTCATTTTGACAATCGGATCACCATTTATATCTCTAGAAGATCCTGGTTCAACATCAGAGGACCAAACACATTGAGATCCACATGCACTATGCCAAGGAGCTAATACAAGAGCGGGTCATTGATTTGCACTATTTTCTTATAGTAGAGCGGGTTGCAAACATATTCACCAAATCCTTCATTGAGAGTAAGTTTCATAAGTTGTCATCTCTCTTTGGGGGTACAGGATATTTCATCAAGGGGGCCAATTGACTTCTCCATTCTCTCTTATGGGGGAGATATTTTCCTCTCTCGAGGTCTTGTCCTTCTTATTTGAGAATTTTATTGTGTGTTCATCCTTCTTTTGGGGGTGAGTTTTTTCCCACTCGGTTTTCTCCCTTTCTCCGTTTGTGAGAGATTACATTTTATTTGTACATGGGTACCTAACATGGCCTACTAGTTGGGACCCATCTTTCATTATTATCTCTTGAGTCTACATTTTCCTAAGTTGCACTTAAGGGGAGATGTTGGTGTAAATTATGTCTCATAATTATACTTTACTTAAGTTGACTTAGGATAATGCATCCATTGTAGTTTGAATATGAGACACTTACGGAATTGCACATCTAGGGAAAATTGTTGAGGGAGAAATCCCACCTTTGGTGGTGTTATCATGTTATGACATTCCCCCTTTGGTGGGTAATCCACCTTTAGTAGCATTATCTATTATTTCTCCTACCTACCCCTATATACCCTTATATCTCATTGGGCCACATGCCATGATTGTGTGCTCTCATTTTCCTATGGCGTTGCCTTTATAAGTAGGTTCATGTTCATTTTATAGTTGATCGATTTTTACATCTTAATGAGAATACAGTTTGTTCTTGCCTATCTTTGTCTCTCTTGTGTTGTGTTATTGATTGGCCTCTAGATCTTGGTTGTTATTGACAATTCTTACTAAAATTGTAAATAGCTACGACCTTTGAGTTTGACCAATACTTAATTAAATATGATTTTAACAAAGAATATGAATTATTTAATATATTTATAATTTAGAAAGAAGAAATACAAATTACAAATATCTTTCAAACAACTTATTGAGCTCTCTGTCCAGAATGAATGTGTAGTTTTAGAATGGCAATGCAATGCACAAGCATATTGTATGGACAATAAGTAGGGATACTAAAAAATGATATATAATGATCTCTAGAATATTCTAAAGACTAAAGACTATGAAAATTCAATACACAAAAATGTAAACGATTGAAATGCAAACACTAAATAAGATTCAATGAGTTTTTAGATATCACAAAGAATCACTTTTGAAGCTCGAACAAGGTTGACAATCCTCTTCACCTATACCTACACACATAAAACCAAAGAAAGAAGGTTGGGCACTTATCTTAAGAGGTGTACCTTATTCAAACCCAATTTTGATGTTTCCACCTCCATAGATAGTTGTAGATAAGATGGCAAAAAATAGACAAAAAATAGAGATAAATAATAACATACTAATAATAAGATAGTAAATGAAATATAGAACTAAAGGAATTACCACTCTCAAAAAATAGAAGGAATGGATCCTGTTGGAATGATGAAGAACAATAATATACCTTATGATGATGGAGCTTCTTTGGATATCAAGATATTAACAAAAATGACAAGATGATGGAAGGTGTTGTTATGGAAAGGATACGAAAATGGAGTGCTAGTGTTCAAAAGAAATGTTCAAGAGCTATAGATTAGCCAAAATGACATCCTATAATGTACAAAAGATAGAAAGGAAGGAAAAATGGGCAAATTTTAATCAATAGTTAGTTACCACCGACATTGGTGTAGGTTGGAAGAGGTGTTATACTATCAAAATTCAACAAGTATAACATCCTATTGGCTAACACAATTACAAATATTTGTAGGACAATAGTATGATGCATGGATATATTCACAAGTAGCATATGTCTGATTGCACTCTAGACCTAATAGTTGATGAATCAAGAATTCAAGGTGGTGAAAGGTATTTAAAATTGGGTTAAGGTTTAGGATGCATAATTGTCTTAATTAAAATTAAAAGGAAGCCTCATGTAATGTGACATTGCATAAGATGAAATTTATGATAACATAGGGAGAAAGGGAAAGGCCCTATGACCTAGCCAATTCAAAGGACCCATAATAAATGCAAACAAAAACTAGAAGGTTCTTGTAGAAGTTGTTGATAAAATCTGAAAAGATTATAAACCCAGAAAACTAGTGCAAATGAATAGATATCTAAACTATGAATGCAAATGATACAAAATCAAAGTAGCAACACAGAATTAGTCTCCAAGAGAGTAATGCAAATGCTAGAAGCAAAATAACATTAAGAGGATGCAAAATCAAGAGATCCCAAATACAAGCCAGGTAGCATGCTTTTATAGACAAGGGAGAGGGAAGAGGTGGCAATACTGACCAATCAAGAGCAACCATCTGTTGGACTAAAGATAGCAAGTATCTTCCCAAGATAGAAAATGGATGCACACATGTAGGAAGGTGACACCTCATAACCACTCACCTATTTAAGCATGATTTATTAACCCAAGCAAGATTAAAAGAAGTGTAGAAAAAACCTAGGAATATAGGGAAAAAATAAATAACCCACTAGGAAATAAAAACCTACACTAACACCCCCCCATAAGTGAAGCTTAGGTGGATGTAGAAATGGGTCCCGACAAATCAAACCTGATGAGGTACCCATGTACATAAAATTCCCTCAAAAAGAGAGAGAAAAGAGACCCCCCCCAAGAGTAGAGAGAGTCAGGACTCCGAGTGAGAGGAAGAAGCCCCCCAGAAGATGAAGCATCCTGCACCCCCAGCAAAGCTTGCAAATGAAGGAACTTGCTCTCAATGAAGGGTTTGGTGAAGATATCAACAACTTGCTTGGAAGTCGGAAAATAGAGAAGGTTGATGATGCGGCCATGGATGAGCTCTTGGATGTAGTACATGTGGATCTTGATGTGTTTGGTCCACTGATGATGGACCGGATTCCGTGAGATCTGAATGGCACTCTAGTTGTCACAAAATATGATTGATGGCCATCTGATTTGGATACCAAACTCAATGAGGAGATTTTGAAGCCAAATGGTCTCAGTGGTGGCATTCACAACCCCCCAATACTAGGCCTCAGTAGAAGATAGAGCAATTGTAGACTGCTTCTTGCTCAACCAACAAACAAGACCTGAACCAAGTGAGAAGTTGTAACCTAAAGTAGATTTGTGATCTTGAGAATCGCCTGCCCAATCTAAATCTGTGTAGCCCACCAAGTCAATCTCAATGCCTGTTGCATAGTGAATCCCAAAACTGTGAGTACCCTGAATGTAGTGAAGGATTCTCTTGGCTACTTTCTAGTGCAGCTCATGTGGCTCCTGCATGAATTGAGAGACCATGCCTACAACATATGAAATGTTAGGTCTCGTATGAGTCAGATAAATGAGACTCCCAAGAAGCTATTGGTACAAAGTGCCATCAACAAGTGGAGAAGAACACTGAGCCTCAAGTTTGACTCCAGAAAGAAAGGGAGTTAGAGTAGGCTTACAATCAGCCATATGAAACCTCAAGAGCAAATCTAGAGCATACTTGGACTGGTTGGAGTTAGAGTAATGCAACAAGCCCAAGTCAGTCATTAAAAACCTGTCATGAAGGGCAGTTTTGACAGCCCCAATAGTGGATGAAGAACTCCCTGTGATCAACAAGTCATCAACATACAGAACCAAAAATAGGAGTTAATCATCCTGTTGCAAAATGTAGACATTGGGATCAGAATGGCACTGAGTGAACCCAAATGATAGAAGGAAGGAGTCCATCTTGGCATACCAGGCCCGAGGAGCCTGTTTGAGGCCATAGAGAGACTTTCAAAGACGACACAAAAGTGAAGAATCCTGAAGGAACCCCTGTGGCTGCTCCATGTAGATCTCCTCCTGAAGGTCACCATGAAGAAAAGCACTCTTCACATCCATCTAGTGCACTTCCCAATGATTAGCTACAACAATGGCAAGAACAAGTCGGATGGAATTCATTCGAGCAACTGGCACAAAAGTCACATAGTAGTCTATCCCAGGAACCTGGGAGAATCCTTTGGCGACCAAGGGAGCCTTATACTTGTCAACCGACCCATCTACTGCAAATTTTGTCTGATAGATCCACTTACATCGAACAAGTTTTCTTCCCTTAGGAAGAGGGACGAGATCCCAATTATGGTTCCTCATTAAGGAACTATACTCCTCCTACATAGCTGTATCCCACTCAGGAATACCAGAAGCCTCATGAAAAGATTGTGGATCTGAGGCAATAGAAATGAAGACATGTGGAACACCCTAGAACTATGAATGAGCCCACCTAGTGTCTGATGGATCCCCAACCCAATCACCTGCAGATTGCAAGGTCTGTCTAGCCCAAAGTGGACCAAAAGATGGAGAATCATCAACCTCTGAATGATGACTAGGAGAGGAAGGAGGTGAGTCCTCTGAATCGCTCTTTGCATCAGAAGTGGAGGTAGAAGACTACTCAGGTGAATCTGACTCATCAGAGGAGCTGTCATGTATCCCAAGTGACTCCAATGCAAAAGTAGAAGGAGTTGGAGAAGTGGTAGAAAGTGAGCTCGAGGAGCCCTCCTCAAACTGAACACTCCTCTCAATGAACAACTCATGTGTAGTAGGGTGGAGTAACCGATAACCCTTCACACCATCAAGATAACCTACAAATATGCAAGGTCTGCTTTGTGGATCCAAGGCCTTATGTTTCTCTACAGGAATGTGGGCCCATGCAGGAGAACCAAAAACTCAGAAGTGCTTAACTGATGGTTTCCGACCGCTCCAAGCTTCAAAAGGAGTGACTCCCTTCAAGGCTCGGTGAGGAACACGGTTCTGGATATAACAAGCATAATTAATGGCCTCTGCCCAATACTATGGTGCAAGAGATTTGGAGTGAATCATGCAATTCACCATTTCCTTCAAGGACCTACTCTTCCATTCTGCCACACCATTCTATTGAGGATTGTATGGAACTAAATGCTGCAAATCAATTCCCTTTGAAGTGCAAAAGCTCTCAACCCAATGGTTGACATACTCACCACCATTGTCAATGCGCAAAACTTTGATGGCTTTCCCGGATCGCTTTTCTACAAAAGTTTTGAAGTCCTGAAACTAATCAAATACCTTAGACTTCTATTTGAGAAAGTACACCCAAGTATATCGAGAAAAGTCATCAATGAATATGAGGACATATCTAGCCCTACTGAATGAAAGATGCTGGAATGGACCAGTCAAATCACTGTGAACTAACTCTAGTATCTGTGAAGCTCTCCATGCCTTTCCTTTATCAAACTTTTCCTTAGGATGCTTACCAAGTATGCAACCTTGGCAAACACCACTTGAAAACTGAACTGAAGGCAACCCTGTGACCATACTCTATTGGTTGAGCTACTGCAAGTAGCGAAAGTTAAGATGGCCAAACCGCTCATGCCATAATCTACTCACATCATTGGAATGAGTGAGAAAAACAGTCGAAGGAGGATCAGGAGCAAAGTGAGAAAATAGATAGAATCATGACTGATGATCTACTCTCCCAACTGCAATTGTAGAATCATTGTGCAACTCACGAATCTCCACTGAATCAGGAGTGAACTCAACCCGCTTGCCTGAACCTGTGTGAGTGATCTGGTATACTGATAGGAGATTAGTTGATAATGAGGGCACATAAATAAAATCATCAAATGTGTCATCCCTCACATCAACAGACCCTCTCCCACACACCTCAATAGGAGTGTCATCACCCATCAAAATAGAAGGCATAGTACACGACTCCAAAGATGCAAATTCATCCTTAGATGAAGCCATGTGGTGTGAAGCACCCGAATCAAGAACCCAAGTGGATGGTGAAGAAGCAAATGCAACAAGGGCCTTGCTCTTTCCTTTCCCCTTGTTGTTTTCTTTTGCCTTGTTAGACCCCTCACTAGAACTCTGTTTAATTGACTTAGGAACACTGATATTATTCTTCTCAAGAATGTGTGTCAAGTGATAAATTTGTTTCTTCAGACATTTATGTTCATCATGACCAGGTCTTTTACAATAGGCACATTGGACCCTCTCCTTCTTAGGCTTGTCGCCCTTGGAAGATTGGGTCTCATTAGTTGCTTTTAAAGCAAGTGATGTCTGATCCTTCTTCTCCTTGCTATTCTTTTGTTTCTTATCCTTACTATTGTTATTACTACTTTGTCCTTTCTGTTCTTTCATGCCTTGGTTGGCAGCCAGGGCATGTGACTTAGAGGACTTAAGAGTACCCATCTGAATTAGCTTATCCTGTTCCCGAGTGAGAGAGATAGCAAAATCATCTAGAGATGGCATGGTAAATTGTGTACCAAGTGTACCCTTAGTAGCATAGAAGGTAGAAACAAACACAAAATATTCTAAATTTAGCTTAGAGAGAATACTAAGAATCAATTGTTCATCTTTCTTTTCAATTCCACATTGTTTTAACTACAACCTTAGTGATTTCAATTTAGTAAAGAAATCCTAGATTGTGTTGAAATTACCTGGACTTAAACTAATTAGTTCATTTTCCAACATATGACCCCTCATTGAATCTTGTGTGCCAAATAATGTTTCTAACTTTTTCCAGATTTCATTTGGCAAATTTAAAGACTCAATATGAAAGAGCAAGTCAGGAGAAACAGACAAACACAATGTTCCATATGCCTCATCACATTTGTTAAGCCACTTAGGCTTATCTTCATCTTTAGCAGGTTCAATTTCAAGCCCCATAGTTATCCTATGTAATCCAGCTTTCCTTAAGTAGATTGTCATGCGTGATTTCCACTCAAAGTAGTTATATGGAGTTAGGATAGGCACTATTGTTTGATCCATGATGAAGAAGTGCAAAAAAAAAATGCTGAAAGGAAGAGAACACAATCAAGACAACCCCCCCTTTTCACTCAATCAAAGACCCCCCCAATAAATTATGATTTGGCACTTTATATTAGTGCGTTTACAACTACCACTAGCAATAAATATTAAGTGGTTTTGATTTTAATGCATTACAAAATCCTCATGAAAAGCATATGCTGAAAATGAACTTTTGGCACAATATCCAAAAAAAATAAACATCACCACTGCAATCTACACGAAAAATCATGCACTTTCAAAAAATGAATCACCTCGATACGAGGTCATATGTGAAAGTTATGATCCTTCAAAGTTCACAAAATGAAAACTATGCAGTGTCACGACTGAGAATCTGCAATTTCGGAAAAATCTCTGCATCAAAATTAAAAAACGGCTGCACTAGTGCATAGAGCACAAAAAATAATCCAGAATCAAAAAACATTTCATGGAAAATGGAGGCCGTATGAGCAAGAACGAAGCATTTGAAAAAAACCTTCAAAACTGCAATAGCCAACGGAGAGGGGTCCTACTGTAACTTTCTAAGTGCGTTTCTACAAAATATATGGTTTGCATGCAAAAAATAAAAGATACCCAGATGGTTTTTTTATGCTGTGAATAAAACCCAGAAGGCATTTTTCTATTTGATGTATAGAAGATGTAGATCTAGTGTAAATAGAATGACTTTAGATACAAAAATTGACCCCAACAACCAAAAAATGGCATGCAAAGGCTGAATCAGCTACCAAAGTCAAGAGAAGGAATCCTGGAACCTGCAATATTGATTGAAAACACCAAATTTGCAAGATGGTTGTTAGATTTGATCTTGAAACCCTAGTTTTGCAACTGTGTATGATGATCTCTGATTTCAGTGAAACGAAAGCCAGATTTTGACTTTCTAAAGCCTCTTGGACGTGTTGGAACAACCACAGATGCTTCAAGTATAACCAGAAATGCTACAATCACCCAAATTTCATAAAACATATGTGCAAACCCCAATGATAAAAAAATTTCGTCAAACTTTCTGATTCTCAAGATCATCCAAAGATGCAAGAGAAGAGCATACTGGGTTTTTTGAAAAACTATAATAAGATTTATTAGCCCCCCCCCGAATCTCTCAAATATGGAAACTAAAATCTACTCTTGCACATAGAATAGCTCTGATACCATGATAAAATCTAAAAAGATTATAAACCTAGAAAACTAGTGCAAATGAATAGATATCTAAACTATGAATGCAAATGATACAAAATCAAAGTAGAAACACAGAGTTAGTCTCCAAGAGATTAATGCAAATGCTAGAAGCAAAATAGAATTAAGAGGATGCATAATCAAGAGATCCCAAATACAAGCTAGGTAGCATGCTTTTATAGACCAGGGAGAGGGAAGAGGTGGCAATACCGACCAATCAAGAGCAAGTATCTTCCCAAGATAGAAAATGGATGCACACATGTAGGAAGGTGACACCTCATAACCACTCACCTAATTAAACATGATTTATTAACCTAAGTAAGATTAAAAGAAGTGTAGAAAAAACCTAGGAATATAGAGAAAAAATAAATAACCCACTAGGAAATAAAAACCTACACTAACAGTTGTTTTATGACACACACAACCAAGCCAAGAAGCTAGAACATCATAGAAAAGATCAATTATTTGAGTTTCTGCTATTTAAATTTTTCAATTACAAGATAAATAGGTTTCCAAATTTAGTAAGAGAAACAATTTGTATCCATTGGGAGATGCAAGACATGGGAAAACATTAAAATTAGGCACACACATGAAAAGTGTGTACCCAATAAGCTTCCAAATGGTGTTTTTTGGTTCTCTAGATTAATAAATAAGTCTTAAATTCTAGTATCTTATACATATTGGTAATCATGAAAAAATTCAAAGAAGCTATATTTTATAGATTTTGGTGGAAAGATTGGTGATAGTACTCATGGATGTTATTGTCAAATTAAAAGTCTCACAAAAGCTACTTTTAACTATCACCATATTTATGTATGGCTCCTATTTTAAAATAGTGATGGCTTCTACAGCCTTTTATTTATATTTGGAAGTGAATATTCTACATCATTTTGTTGGGCATTCTTGAGAGCAAGCTTACTCATTTTTCTTAGTTTATTATTTTCCGAGGCCTTGATTTTGACTCGATGTCAATCCCCTTTGCCTTTTTCATGGTTCCCAAGAATCTCTCAAGCATATTTTTTTGTTTTATCCTAGAGTTCAAGTTGTTTGGAACTAGATTCATGATTTCCTCAAGTCACTTAATATTGAGCCTTTTTCTTAGAATATGGTGTTGTTATTATATATATCTATAATCCATTCCAACTAGATTTGATGTAATTTTATAATGAAAATTCTCTTTAACATTTGAAAATATATATTTATTTATTTTTCTATGTTCTATTGATCATAATATCTTACTTTATTCCATAGTTGTAAATCTTCTTTAATGTGCTAAAGCATCTTTAAGTGCAAGATAATAAAGTTGCACCTGAATTTGTTCACCTCAAATTTCTACTAGATCACTAAATTAATGTAATATGTGTTGTTCCTAAGGTTTCTCTATCCCTCACATCTAATAGAAGCCATTTTTTACAACATACAAATCATTGATGGCATATCCAATCAACTTATGCAAACTAATATTCTCATTCACATGCATCTGTACACTTTACGAGAAGATATTGTCTCAATAAAAGATGATCATGGCCTCCTATTCATTGCCTAGTTTCTCAACCACCTTTTCATGGTGGGGTTGCTAGTTGGATAGACTCAAGTAAGTTTCCTCAATTAGCCATTACTATATGTCTCATATTCATGTTGCTAAAGACTTAAACAAGATGATAATGATACATATAATAATGATTGAATGGATCCTCCTATTTATTTTGAACACCATTAATGTTAGGGTAAACTAAATGATCAAGACTCGTCTCTTCCTCCTACTACTCTTTCTCTTATCATTTAACATTTTTTTGTAATTGTCTTTTATTGTTCTATTATGAGCTTGACTCTGTTTGGATTCTAGGGTTGTGACTTCTTCCACCCATCTTTTTTTTGTGAATATGTGTAATAGTTACATATAAATATAAACTTATCACTAAAAAAATTAAATATCAGTTTTACTAAATACTTTATTTAGGAAATTAAATGTAAGAGAACACGATATTTAGTTTTATAATAAAAATATATATATTAATGGAAAAAAAAAGATTTCCTATTATGAAAATTTTCCTAGATCTTTTTCTTATTAAAATAAAAGTTTGTAGATCAAATTTGGAACAAGCGTGTATCTATACTCTAGATTTATCATGGTAAATTCATAGGAATTTTTTTGTAGCTTCACCTAATGCATAGTTATATACTTGTCAAAATTTGGAGACTAGCAATTTTATAAATATTTTATTAGACTTTCATATAGTCAAGTCACGAGGTATTGTGCCTTGAAGATCTCTTTGTAATTGAATAATGTAAAAGTAACATCCAATTCTCTAAGATGCAAATTATTGAGCTAAGAGGATTCATAGTATAGCATCGAAAGCATTGGTAAACATTTTGATTTTTAACTTTTTAATTACAATAGTTGAAATGCATTGATATTATTTACTATCTAGAATGAATTCACTAAATGTTTTTAAATACTAAAAGAACACCAAATTGTATCAAAAGTGTATTAGATTAAAGGTAAAAGTAAAAAATCACTAGTTGACCAAATCCAAAATATAAACTTTAAATCCGAAGGAGACAAGTTTATAAACATACTCACGAACTTGTCCTAATAAAATGACATCTAAAATCAAGTAGAAAATAGATAAATAAAAAATCATAATAATCAAGTGAATAGATTAAATATATAATAATGCATATACATTAAATGAATAAAAAATTAGAGGGAAAAAAAACTATTTAACATAATCATTATATAAATAAACTAAAATAGTATTGATTAAGACATTCGATTCTTATTGTGGATACCGACGTTCAATTCCTCATAGGAACATCTGAAGTAGACTTCTAAATTGTGGCTCTTGATTGTCCATAAGAAATGATTTCTAAATAAAAGCGAATTTTTAAATAATGACTCTTGATTTTTCATAAATAATTTCTAATGTGTTTTATAATAAAAAATCTTATACTAATCTAATCTAATGTTGATAATGGAGACTCAATTGAAAAAAACCCTAAAAGAGTATTAAGCTTACATACTGATTTCATCGTTACAATAATATTATATAAATTTTTGACGTTACTATTGAAATTAATCCACAACTGCCCACCTACTCCTTCGTAGACTGAATGTTTTCCATCCAATCTAATCAACCTTACCGTGCCTGTGCCTTCTTCCTTACTCCAAACATGACAGATTTTGATTAAAAGTATTGATTGTAATCTATTCCCAATCTACATACAGCTAACAAGTAAGTTAGGAATTAAATTAAATTATATATTTTTATTTTGTCACTCTTTGTTGGAAGCACGTAGAAGTATCTAGAAACTTATAACAACAAGAAAATAAAAAGAAAGGAGGCAGGGCAGTTTTTTGAATAGGATGCCAGAAAGAAAAGGAGGTCTATGTAGCTGTAACAAAAACAAATGCATTTTAAGAACATGGGACACTATTCAGAACAGGGGCTATGTAACTGGAGTATAGCTTCAACACTAGAGAAGTGTAACAGTCCCAAATTTATGAACCATATATTGAATTTTGTATGCTTTTTGAAAATATATGGGTGAACTGGCTGAGATAGAAGGGTTTTTTCACAATCTATAATGACAGCTCCAAGAACAAGTTTGACAAATCCATAGATCCCACAGTTTAAAGGGAAAAATTATGATTATTGGGCTATCACAATGAAGGCATTATTTTGTGCACAAGATTAATGGGAGATTGTTGAAAATGGCTTCGAAGAACTAGTAGATGCAACAACATATAATGCATTAACTCAAACAAAGAAAGACTTACTGAAGGAAAACAAAAAGAAAGATTCAAAATCCCTCTTCTTCATCTTTCAAGGAGTGAATGAAAGCATTTTTCCAAGGATTCAAGCAGCAAAAAGTCCAAGAAAGCATGGGACATTATTCAAACAACCTATCAAGGAATGGAAAAGGCAAAAATAGCTAAGTTGCAAATGTTAAGAAGGGATTTTGAGACCGTCTACATGAAAGAATCAGATACAATAGACTCATTTTTCACTCAAATCATTGGATTGGTAAACCAAATTAGATCTCATGGTGAAAACCTTGAAGAAAGAAGAGTGGTTGAAAAGATTTTGAGAATTTTGCCTACAAGATTTGAATCTATTGTGGTGGCCATAGAAGAGACAAATAATCTCTCACAATTTTCAATGGATGAGCTTCATGCTTCACTCATTTCTCATGAGCATAGACTGAGAAGGTCAAAAAATTTAAATTTTGAGCATGCATTCAAGACACAAGTCTCAGTCAACCATGGTAGAGGCAAGGGAAGAATAAATTTCAAAGGTAGAGGAAGAAATGCATATGGAGGTGGAAGAGGCAGCCCATCAAACTCAAGTGGAAGAGGTAGCAGCCCATCAAGCTCAAGTGGAAGAGGCAACTATCAAATAGCAACTCAAAATCAGCCCCAAAGCCAAAGGTATGACAAATCCTCAGTCCAATGTCATTATTACAAGAAATTTGGACATTACATAAATGAATGTAGAAAGAAGCAATATGATTCTAGATAACAAAATAACAATTTCACTAAAGAAAATCAAACTAAGGACAACATGTTCATAGCTTGTAATGTTGCACAAAAAAGTGAGAAAGACATATGGTTTTTAGACTCAGGTTGTAATAATCATATGACTGGAAATTTGGAAATATTTTCAAGTTTGGATGAGAGTGTAAAATCAGATGTAACATTGGGGAATGACAACAAAGTTTCGGTTATGGGTAAAGGAAGTGTCAACATTATAACAAAAATGGGGGAGAAAAAGTATATTTCAGATGTGTATTTTGTTCCTGGGCTGAAACATAACTTAATGAGTATAGGGAAGCTCATTCAAAAGGGGTATAGAGTTTATTTTAAGAACAAAGAATGCACAATTTTAGAAAAATTTCCAAGCAATTAGCTTATAGCAAAAGTCCAAATGACAAAGAATAGAATGTTTCCCCTAAGGATAAAGAGAGATATAAAGGTAGAGTTTTCTCAAGAACATAACACAATGAATCCACGAGTGCATGAAGAAAAAGTTGCACTAGTAACCCAAGTATTTTATCAAGATGAAAATTTGTTATGGCACCTAATATTCGGGCACCTAAACTTTGGAAACTTAAACTTATTCAATAAGAAGAAAATGGTGAAGGGGTTGCCACTAATAGAAAAACTAGATAGAGTATGTGAAGGATGCATTTTGGGTAAACAACATAGACAATCATTTCCAATCGGAAAGTCAATTCATGCAAACAAGCCCTTGCAGATTATTCATTCATATTTGTGTGGACCAGTGCAAACACCTTCCATTGGTGGGAGCTACTACTTCTTGACATTCATTGATGACTTCACAAGAAAGATATGGGTCTACTTCCTAAAACATAAGCATGAGGTGTTTGATTATTTTTGTCAATTCAAAGCTCTTGTTGAGAAACAAAGTGGACACTACATCAAAGCATTGAGAATAGATAGAGGTGGTGAATACATTTCAAATGAATTCATAATATTTTGCATAGATCATGGAATCCACAAACAATTTACTACAAGGTATACCCCACAACAAAATGGTGTAGCTGAAAGGAAAAAAAGAACAATAATGGAAATGGCAAGAAACATGTTGAAGGCAAAAAAATTGTCAAATGAGTATTGGGTTGAAGCAGTAGCATGTGCAACATATATAATTAATAGATCTCCTACTAAATATGTTATCAATATGATTCTGGAAGAAGCATGGAGTGGAAGAAAACATAATGTTTCTCATATGAGAGTATTTGGATGTGTGGCATATGCAAATGTGTTGGATGAGTTGAGAAGAAAGTTGGACAACAAAGGAGAAAAATGTATATTTGTGGGATATAGTGATGAGTCAAAGGCATACAAGTTATACAATCCAATCAGTAAAAGGGTTATAATCAGTAGAGATGTGTAGTTCATAGAAGATAAAGCATGGGATGGAACTTTGGATAAAACAATCAATATTGCAGCCAACATACCACAAGAAGAAAATAAAGATTTTACATCAGCAAGTACTCCTTCAAATGTGACTCCTCCTATAGTTGTTCAAGGTCAACAAAGTGGACAACAAATGACACTATCAAGTGTAAGGACAACACCACACACTCAAGCAAATACTCCATCAAATGTGCAATTAACACCATCTTCAATTAACAGTCTTGGTGCTGGACCATCAAGCCCACATTCAACAAATTCAAGTGACATGTCCAATCCTACATTAGCAAGCTTGAGGAGACAAAATGAAGGTGAAAATAATGTAGGTTGGACTTCTCTTTTTTCTTTATACTCGCATGTAGATGATCCAATTCATTTTGAAGAAGCTATTAAGGAAGAAAAATGGGTGCAAGCAATGGATGAAGAAATTGATGCAATTGAAAAGAATGAAACATGGCAGTTAGTTAGTCTTCCACAAGGAAAATAAGTGATAGGAGTGAAGTGGATTTGCAAAACCAAATTGAATGCAAATAGTGTTGTACAAAAACACAAGGCAAGACTTGTAGCAAAAGGTTATCCACAACAACTTGGGATAGATTACAATGAGACATTTGCACTGGTTGTCCGCTTAGACACCGTGAGATCAATACTAGCCATAGTAGCTCAAAACAAGTGGGCAATATATCAAATGGATGTAAAATCAGCTTTCTTGAATGGATTTTTAGAAGAAGAGGTCTATGTGGAGCAACCACCTGGATATGATATTTTGGGTCATGAAAACAAGGTTTACAAGCTCAAGAAAGCACTTTATGGACTCAAACAAGCCCCAAGAGCATAGTATAGAAGAATTGATAGTTATCTTTTACAAAATGGATTCAATAGGTGCAGAAGTGAGCCTACATTGTATACCAAGATGAATGAGAAAGGTGAGATCATGATTGTTTGTTTATATGTTGATGACTTGATATTCACTGGTGATATTTCAACTGACATGTTCAAATCAACTATGAAGAAAGAATTTGAGATGACTGATTTGGGTTTAATGAGATATTTTCTTGGCATTGAAGTAAGTCAAAATGATAAAGGTATTTTCATTTTACAATCTAAGTATGCAAATGATATTTTGAAGAGGTTTAATATGATGAATTGCAAATCAGCGCCAACACCAATAGTGACAGGTTTAAAGTTGAGTAAAGATGACAAAGGAGCTAATGTAAATCCAACTTTGTATAAGAAACTTTTTGGTAGCCTCATGTATCTAATAGCCACAAGGGCGGATATAATGTTTGGAGTTAGTCTCACTTCAAGGTTCATGGAGTCTCCAAAAGTTACACATTGGAATGTTGGAAAGAGAATTTTGAAATATGTTAGTGGAACAAAGAATTATGGAATATTTTACTCAAGGTCAAATGATTTCAAGTTGATAGGATACACAGATAGCAATTATGCTGGCAACATAGATGATAGGAAGAGCACTTCAGGCTATGTTTTTCATTTTGGATCAGGTGTAGTATCATGGGCTTCAAAGAAACAACCTATAGTCACTCTTTCATCAGCTGAAGCAGAGTATGTAGCAGCTACAGGGGTAGCATGTCAAGCAGTTTGGATGAGAAGAATGTTGAAAGAATTGAGGTATGAACAAGAAAGTGCAACAAAGATATATTGTGACAACAACTCAGCTATAGCATTCAAAAAATCCACTATTTCACAAAAGGAGCAAGCATATAGACACAAGGTATCATTTGATAAGGGAGTTGATCAACAATGAAGAAATAATTTTGAAACATTGCAAGTTAGAAGACCAAATTGCTGATATCTTCACCAAACCATGGGGAAAAGAAAGTTTTGTGAATCAACAAAACAACTTGGGCATTGTAGATGGTAGTTGCGATTAAGAGGGAGTGTTGAAATTAATCCCCAACTACCCACCTACTCCTCCGTAGACTGAATGTTGTCCATCCAATCTAATCAGCATTACCATGCATGTGCCTTCTTCCTTACTCCAAACATGATAGATTTTGATTAAAAGTATTATTTGTAATCTATTCCCATCTACATATAACGAACAAGTAAGTTAGGAATTAAATTAAATTATATATTTTTCTATTTTCCCTCTTTGCTGGAAGCATGTAGAAGTATCTAGAAACTTATAAGAGTAAGAAAATTAAAGGAAAGGAGGTAGGGTAGTTTTTTGAACAGGATGCCAGAAAGAAAAGATCTATGTAGCTGTAACAACAACAAATGCATTTTAAGAATAGGGGACACTATTCAGAACAAGGGTTATGTAACTGGAGTATAGCTTTAACACAAGAGAAGTGTAGCAATCCCAAATTTATAGACCATATATTGATTTCTATATGCTTTTTGAAAATATATATATACATACCACTCTCAGTTTATTTGTGTGCTTTATTTTTGTGTTCATCTATTCTTCCTTTCCTCTGCCTCATTCCATCAGTTATGCTTCAACTCCTTGCAAGACCAGAGATTAGAATTATTAAAGCAGCTTACTCAAGCTTCTTTTCCATGTCATCTATCACCTACTCCCTCAACATCAACATAAGAAGCAGGAGATGGAGATGGGTGCTCGTATAAAGGCTTTCATATTACCGATTGTAATTAATTTTTATTTAAAAAAATTTGAAGGTTCATGGGTAGCATCTTCCAACAATGGTGCTTCAAATTGGGATCCAATTACATATTCTCCTGAATAATTCTTCTTTTTCTTTTTAACTGCTGCTCCATATTCTTTTAACTGTTGAAGAAAAACCTCTTGATTCCAGTGCAAGGAGATGATTAAACTCTCCAGCATATTCCGTGCAATACTATTTTCTTTACTTCAGTTTCTAAAGTTTGTTCTCACTGCCTTCTTATTTCTTATTCCCTTTGTACTTTTTATAATTTTGAAGCTGAAATAATGCCCTTTTGACTCCCTACACATTCCTTTTCATTTTCCTGTTCATTGCCACACATTTCATTTGTTTTAATGCTACCAATGTTCATCTACCCATCAATTTTCATTTCATCTGCTTGTCTTTGTGCATTTTAACTCCCTCTTACAAGAGACATTTAAATTCTGACTTATTGGTAATAGTTTCTTTGTAATTTGTTTTCGATTCATCTGCAGTTAACAAAAAATAATGTTTATACTTATGTTGCTGGCAAAGTCATGCAAGATGACAAAATTCCCCTCTTAGATGCATCAATTGGCTATGAAAATGTCCCTCCTACTATCTCAATGGGTATTTTTCCTAATTATGAACTCAATCATCAACATTCTTTTGCAAACATTTTGGGCATTGAGGGTGTTTCTCATCCTTAGATTACCCTGGTGGTGGTTTGTGCATAAGATATGCTTGAAAATCTTAAAAAAATTATTTATTTAAGGGTTTGGTTTGTAGATTTAGCAATTTTTAGTTTTCTTTTTTTTTTTAATTTAGAAAATTAGATCTTGGATTAATGAAAGTGTTTCATTTAGGGCAAGATAAAACTCTTATTTTATTCTAGGGGTTTTTTCATTGAGTCTTTATTTCTATGATAGCGATTTGATGTTTGATGACAAGTTATAGATATGGGGTAAACACTTTCTCTTAATTCAAGCTTTGGACTACTTCTTTCAACATCGTGCCTATGCAAATTGAGCTTTTGAATCCTCCTCTCCAATTTCAAAAATACTTCTACTATGAAGCATTGCTAATAGTATTGGTCACTTCTTGAAGGTAGACTCTATTGCCTCCTAGATGAGTCAGTTAATATTTACTTGAATTTTAGTGGACATTGATATCTCCAAGCCACTTCATAGGGATATTGTTTTGATGATTGGAGACAAGCCTTGAACTCAACCACTTGAATATGAGGATCTATCCTATAAATATTGATGATGCTTGTTGATTGACCACTTGACTTTTAATTGTAATTTCACTTTGTGCAAAGGTATTATGACATGGTGGATAAATGCTTACAAAGATCATTTCATTATTTAGGTTTCTAACTCTTGATGGATTTGCTCCTCTCAAGATGATGTGTCTTCTCAATATGGTGAATCTTCTCTCCCCATTGCCCCTAGGCAACAATCCATTGTGATTTCTCTCATGATTTATGTGACCCTATCAAGTCCCACCTACCTTCTATTATAGTTGCTCAATCTATTATTTCTTCATCTTGATTTCAACATTATCCTACTCATGAGGAGGTTATTCAAAATTTGGGCTTCTTTGATGTGTCATTTATCTAATTCTATCATTCTCTTGGATGATACCTTAGTGGGAGAATCCCCTCATTCTTCCCATAGATTTAAGGACTTGATCATGATAATCTCTTTGATCATATGGGTAAATGCACAAAGTTGGATCCCAATCCCGAGGAAGTCCATAGGTTGGGAAAAGTCGGGCACCTATTTCGCTTCAGATGCCCAAGGCATTCAAAAATGGGCATACATTTTTTGGAAACGTGCGCCCATTTCTTGAATGTATTTATTTTATTTTTTTGAACCATTTTCCATCATTTTCACTATTTCAAAAATGGGTAAACGTTTCAAAGGAGAACAGGTACCCATTTTTTCCATCCCAACTGACCCCCCAAACCATTTTTTACCTCTTTCCAAGTACGTAGTTTTGTTTTTTATATTCTTTTTTTTTTTTAATCTATTTTCATTATTTTCATAAAAAATGTTAATTTATTGTTATTATTTTTCATAAAAAAATGTTAATTGATTGTTATTTTTTTATTTTAGAGTTTTAAAGTTTGAAAAACATTTTTTATTTTATTTGATTTCATGTTTAAAATAGTTTTTTTATTTTTAAATATTGCAAAAAACATGAAAACTAAAAAATAGTAAAAACTTAAAACTGTAGGAAAAAAACAAAAAACAAAAACGTAAACGAACAATAAACATTAGACACAAAAAATAGACAATAAACCCTGAATAGAAAAATAAACAATAAACCCTAGATAGAAAAAATGAACAATAAACCCTAGAAAATAAACGAACAACAAACCCTAAAAAATTAACAAACAATAAACCCTAGATGAAAATTAACAATAAACCCCCCTTCTCTCTCACACACACACATACACGTTACCCTCTCTATCATTATGCTCTCTCTCTCTCTCTCTCTCTCTCTCTCTCTCTCTCTCTCTCTCTCAATCTCTCATTACTCCCTCTCTCTCTCTCTCACGCACACACACACACATTACCCCCTCTCTCTCCCTCTCTCTTTCTCACACCCACATTACCCCCCTCTCTCTCTCTCACATGTTACCCTCTCTCTCTTTCATTACCCTCTCTCTATCATTACCTACTCTCTATCTCTCATTATCAATTCTCTCTCTAACTCATTGTATCTCAAATTACATACTCTCCCTCTCTCTCTATTTTAATCATGTGTAAAAGTTTGAATGTTTAAATTTATATTTCCAAATGTTGTATTTAATTATAGGATTATTTTGTAAAACTTAGATATTTAATTTATGTTTAAATTGAAATTTAAAATGATAATGAATATGAATGTTCTTATTTGTGTGTGTGAAAAATATGGTTCTTAATTTTGATAATACTCTAACTATCACTATTAATCCTCACTACTTTCTAACTTAGCCCAATCTCTAAAGATATACTATATATTTACAAACATGATAACATGTCATATACTTTGACTTAATAGTGGAAAGAGAAACCACAACCTATCACCTACTCATCCAACTAATTGCACCACCACATAGACTAAATAAATAGTCAATGTTAGACTTCCTAATTTCAACATCCCATATCCAATTTGAGTTTACAAGTCCCTATATTTTTAATAACATGTGGAACAAGCCTACTACTAAACTTTCTTCTTTCCAAACATTGTGCTTTGAAAACATGGATTTTTCCTCTTCTTTTAGATTATTCCATGAACCACCAATCATTTTAGTGATCTCCCTATCCTTTCTAGGATTCAATACTTTCAATTGTTTATACTACTCAACAAAGAAAACATTGTAGTCATTCCTATTTTGTTTTGAAAACATGGTTGTTGAAAGCATTTTTTCTAAAATTGAGTCATTGAGATGCTAGATATTAAATTCCAACCTAGAGGTAGTATGTCCATAAAGTCCAATGGCTACCAAAGTGATAGAATTCCATGAAATGTTAGCTCTTATTGAAGTAACATTAAGTGTTGTTAAAGTGTCATAAAAAGATATCAAAGTTTCGACTTGTCATCAAAGTGACATTATTGGTGAAGTATCCCAATTGTTTCTAAAATGATATTATTATACTAGATTTCAACTACTCCTAATGTCCACTTTCTACCAATGTCGCAATGTGCATCTAAAGATGTTTTTGAACTTAAAAAGTATTACACTAAATGTAAAATTATGCCTCAGTGAAAAATAGAATGTCATGTGGAAAGAATCTCTATATTTAATCATCCATGTATCCTCACATATATGCATTCCAAATATATAACAATTATATCACTATTGTCATCCTAATAATTTATTGAATCTGAATCATCCTTTAATTCATTCTTGTAATATTTTTCTTGCATTGATTTTTATGTGGATTTTCTTAACATAATTATAAAGCTTAACATAGTATTTATTGAGAGACTTAGATCTCACTTTAGATTTGGAGATTTGTCCTTTTTCTTATTTTTACTCTTTTCTATATCCTTTTATCTTCCTATAATAACCAATGCATCCTTTAAAAAAATTAGTTTAGTTTTGTTTTAACTCTTCCAAGAGTAGAGAACCTACGATTTATTCAAGCTTCAACTTAGTGTAGTACTACTAGTTACGATCACTAAATCATCCCATGATTATAGCAAAGAACACAACAAAATAGTACATGTACTGACATGTTCATAGATATAACTTATGACTTTAATGGATTTAGTTAGAACCAAAAGAGAGTAGTTGAATCGATTCCTATCAAGTTGAAAATATATAGTGGTAGACTAATTGAAGATAATGGTTAAATATTGCAAGGGTACTAAATTGTAATTCCATGGAAGTTACCTGCTTTGAAAAGATGAACTACACAACACTACCATTAAACTATGATTAAAAGCCTTTCATGACAAGATGATAAAATATCATGGGTCCCAAAGTACAACTATCATAGGTATTGTAATCATCCATCTCTCTATAACAAACATACAAATGCACCATGATGGCCCAAAATCCTAACTAAAAAAATATCTTAATTGAGAATGAGCCCTCAGTGGAGTCTAGAGGAGATGATTATTCATTATCTAAATTAGTGGAGTCATTTTATTCATTATATATTCTCTCTCTCTCTCTCTCATGATTATTTTTATGATTTTGATGGAGCTTATACTATTGCATCTTTAGATGTTAAAAAGTATTGTTTGAGTTGCATGGGCATTATGATATTTTATTTTGTAGAATATTTCTTATACTTTGATTTAAGTGGATAATATTTCTTAAATGATGCTTATTATTAAAATAGACCCACCTATTAATAATATAGATCTATGTCAGTTTCCTTTTTTAATATTTAAGTTGGTAAATTGTATTTAATTATAAGTTTTTTTAAAGGGTGAAATGTAAATTAAATAGTAATTGTAAATTTTCATGTTTGTATATATATGCAGATTATTTTCACATAATGGATGAGTTTGAGATAGATGAGCTATTATGTCTAGCACTACCTCCACCTCCACCCCCTCCACCTCCACCTCCACCTAATCAGTCGAGGCAGACCATTAGGAGGAATATTGATTCTTTGATTAGAGATATCCATACCATTAGACGTGAGCCTCATCCACCTCCACAGCTGCTATGCCTTGTAGATAGTATGCAAGGGATTATATAGTCTATATAATATTTAGATAGCGAGTTGGATAGCTATTGTAGTTGGAGGGAGGGATTGCGTACATTTTACATTGATGGCCTATCATACAAACAAGTCAATGAATTAAAAATTAAAAAAATGGATTTGAAACAATATTTTGTGAACCCTAAGACAGGTGAAGAGATAGATCTGAAGAATCCATGGATCTCAATTCGATGGTGTAGGCACCCAGGCATAGCTAGATAATTTTGCGAGTGGTGGTGGATGGTCTTTGACTATCCGCGTCACTCCAATCATGAGGTCCCCATGGATTTTTTGAAAAAAATTGTGGCCCGAATTTGAATTGGGTAAAAACCATAATTACTTTGATATTATATCATTTCAAGGGGTCGAGAGAGGCATGCCCCAAGATAGGTTGGGGGCCAAATTGAGCAACAGAGTTAGAAACCGTGTGTGCGATGATCCCTTGGTTCCTCTTCCTGCACCAGTTGTTCTAGTAGTTGCCCATCATCGAGGAGTGGATTTTTCTCTTGGTTCATTGAGTGCCCTACCGGGCAATTTGGTATAGGAGTTATGCAAGAATAGGGTTGCCCCTAGCTTAGCACATGTTTGCATGAGTTGCGGGAATGTATGTACGAGTCCATAGAGTGAGGCTGCCTCAAGAGGAGATGGTGATTCTAATGATGTTGATGCTGCCCATGGTAGTTATGATGATGTTGAGGAGGCTGCACATGTTGATGTCATCTCTTCATATGTTGATCTCTTGTGGGCAGATGATGATCATCCTATAGAGGTACAAATTTATTTATATAATTTACAGTGCAATATTAAATTCCTTATATATACACATATGAACCATAACATGAGTCAATTTTTTTTGAACAGAGGATGGATCATACCACGTCATTGATGAATTGACATCATGTTACCTCGATACCTAGAGATGTCGGTGCCCCATTTACGGTATGCACTTTCATCTAGATACATTGTATTGATATGTACATTTAAAATAAACAATAAATATTTTAATATAATGATGTGTATGATATGTTTTTTGAATTTCGTAGGGTGCTTCATGTAGCACCGAGGTGGGTAGTTCTTCACGTGACCCGTCAACCATCGAGGCTCAGCCTCATATATCACTAGTATGTTTTTCATCCATTAATTTGAAGTGTTTATATGCTTACTAATTTATGTAAAGCTCTGATTCATGTTCGTTATTTTTTGCAATTGTAGGCTTCTGGATTGTTTGATGGTGCATCACATGTATGCCTTCACCCATCAGTTACTTTGCCTGCACATGACACACCATATGTATGCTTTTCTATGATAAAATTGTAGTCTATATATATACTTTATAATTTATGTATATATACAAGATTGATTCAGTCTTTATATATGTTGTTCAGGTCGATACAACTACTAGTATTGGTATGGCTATGGGATTGAGCTAGATGCAACCGTCGACATTGTCATTTGTAGTGATGATTAGAAAAATAATTTCTAATTTGTTTATACTGTGTACTTGGCTTTTATAGGGATTATCAAAATTGATGTACAATGTTCTTTTTATAGGACTTGACTACAACCACTTTTCTTGTTCATGATAGTGGACCTCTATGTACCAGTGAGGGCATTGTAAAGCACAGTCGTATGGTAATTTATTATAAATATTTAGTAGTTAATTAATTTATAAGTGAATTATGCAAGTAACTTCTTCTCATGTAAAATCTTTTAATAATGTATAGGAGGGTGGAGACACTGATACTGCACACAAATAGGATGGTGCATCTCAGGACCACATGCAACATGATGATTCATCTCAGCCACCTTCACGTGGATTGAAGAGGACTACAGATGAGATGCACGAGAGTTATTAGATTATATATTTTAGATCATGTCATGTTATTGTATTATGGACTTCTTATGATGACACTTGTTGTGTTATCTTAGGACTTGTTATTATGTTATTTGGACTTGTTTTAATGTCATTTCGTTGTTATTATTTTTTTAGGACTTTTTATTATGTCATCAGGAATTGTTATGTGATTATATATTGAACTTTTTATTATGTCATTTTGTTGCTATTATGATATCAGGTCTTGTTATGTGATTTCGTGCCCTCTAGTGACTATATATGTGATGTTGTTTTGTGATTTAGTGCCCTCTAGTGATTATATATGATCTATTTATGGCTTTATATTTTAACATTGTGATTGATCATCTTATAGTGCAATAGTTTATAATTTAGTAAAGTAATTATCCCAATTTACAATAACATCCTATTCTTAAAATAATAATAAAATCAAGAATTTACAACTAATCTATTAAGAGATTATGATAAAATAAATATATCATAAAAATTAGAATGATTGTAACACAATTACAATATGCACAAAATAACATTAAGAAGAAGATAACTAATACAATGTTATTTATGAAACCAAAATTTTATCAAATGTAGACAAATACAATGTTAAAGGGACAAAGAAAAATAAGTATCATAATTAAATATAAAAGAGTTCACACAATTAACACAAACTTACATGCATATAAATTTGATTCAACCTAATGTATCATATGCATCCTCTCTCTTGTGCATAGTGTCTATAAAAGTGTCCACAATACCTTATTAGCCGATCTACCTTTGTATCTTTCTAATTTGACGTTTGTTGCCACCACCAAATGAGAATAGTGTATAATCTTCTTTTCTGATTGGTAGTCTTCATAAGCTGGTAAGGGATTCCTTCTTGTTAATTATTTGCGTAGCCATGTATCAACTACCACAACAGACCCAACTGGATATTGAAAACCATCATCATCTACTTGATCACATATCAACTTTTTCTTAGGTTCTACACATCTAGCTAGCCAATACTCGACCTTCTCATCATTATCCTCAAGTGCAACAACAACATACACATGTCCTAGAAAATAAATTGAAGTACATGTAGAAATAAAACTTGTTAGAATTTATAATTCAAATACAATCATGAATTATATGACGATACATAAAAATATATAATTTAAAGTTATAAACAAGAAATTGAATTAAATTACCAAGTTGTATGAGGTCTGAAACACGATCATAATCTTTTGATGCAAATGCATGATCTGGGTCTTCATTTCTTCTAACATCTTGATATTGTGTCTCACTAGGTGTTAAGGATTTGTGTTGTCATTCTTTGACCCATTCCATATTCTCACATTCTTCCCATTCACCTGCAACACAAAATTGACAAAAACATGCAAGCTCTCTAGCCCATATAGTCCAAGTGTTAGAATTAGAACTCTTAAATGAATGCCATCTAGTTGACCCATTGATTGTATCACAATAATATATTGGAGGGATATTCTCCTCTTTAACTAGCGAAAAGAAATGTCTAATTGTAGAGTTTTGACTTGATCCTGTGGATAAAGTTGCACTAGACCAATCCATAATTGCACTTGCATTTTTAAATTTAGTTGTTTCCTCGAATTTGAGTTTCTCTCTGCAAAGGGCTCTCTTAACACATGCACCGAAACCATCATGTTCTCATTTCCTATGTCTAGCCTTGAAAAAACTCCACATGTGTTCGATATTAGTTTTCTTATGAATCCTACTCAACCAATAAAATATTCTAGAATTCTTGAATTGCCTTGTGCAATTATCTGACCATATTAGATGTTGTTTCATCTGAATTTCTCTCTCCCTCAAATTCTCAAAAAAGGTCTTGAAGCAATACTGGACAAACTCAGATGAGTGTAATTTATTATCACTCATATAGAAATGGTACTCTCTCAAAATTTTATGATCCTCTTCTATACTATCTAGTGCATTCCTATAGACAATATGGACAAAAATCGATACTTGCACTGAATTGTAGTATTGTGATTGGACCTCATCTTGTCGTGCAAGCGTGTAATTCTCTGCAAAGTCAATGATTGAAAGTATACTACCAACAATAAATGTATTCTTACATATTCGAAACTGACCATCAATCCATCTAGCATTTTGAGTGTGTTTAACATATTTAGGTACGATCTTTCTCTTAAATTCATTCATAAATGCATGAACACTAACTTTTTCAATGATTAGATCACATCGTCTTCCAACGTTTCCATCCTTCAGTGGATACTCAACAGTTTTAAATATTTTAACATCAACTAATTGTTGTCAAAAACCATTTGAAATATTTTCATGCAAACATTCATCCAACAATGCAAGATTGCCACATATATCACATACACCGGAAACACATGCATTGAAAAGAAAATTTTTCTCATTTGGTGGGTTGCAAAACAAACTTGATATAAAATCCTTTATAGTTTCAAGTGGTATATTTATACCACATTCTTGGAACATTCCATTACTATGCATGGTAACAAGTATATATCAAAATACAACATAATGGTAGCAAAATTGAATATGAGTTTTGCAATAACATGTGACTCTTTCCTTGTTAATTCAAACATACCATGGTTTACACTTTTCAAAAGACCTTTGACAAATGCTAATAGTCAACACCTTAGCACCCAAAAAAATTTTGTACAATTCAGTTTGAGTCATGTCCAATAGGTGTTCTGGATGTGGATCACAAATTTTTGACCCAACTCTTAATTTAAGAACATCTCTAACATTAGGTGATACTCCCGTATTATCGTGCCAGAATTTTCCAATCAAAGTTTTGACTTCACCAATAAGTTGCATATTAGACCTTGGTAGTCTACCACTAAAACTCCACAAATTGTTTGCCGGATCACTTTCAAAATTAACTCTTCTTTTTATAGATTTTGACAAAGTTTTATGATGAATATTAAGATATCCACTTATGTTACTCATCATTCTTTTATCAAAAGTTGTTTGGCTTACTAAAGTTGTTGTTATTGCCCATTGTGCCACATTTTTATCTTTAGAACTACTTTTCTTTCCGATTGTATCAAAGCTACTAGGAAGAGTCGATACAACTTGTTTTAAAGACTCATCCTTCTTCCTGGGTTTGACATAAAAGCCTAACTTCTTCATCACTTTTTGCAATTTAGTCATTTTAATTAGTTGTACCATTAATTGACATTGAAACCCAAATTTCTTATTATAAAAAAATGTCTAAACAATCTATATGCATGTGTCCTAATCTGTCTCCATGAAACCATATTGCGAATATGCCTTGAATTCTCCTGAACATGTTCCATTTGATCAGAGTAGCCTACACTGATGGAGCAGCAAAGTGTTACCTTCTTGGTTGTTGAACACTTTTTGATTGGTGTGAGTTAGGCCAATGTCTTTCTCTCCATCGGAACAACTCTTGTTGATGAGCTCGACTTCTTGGACCTTGTATCGACTATCGGGAGGGGTTTCTATTTGTTATACTAAAGTCCTCATGTGTTAGTTGTCTTCAGATTGGAATACATTGCATATCGGCATAACACGTTTGAGGTCATCCTGATGACCCGACAAGGTTGCCTTCGGTCATCAGGGTAACTTTGCCTATTGGATTAACTGGATTGGAGTCATCCCGATGACTCGACGAAGTCAACTTCGGACATCGGGGTAACTTCGGCTATCGGAAGGACTGCATGAGCATTATGCCAAAACTCGATGAAGTCACTTTAGGAAGTCAAGGTTGTCATTGACTATCAGAGGTTCAGGTTTGGTGTTATGTTGATACCCGATGGATCCACCTTGGGTCATTGGTGTGTTATCGAATATCGGCGGGGCCTTCTGGATGTTATGCCAAAACTTGATAGAGTCACTTTCGGCTATCGGGTTGACAAGATGGAAGCTATGCCAAAGTCCGATAAATTCCACTCTCTCCTGTCTTGAAGTTAATCACTCATTGGGATAACTTCACATATCTAGAAAGGTTGTTTGGTTTTATGCTGAAGTCTGATGAGGTTGTCTACTAGTTATCGAGGATTGGCGAAACATTTCAGATGTCTTGCTGATGACCCAATGGAGTCGCCTTCAGTGATCAGGATAACCTCGTTGAGGATCTTTTGATGATCAATAACATGAGACCGACTACGGATGGCCAACTGGACCAAAGTCTAAAAGACAAGGAGGTAGACACTCAGAATGTTTCTGTCAGTGTATATAAATATGAACCAACTTGACTTCTTGATGAATGTGGGATATTTGGTTTCCACAAGTTCATGAACCGGCTGGCAGTCATTCAATGGTTAGACTTCCTGGTGGTTGATCATAGTAGAACGAAGGTTAGACTTCCTGGTGGTTGGAGTGACTAACTGTAAGAGTGGCCAGAGGAAACCGAAACGTAGTTGGATGGATGGAAGACATTGGATTCCATAATGGTTATGCTTAATGGAGACATTGTAACCTTGGCCGTTATATATGTGTTACCAGAGATGTAACAGATGTGATGAGTGAGAAGCTCAGAGTTGCATAGAGAAAAGGGCATGGAATGTCATTAAAGAATGATAGGAATTGCAAGATGCTTTGTCTTGCTTGATGTGTGAGGAATGTGAGAGGTTACTATGTGATGTATGTCTCGAGTCCTATAATTCTGAGTGTTCTGCATTGCTGATGACTGTAATCCAAACTATAGATTTTGAGAAAAAATATCTGAGAAGAGAATCTGGAAACTTTATTGTAATCACTTGTTTACAATGAATAAAGTGATTTCTCTTTGGTGGTGGGTTTTTTACCTGTAAAGGTTTTCCCACATAAATCTGGTGTTTACTCTGTGTGTGTTTGGATATTAAAATCATTTGTCTGAGTCATCTTAATGTGTTGCAAAAAAAATTTAAAAATGTATATTTCTTTATTCCCCTATTGAATTGACATTAGGAAGGCATTTCCACACTATGCTTTCCTTACAAGTGGTATCAAAGCTTGGTTTTTATCCTTGTTGGGTAGGGTTGTTGTTGTGTCAATTCTAGTTTTAGTGGGAGTTTAGTAGAGCATCTATTTGTCTTATTTGTAGTTTAAGATGGTGAATACTTATGGGCGAGTGGAGATCGAGAAATTCAATGGTGCGAGTTTTGATTTGTGGAAACCCAAGATGGAAGACTTGCTGGTTGATAGAGATCTCTAGGGTGTTGTGATTGTAACTGCTAAGCCTTCAGGCATGAGGCAAGAAGACTGGGATCTTGCAGATAGAAAAGCTAGAGGCTTAATCAGACTCTATTTGGAAGACTCTGTTCTATTGAATGTCCATGAGGAGAAGACTGCTAATCTTTTGTGGAAGAAGCTTGGAGACATTTATTAGGGAAAGTCTCTGGTAAACAAGTTGCTCCTGAGGAAAAAGTTATATTCCCTAAAGATGGACAAGGGTACATCTGTTGTAGTTCATTTGAATGTTTTCAACATGATTGTTACTCAGTTAACCTCTGTAGGATTCTAGATTCATGACAAGGATCGATGTATGCTTCTGTTATGTTCTTTACCTAACTCATGGGATCATCTGGTAATGACCATTGGGAGTACAACAACCAAGCTCACTATGGGAGGTGTGGTTGCTTCATTGTTGCCAGAAGAAACTCGAAGGAAACCTTTTGAGATGGTCAAGGATGCTCTCACTATTAAAGGTAAACTGGAGGACAAGATGTCGAAGTCCAAGTCAGAGGAAATCTCCAAGACTCCTAGAAAGAATCCCAAAGCGAAGTGCTAGAATTGTGGGAAGACTGATCACATCCAGAAGGATTGTAGAGAGAAGAAGAAAAGTAAGGGTTCTTTTGATTCTGGGTCCTCTCAAAATAAGGATGGAGATGTCGTCTAAGCTGATTTGGCAAGTCAGACATCTGTCGGTGTCTGGTTCAATAACGATGCCATTAACACTGGGTACCTTGGGTCTTTGGCAGTGATGCAGATTCATCATGTATTGGTGAATGTTCTTCATGTAACTGGAGATGTTAACATCTTGAGGATTCACAAGGGGTCTTTGGTAGAGATGTTGTAATCCTTAGTTAGGATGTTTTTATGTCAGGATATACTATTAAGATTCATTTAGAGTTTTGAAATAATGTGTTAATGTTCATACAGAGCATGTAATCTCTTTGAAAGAGATGTTTTAGATCATGGTTGTCATGTTTAAGTTCTTGATTCTACGGTTGGAATTTTGACAATGACCTTGGTTCTGTTTCTATGGTTAGAGTACACTGATCATTTGTTTTGTACTTCATGATAATGTGATTTTGCATTTGAAGTTTTGGCATGGGATGATCAACTACAGGTGTTCTTGGAAACATGGAAACATATATGGTGCTAAGTTGGAATGGGTAATAGGTTCTGTTGATATTTTGGTATGGTTTTGTCATTGATGTCAACACCTACTAAACACTTATCAACTCTGGCACTTTGGAGAATCAGCAACATTCACCGGCAATCAAGTGACTCATGCACAATCATTGGTATTTGGTACACCGGCAAGATATAATGATCACCGGCACTTGGAATGATATGGAAAACACTTGGTTATGTCGAAGAAATTGTGTGGACACTGTGTCTTGGAGTTTTTTTTATTGGTACATTAGCATTTGCATATTTGCTATTACCGGTAAATAGGTCCAGGTTCACATCGGTAGGTTTATCTTTTCCAGACCAACATGGCATGCTATGGAGATGACTTATTATTGTTGTAAATGCATCAAGCTGACATATTGAATCGGTTATTGCATCGGGTATTAATTGATATCTAAATTAATTTTATTGTAATATCTTGTAGAGCCGACCTACTAAAATTGGTCTTAGGTTATGGTATAAATGTAAGATCTTATTTGTAAGATCAAATGTGGAATGCGAAAAAGGATTGTGTGAAGGTATATGCAAGAATAAGCATAGCTATACATGCAGACATCATTTGAAGATTGAAGGAGGGTTTTTGTGAAGACAATCAGAACTACACCAGTATTGAATCCAACATATGAAGATGCTAATTTAAGCAGTACATTCTTATTGGATTTAACCATCCAATTGTAGTCAGTGTGACTCCCATTTTGTGATTGAGTAGTGAGCTCTAGGTGCTTGGCCTTTCTGCATGTGCAGACACCATTTATGTACACTTACTATCTACAGTAGTATCATCTGATTGTGGGTAAGGTTTCCCATCATGGTTTTTCCCCTTACAGGGTTTCCACGTACAAATATTGGTGTTATGTGTTGTGGATGACTTTGTCTTTATGTTTCATGCACTAATCCTTACCGGTATAGCAATTAACTATTAAAACTATCTACCGATATATTGAACTTGTTAGGATTCCCACAGATACTGAGAGGGGGGCTGAATCAGTATCTAACCGGTATGAGCAATTTTTTTAGCTTAAAACATGTAGAACATATTAGAACAGTGTATCAATAAGCAGAAAATAATGCAATAAACAGAGATAGAAACAACCACATGAAAAACACACCATAAAACAAGGATTTAACAAGGAAACTCAATGTGGGAAAAAACCTCGGTGGGATTTGTGACCCACAATATTCACTTACTGGCCAATAAGAGAATATTACTACTACAAGAGAGGCCTCCACATGCAAGAAGGCCAACTGCCTAGAGCTCACTACTCAAATACAAAATAGAAAGTCTCACTGACTTACAAAATGGATTATATAAATCCAGTGTCTTGTACTGCTTCAAAATAACATCTATAATGCCAGATCCAGTACCGGTTTATGCTCTGCTTCTTACATAAACCCTTAACCTATAATTTGCATAATAGGTCTGCCTTATTTTGCCTAATTACATTCCTCTTACTTTTTCACAAAATTTTCTATAATGATCTCTCTTATATAAGAGTCATTTTATAACTTGCCAAGTCAGCTTACAATGATTTTATAAATAATAAACAAAATATATTACAACAAAAATCCTGTCGGCCTCTGTGCCGGTATGCTACCTTTCACTGTCGGTGCCGGTGATCTGAGTGCCAGTGTAGAGGCTGATCTTGCTAATGCTTGTGGAATGCCTTGCCGGTGTCATAGGATTGTAAGGTTGCCATCAATGACAAAACCTTCAATCACCTACAATGTCTTATTGGAGTGTGCATATGCCAACAATCTCCCCCTTTGGCATTGATGGCAACACTCATGAGAAAATTCAAAAAGTGTATCCCAAACTTGTAATCCAAAAATTGTTTCCAAAAATGTGTACCAAAAATATATGAGCTCCCCTTGAGCAGATAAGTCTTTTGCAGATTATTTTCTCATACTACTACTCCCCCTTTGGCATCAATGACAAAGGTTGTCAAGGTGTCAATAGAGTTGTAGTTTTTCTGTCTCAACCTTGTAACTGGGTGGTTACAATTTGAAAAAGATCTACCAAAACAAAATTTATGCTTTCCATAAATTTATTACTGTCTCTTATTGCTGCCTCTGTTCTTTGAACTGTACTGGTGAGGTGCTGAATATGCTCTGCCAGTGTTTTTTGTCCTTGTACTAATGCCTCAGATATTTCCTTTCTCAAGGATGCTAGATAGTCCAGTCTTGGACTTAGTTTTAGTTTAAGATTTTTAGCCTTGTTTATTATTCAGTCCTTTTCTCTCTCTAGCTTCAGTAATTCTTCCTCAAAACTAGTTATCTTTTGCTCAAAAACTAATAATGTATCAGGTGAATTAACAAAATTGTCAACAAGTTTATTTATTTCTTCTTGTACCTTGCTCATTTTCTTATCTATGTCAACTGTTAAGAAGTTTGTCTTGCAAGTATCTTTGTACAGATTTTTAAATTCCTTCAATGAGTTGCATAGTTCGGGTAGAAGTGTGTCAAATTCCCTAGTACACTTCTTTATTTGATCCTCAAAGAATTTTTGTTTTCCAATTTCCAACCTGTCTTTGAATGCCTATTCCTTTATTTGCTCAATTGTCACTGTGTTGTCAGTAATATACTTCGACAAAGTGTCAAGTTAACTCAAAGAATCCTTATTATCTATGTTGCATTTTGGAGCTATCATCTTCAAAATTGGGATTGTGTCATATATAGCTTTATAAGTTTGTGAACTACAATCAGTTATTTTCTTCAAAGAATCTAAAAGAACTTCAGTTACATTGGTTGATTTATAACCTATTGAGGAGGAACCAACATTTTGAATTCCGCCAGTGGAGGAAGTAACCATGCTTGTAGTGACCTCTGGTAGGTCAGTCTGTGTTTCCATTTCCTTAAGCAAGGGTTTTTGTTTCTCTCCTGTTGTTGGTGGCATTATTTCCACATGAACCTGTTGCTGTTCCAGAGCCTGTTGCTCTGCTTGTCTCTCTGTCTGAGTCTTTGCCTGTTTCCCTATACTATCATCTTCCACTTTTCCTTCAGTGTTATCAATGTTGCCAGTTGTTGGTGGCTTACTAGCCATGTCAGTCTTACCAATTGTGTCCTTGTCTATCACAATGTTGACCTTTTGAGTATCAACATCCACTGTGTATAGTACCTCAATATTAGGATTAGTATCCTCTTGTGATACATCCATACTGTCATCTGTCGGTTGGTCTTCTGTTGTTGTTACCGGTGGAGTAATCAAAGGTAGTGGGGATAAGTCATCTTTTATTTTGATACTAGGAGGTCCACCAACCTTTCCATTACCCTTATCTTTGTCCTTTTGATAGACTTTGATAGGCTTGGGGTTCCTGTATTCTTCCTGATTTTCCTTCTCCACAAGGAATATATCCCATCCATTTTTTGTTTCTTTTGTTACCTCATTTACTCTTCCTGCCATTAGTGCAATATGCTAGTGTGCAGTAGACAATACTAACCGGTTGGCCTTTGCAATTATATCATCTATTTCTTTTGGAGAGTTGACTAGGTAGACAACAAGTAATTTTTCAATTTTAATTTTCTTGTCAAGTTCTACAACAGATTGTCTTCTTGCTTCTAGTCTCTTGAATAATTCATTTGGTAATTCATCTACAACTTGCAACAAAAACTTCTTATAGATATCCAGGTGTAAAATGACACTATTTTCAACTTGCTCTTTCTCATCTACTGATAGTGTATCATATAATTTTTCTATGTTCTTGAGATTTCCTTCTTATGTGATTTCATCCAACAGTTTGTCAATCGGATAAATATTCTGTTGAGTCCTTTTCTTCTTAGGTGTTAGCTTTTTCTTTGGGGTTGTCTTCTTTATCAAAGACCTCACTACCTGTTGTTTTTTTCTAGAGGCGAGGGTGTGCATACCGGTGAAGGTTGTCTTTTCCTTACAACTCTTTTAAACTCAGCTGGCTTGTCACTCTCTAAAGAAGTTGCTACCAGTGATAGGTGAGTTTCCTATTGTTGTGCCTATAATGCATCTTCAGTGATATTGGTTTATTTCAGTACATCTTCTTGTATAGCCTTAGCCTGCCTTGAACCTCTTCTCATAGTTGCTTCTACTTTCTTTACTCTCTTCTTAGATTTAATTTGTCTTTCAAGTGCTTCTGATTTTTCTCCGAGAAAAGTAACCCAACACATTCTAGAATAGTCATCAATAATTAGCATGAAATATCTATCACCTTGTAAGTTTTTAGTTCTAGCTGAACCACATAAATTAGTGTGAATCAAATCAAAAGCATTATTGGATTTTTCTAGAATACTTTTGAAATTAGCTCTAACTTGTTTTCCAAATTGACATTCCTTACATACTGTATTCTGAGGTTTGACAATTTTAGGTAAATCTCTAACTACCTTAGTAGTAGTGATCTTCACCATGTAATCAAAGTTTATGTGACAGAGTCTCTTATGCCATTACCAACTTTCATCTATATGTGCAATTAAGCATGTCTTTTCATTGTTATTCAAATGAAAGATATTACCTCTAGTCTGATTACCGGTTGCAATTTCCAAACCAGTTGTATTCATGATTTTGCATTTTCTATTTTTGAATTGTAACTAAAATCCTTTCTCAACTAATTGACCAATGCTTAAAAGATTATGATTTAATCTTTCCACATAGTAAACATTGTTAGTGTTATGCTTACCATCAAGAGATATTGTACCTATACCTTTGATTGAACAAGCTTTGTCATCTCCAAATCTCATTAAGCCTCCATTGTATTCTTGAAAGTTCAAGAATTTACCTTTGTCTCCTATCATATGATGTGAGCATCCTGAATCAATGATCCATTCATCCTTTACTTCAAATTTAGTTGCCAGGGCCTGTACTACCGGTTGAGTAGTAGGTGCCAGTTGATTTTCTGTTATACCAAAAAAAACCCATCCATTGTCTGTCGGATCCTCATCAGAATCATCAGTCACTCCTTCATCAACAATGTAACAAGATTTGTCTTTATTCTTCTTAAATCTATATCTCTGATATTTAGGGTTAGGCTTGTATGTTCTTCTAGCTTCTTCTCTTAGTCTAGCATGTCTATCAAGGCATCTTGAAGCCATATGACCAATCTTATTGCAGTTAAAACATTTAAAGGGTGCTTTACCTTCATACTTACTTCCAACTGGACCTTTAGGTATTTTCCTTGCAAATAGTGCTTCAAGTTCTTCAAGTTATTCATTTTCTTTCCTACTTTCTTCAAGTTCTCTTGCATAAAAGGCTTTCCAATCAGATTTGTCAAATGATGGAGCATATGATGTTGATGTTTTAAAGGCCAAATCTATCTTTATAGTAGCAATAAGACCAAATTCTTCAATTTCAAAAGCTGAAAGTTTCCCAATCAATGTATCCCTAGTAACTGATGTATTAGGCATTGTTCTTAACTCATTTATAGCAATGACTTTCATTTTATATGCTGGTGCCAATCCTCTTAAAACTTTTGAAACAATTTCATCTTCACTTAAGGTTCCTCCACAACATTTAATACCCAAAACAATTTCATTTACTCTTTCCATAAAAGAAAAAATCCTTTCATCTTCTTCCATTTTGAGTTGTTCATACCTGACCCGGAAGCTTTCAATTTTTGCAATTTTGACTGTGGAATCTCCTTCATTCAGTGTTTCCAAATGATCCCAAATAGCTTTAGCAATAGACCTATCTAATAGTCCCATGATTTTTTGATCTGATAATGTGCTCAAAAGTGCTTCTCTTGCTTTGCAATCATTTTCTTCATCTTTTGTCAAGTTAGCTGGACTAGGCTAACCTTGTTGTTATGAAACTCATATATATTGAGAGGGGGGTGGCGGGGGGGGGGGGGGGGGGGGGGTGAATCAGTATCTAATCAATAATTAGAATTTTTCAACTTAAAACATACAAAACATATTATAACAGTGTACCGGTATGCAAGAAACAATGAAATAAATAGAATTAAAAACATCCACATGAAAAGGACACCATGACACAAGGATTTAATGAGGAAACCCAGTGTGGGAAAAATCTCGGTGGGCTTTGTGACCCACAATATCCACTTACTAGCCAATAAGAGAATATTACTTACAAAAGGGGGCCTGCACATGCAGGAAGGCCAACTGCCTAGAGCTCACTGCTCAATGGGAAGTCTCACTGACTTACAATGTGGATTATACAAATCCAATATCTTGTAATGCTTTACAATAACATCTATAATGTCTGATCTAGTACTGGTTTCTGCTCTGTTCTTTACATAAAACCTTTAACCTATATTTCGCATAATAGGTCTGCCTAATATCTTCCTTTTTTGCTTACATCCTTTACAAAATGTCTACAATGATCTCTTTTATATATAAGAGTCATTTTACAACTTGCCAAGTTGGCTTACAAGGTTTTTACAATAATAAACAAAATATAATATAACATAAATCATGTCAGCCTCTGTGTCGGTATGCTTCCTTTCTTTGTGCCGGTGTAGAGTGTGATCTGTTGATGCCGACAAACTATCTTGCTGGTGTAATGCCTTGCTGGTGTAATGCCTTGCCGGTGCCATAGGATTGTAAGGTTACCATCAATGACAAAACCTTTAATCACATACAATGTCTCATTGGAGTGTGCATATGCCAACAATCTCCCCCTTTGGCATTGATGGCAACACTCATGAGAAATTTCAAAAGTGTATCAAAAAATGTTACCAAAAATGTGTGCTCCCCCTGAGCATATGATTCCTGTGATATTGAATTTTCTCATAACACTACTCCCCTTTGGGCATCAATGACAAAGGTTGTCAAGATGTCAGTAGAGTTTGTAGTTTCAACCTTGTAACTAGGTAGTTACAATTTGAAATAGATCCGTCAAAATCAAGTTTATACTCTCCATAAACTTTTTACTGTCACTTTTTGTTGTCTTTGTTCTTTTAACTATATCATGAGGTGCTGCAAATGCTCTATCGGTGTTTTCTGTCCCTGTATCAATGCCTCAAATATTTCCTTCCACAATGATGCTAGATATTCCAATCTTGGACTCAGTTTTAATCTCAGATGCTTTGCCTTATTCACTATTCTCTCCTTTTCTCTTTCTAATTTAAGTAACTCTTCCTTAAAATTTGTTATCCTTTGCTCAAAAACTGATAATGTATTAGGTGAGTTAACAAAATTATCAGCAAGTTTATTGATTCCATCATGTACCTTGCTTATTTTCTTATCTATGTCTACTGTTAAAAAGTTTGTCTTACAGGTGTCTTTGTACAGAGTTTTGTACTCTTTCAATAAGTTACACAGTTTCGGTAGAAGTGTGTCAAAATCCCTAATACACTTCTTTATCTGATCTTCAAAGAATTTTTTCTTTTCAATTTCTACTTTGTCCTTCAATGTCTCTTCGTTTATTTTCTCAATGTTCTCTATGATATATTTACACAAAGTATCAAGTTATCCTAAAGAATTTTTATTGTCTATATTATAGTTAGGAGCAATTACTTTCAAAATTGGGATTGTGTCATCTATAGCTTTGTAAGCCTATGAACTACAATCTGTTATCCTTTTGATTGAATCCAAAACTACTTCAGTTACATTTGTTGGTTTGTGGCCTGCTGAGGAGGAACCAACATTCTGAATTCCACTGGTGGAAGAAGTAACCAAGCTTGTTGTGACCTCTGGTAGTTCTATTTGTGTTTTTATTTCTTTAAGCAATGGTTTGTGTACTTCTCCAGTTGCTGGTGGCACTGTTTCCTCATGAACCTATTCACGTTTCTATTGCATTTCTTGTTGCACTGTCTCAGTCTAAGCCTCTACCTATTGTTCTTTGTCATCTACCAGTTTCTCCTATGTTTTAACAGTTTGCTCAGGTACCAGTGGCTCACTAGCCATTTCAATCTTACCAGTTGTATCTTTATCTACCACAATATTGATCTTTTGTGTATCAACATATACTGTGTATAAGACTTCAGGATTAGGATTGACATCCTCTTCATCCATACTTTCAACTGTCGGTTGATCTTCTATAGTTGTTGTTACCGGTGATGTAAAAGAAGGTGGGGGTAAGTTGTCTTTTACTTTAATACTCAGAGGTCCACCAACCTTTCCTTTTCCTTTATCTCTTTCTTTCTGATATACCTTTATTGGTTTGGGGTTTCAGTATTCTTCCTGTTTTTCTTTTTCAACTAGGAATATATCCCATGCATTTTTGTTTCTTCAGTCACCTCATTGACTCTTCCAACCATTAATGCAATGTGCCAGTGTGCAATAGAGAATACTGACTAGTTGGCTTCAGCAATTAAATCATCAATTTCTTTAGGTGAGTTCACTAGGTACACAACAAGTAGCTTTTCTATCTTGATTTTCTTATCAGGTTCTATTACTGCTTGTCTCCTTGCTTCCAGTCTTTTGAACAGTTCATCTGGTACTTCGTCTACAACTTCCATCCAAAATTTCTTATACATGTCCATATGCAATATAACATTGTTTTCTACTTGTTCTTTTTCATCCGCAGTTAGAGTGTAATATAATTCTCTATATTCTTTAGTTTCCCTTCCTCTATAATTTCATTCAATAGTATATCAAGAGGAGACATGTTTTGTTTTGTTCTCTTCTTCTTCTTGGGTGTTAGTTTCTTCTTGGGTGTAGTCTTTTTAGCTGGTGATCTCACTGCTTGTTGTTTCTATCTTGTCCTCCTAGGTGAGGGTGTGGTTGCCGGTGAGGGATCTCTTTTCTTTACAACTCTTTTGAAAGCTGCAGGCATGTCACTCTCTGAAGAAGTGCCTACTGGTGATAGATGAGTCTAAGGTTGTAGAGTTCCTATCTCATCCTCAGTGATACCAGTTTGTTTTAACACATCTTCTTTAATAGCCTTTGCTTGTCTAGAGCCTCTTCTCACAACTGCCTCAACCTTTTTCACTCTCTTCTTAGATTGTATTTGTTTTTCTATAGTCTTAGCACTACCAAATACTTCTTCCTTTGGTTCATTTGCTGCTTCCAGAAGTGCTTTAGCATAAGTCTCAATTATGTGATCATCTATCTCGTAGCCCATCTCTGTTACCCAGATTGTTCTTGGGATGAGTGCTTCCATCCAAATTTCATCCTTTTTTATTACAAAACATATTTCATCCTTATATTTGTCAACAATCTTTTGTGATAATCTGATTCTCTTCTTCATTTTGGCCTTAAGTGCTTGAAAGAAATCATGGATATTTTTTTCTTTATCTTCTCCCATATTGTTGAATAATTCTATTAGTAGTTTACCTACCAGTATATCAAATCCAAGTTCTTGGTAACCTGTGGCTAGGAATTCGGAAATCATCAAGGCAAATAGTATTAATAATCTAGCTCAATCACAAAAGCTCAAATGCAATGATCTATCCTAACACACTCAATAAAGACATGAAAACAAAACATTCAAGATTTGAAAATTAAGCAAACCAAATGCAGATTTGAATGTCTCCTTCATGTGGCTCCATTGTCCTTCTTTCTTCTTCAAATAGCTTTGTTGTGGATCTCACCTACTAGTGCATGATCATGATATGAAAGCAAGTAGACAAGATGATTGCTCAAGAATACTTGAAGCGTGATTGATTCAGGAATCGATTTGAAAAGTGATTATTAGATCAGGATTGAAGAAATTCATCCAATTTATAGACAATTTTGAGAAAAGATCAAATTAGCATGAAGAGATTCAAATGGAAATTGCAAATCAAAAATGTCAATTATGACAAATTTGCACTTTCTATGCAAAATTGAATGATTGATAATTTATGACAAAATTATGACAAATTTCTATGTCAAAATTGATTGATTGTCAATTATGATAAATTATGACAAATTGGAATGTCATTCCCATGAAATTAGGAGAAAATTAGGAATTAGAAAAAGAGGAAAATTAGGAATTAAGAAATTGATGAAAATTAGGAAATTAGGAATTAAGAGAAATTAGGTGAATTAATTAATAATTTGTCATTTATTAATTAATTCACAAAAAGAGGAATAATTAGCCAATTAAATGAACATTTAATTGTGATGAGAAGACTTAGGATAAATAAATAATTTATTAATCCTAAAGGGAGAAATGACAAACAAGGTTAAATTTAATCACGAAACCCTAGAAGATGAATTAGCAATGCAAGGATGACAATTAGGTCTTGATAAAAGATAATTGACTCGATCATGATTTTGATTAACAAAGAACCAATGTGATAAATGATTTGATTGATAAATGCGCCAATTGACGAGGAACAATGACTAATTGATCCAAATTGAAATAATTGAGAAATCGATCGCAAAATGACAAGATTGACAAGAGGACAAGGATCGATGACAAAATAGATTGCAAGACGACAAGATTGATGACAAATTGATCAAAAGACAAGAATCGATGACAAATCGATCGCATGATGACAAGATTGATAAGAGGACAAAACCCTAATTAGGATTGACGATGTCCAAAATGATGACAAATGAGCACGCACATTGATGTGATAGGATAAGATCGATCAAAATCATGACTGGAGAGTGTTGTCGACAAGACCAAATTTGAGAGCGAGACGAATGAAGAATGTAGAAGAATGACTTGATGCTCGCAAATGATAAAAACCAAGTGCATGACATAGGACAAATGTTAATGCGACGCAAAACCTAAAATGAGGCAATGTGCAAATGTTAAAGTATGATTCCGCAAGCATTGACCATTTTTAGACATCTACATAACCTATACCTGGAACTTGTTTGGTTATATGTAGCATCAAACATACTAGTAGATTTCCAAACCTAAAAGTTCCTTTCTTATCCTTCTTAATCTTGCCTAGGTTGTCAATTAACTCATCCTTCAACCACTCACATAAATCAATTTTTGCATTATCTATGATCATGTCATAAGCACTTTTAATGCATAAACTTGAAATTGAATTGAGTCTGTTTGCATGAGTTGCCTTATACCCTAATATCATGTTGATAAACCTTACATTGATGTTGGTTACATCATTGACTCTTAGGGACCTTTTATCAGATGTAGCACCAGTTAGCTTAGTAACTAGGTCATTGGAGACCTTCTTAATTTTGTCTGGCCTTTTACCGGTGGTCGGTAACCCTGTGACAACTTTCATAGCTTCCTTGGTGATATTGTGAATTGCATCTAGCCAGAAGAATTCACCATGTACCCTACTTAAGACTATCCTAATCACATCCTTGGGAAATTCAGGAATGCAGAGGATTTCAATAAATCCTAGGGTTTCAATGATTTTATGTTCCAGTTTCACATTTCTGGAATTATCACATATGACAGTTTTATACATAGTTTTGATCTCTTCATCTCCCAATTCCTCTTTGTTGGAGTGAATGTAAATTCTGGGGTCTTCAGCATAAACAACTCCTTTTGGTATTTGTGAGAAAGTACCTATATTTGGTTTTGGTATTGTCATCTTTGTTTGCTACTTCGGGAACTAGTTGAAATATTGGCCTAGGGTGTTTTATGACCTCGACTACAGTAGGGTTTTCTATATATTCAAGTGTAGAGGTGGATGCCATGATGATAAATACCTTTTTCTGTCTTGGATGGATTGATTTCTTGAAGTGTTTCGTCTCTTTGCTTGAAATTCCTTAGCTCTCCAAATTTTGTGCTCTACGAATGTTTGAAATCACGGTGAAATGAAATGGAGCGAAAACCACAAATTTATAGTGTTAATTTTCCATCTACCACATTAAATGCATGCCGGTTAAGTATTCACTTAACATTGTCTGCTGGTAATGAAGTAATTTCCAACTTCTCATCTCTAACCAAGGGAATAATAGCACATGTGTCATTAGATCGCCAAACCCTCAAGGAAACTTTCTTCAATTTGATGAAGAACTTCCTGCCGGTGGAGCATCACTCTATCCTGCCAGTGAAGCATCACTCTATCTTGCTAATGAAGCATTGACTGGTTCTACTGGTGGAGGAGTATTCCCAATATTTAGATCAGCTTTTCTAATCCATTGTTTTGATAATTCTTGCTTAACCTCTTCAACTTTTTCTTTACCTTTCAAGCTAGAACTTTTGTTGTCTGTTGATGATCCTTTACTTCTACAAAATTTTGCAATATGCCCAATCTTGTTAAATGCATAACAAGTCACATTATTCTTCTGAATAGCTTTCCCATAACCTATGCCAGTTTGTGTTCTGCATTGATTAGATAAATATCCAAATCTTCCACAAACATAACATCTCACATTCATTCTGCAATTTTTCAGAGTTGTGACCAACTTTGTTGGATTTTGAACATTGACCGATGGGTTTGTTGATATTCTAATAATTTCTAGATCTACATTCATTTGCTCTATGACCATACTTATTATAGTTAAAGCATTTTCCATTGAATTTATAAGTATTAGGTTGTCTTACCAGTTTGTTGTGATCATGTGTGTTTGTAGTACCAGAGCTTTCACCAACTTCAAAGCCAATTCCAGAAGTGTCACCTTTAGTTTTTTGATTCTTTAGTAAGTTACCAAGTTCCTCTGAGCTTTTCTTGAATTTTTCTTTATGTTGATTTGCAGTTTCTAGTTCTCTTTCTAAGACTTATTTCTGTCTCATCAGTTCATTGGAGTCATTTTGAGTGTGCATTAGATCTATCTTTAATAAATCATTTTCATAGCTAAGTCTTGTGTTCTCATTTGCTGCATCACTTAGTCTTCTGGTCAATTCTTCTTTATTCTTCTTCCTATCTTCAATCTCTTTACAAAATCTCATAGTCATATCTTGCATCTCATTCTTTGTAGTTATGCTCTCTAGTTTCAACTTACTTGACATATCATTAAGTGATTCCTTTTCATCATTCTCATTTTGCATCTTTTCACAAAGTTCTCTTCTCTTATTTCTTGCAATAGTAAGATTCTCTTGAAGTGCCTGAATGATATCCTGAGCTGCTTTTAGATCATCTTCTAGTTTGACATTTTTCAATTTTTTTGTATCATAGTCTAAGAGAGCTGCTTCAAGTTGCTTCATCAAATTTTCCATCTTTACCGGTGTCAAGATCTTCCTCAAGCTATTAGACTTCTAAAAATAGAGGACCAGGCTCTAATACCAATTGTTAGGAAACTCACAGATACTGAGAGGGGGGGGGTGAATTAGTATCTAACCAGTAATTAAAAATTTTCAACTTAAAACATGCTAAACATATTATAACAGTGTACTGGTATGCAAGAAATAATTAAATAAATAGAATTAAAAACATCCACATGAAAAGAACACCATGACACAAGGATTTAACAAGGAAACTCAGTGTGGGAAAAACCTCGGTGGGATTTATGACCCACAATATCCACTTACTGGCCAATAAGAGAATATTACTTACAAAAGTGGGCCTGCACATGCAGGAAGGCCAACTGCCTAGAGCTCAATGCTCAATGAGAAGTCTCACTGACTTACAATGTGGATAATACAAATCCAATATCTTGTACTACTTTACAATAGCATCTATAATGCCTGATCCAGTACCGATTTCTGTTATGTTCTTTACATAAAACCTTTAACCTATATTTTGCATAATAGGTTTGCCTAATATCTTCCTTTTTCGCTTACATGCCTTACAAAATGTCTACAATGATCTCTTTTATATATGAGTCATTTTACAACTTGCCAAGTCATCTTACAAGGTTTTTACAATAATAAACAAAATATAATATAACAAAAATCATGTCGGCCTCTGTGCTGGTGTAGAGTGTGATCTGTTGATGTCGGTGAACTATCTTGCCGGTGTAATGCCTTGCCGGTGCCATAGGATTGTAAGGTTGCCATCAATGAAAAAACCTTCAATCACATACAATGTTGCATTGGAGTGTGCATATGCCAACACTTGTACAGTAGTAGTATAACCATTCTTTGTAACATCCCAGATGTCTTTTCCAATGCAATTTAGATGTGTCTCCATTCTGATCTTCCATATGTCATAGTTGGTTCCATGAAGTTTAGGACTATCCTTCCTGAAATAATTAGTAGACATTGGATCTCCTCAAGCTATTAAACTTCTACAAAAAGAGAACCTGGCTTTGATACCAATTGTTAGATCCTAGAGACAACTTAGAAGGGGGGTGGGTGAATTAGTTGTCAAATAAATTCAAACCAAAAACAAACTTAACCAACTTAATGCTTAATACCAACAAATGAGTTTAATATGTTGGTAGATAGTTTTAGCAGTTAATTGCTATACTGGTAAGGATTAGTGCATGAAACATAAACACAAAGTCATCCACAACACATAACACCAATATTTGTACATGGAAACCTTGTAAGGGGAAAAACCGTGGTGGGAAACCTTACCCACAATCAAATGATACTACTACAGATAGTAAGTGTACATAAATGGGGCCTCCACATGTAGAAAGGCCAATCACCTAGAGCTCACTACTCAATCACAAAATGGGAGTCACACTTACTACAGTTGGATGGTTAAATCCAATAAAAATGTACTGCACAAAATAACATCTTCATATGCTGGATTCAGTACTGGTGTAGTTCTGATTGTCTTCACAAAAACCTTCCTTCAATCTTCAAATGATCTCTGTGTGTATAGCTCTTCTTATTCTCGCATAGACCTTTACACAATCCTTTTTTGCATTCCACATTTGATCTTACAAATAAGATCTTACATTTATACCATAACCTAAGACCAATTTTAGTAGGTCGGCTCTACAAGATATTACAATAAAACATTTTACAAACAATATAATATCCAATGCAATAACCGATTGAACATGTTGGCTTAATGCATTTACAACAATAATTAATCATCTCCATAGCGTGCCATGCTGATCTGGAAAAGATAAACCTACCGGTGTAACCCTAGACCTATTTGCCAGTAACAACAAATATGCAACTATGGATATACCAATGAACAAAACTCCAGGACAAGATTTCCTAATGATGTCTTCGACATTACTAAGTGTTTCCCATATCATTCCAAGTGCCGGTGATCATTATATCTTTCTGGTGTACCAGATACCGGTGACTGTGCATGAGTCACTTGCTTGCTGGTGAATGTTGTTAACTCTCCAAAGTGCCAAAGTTGATAAGAGTTTAGTAGGTGTTGACATCAATGACAAAACTATACCAAAATACCAACAATTGTAGGTAATGAGAAATAGAGGACGGAGAAAACCAAAATTTCAAATTTAGGAGAATCTTCTTTGGGCTCCACCTCAGCTTGTGTCACCAGATCTTGTAGTAGGAAAAGCAGTCAGAAACTCCTTGCAAGTTCACTTGTAGTAGACAAATGCAATCACCACTACCAAGGGAAGCATAAATAATTGCTTGGGAAAAAGAGAAAAGCAAATGGGTGGTTGTATTGAAGTAGATGAGGGATACACAGAGGTATGGAGTAATGAATTTCCTAGAAGAAAATTTGGTTAATGGTCTTGATGAAAATGTACTTTTCATATGCAAAGAGTATATTGAGTGAAGAAATTAAATTATTGAATAAGGACATGAGGAATCCATTAATATTTTAAAGGAGTTAAAAGAATCGACTAATACTATGCAGAAAGACATGAAGTACATAGATCTTCAACTACTAAAAGAAGATAAGAAAATGCTTGAGGATTCATCTGATATGATTCAAGCTTTCAAATATCAAGCACAACAAATCTAAGAAGAAAAATCCTTGAAAATGGAGTATTTCTTGAAGATTGCAAGAATTGAATCTATGTTAGTGGTTTGCTTCAACCATCTTGAGACACATAAGGGTAAGGTTGTGCAAGTGAGTAAAAAGAAAGAAGTGTCGAAGTAGTGAATTCTACATATCGGTCTTCCATATTATCAACTTATTCTCAACTTCTCCTCAGCTCACTTGGAATGGAGAAATATTCAAAGCAGCCCTTCATTGCAGGACAAACAGGTGGAGGCCATGTCATCTACAGGAGCGTGATTAAATTATTGTTGCTCGAAGATTATGTCACTTTTCCTGTTTAGTTGTTGTTTTTCAGCTTTTAAGATAGACTTCTTTAACTCTTGTGAAGAGTTAATCTTTTTACTCTACTTTAAATGTAACAAACTATCATAGTCTGGCAGTTATATATACTTGATTAAAAGCCTTGTTAAAGGTTCGAAAAACTTTGATTGGAATTGGTAGACTTAGTTTTCTTTTGAATTTTTAGTGAAGACATTTTATATATGAATGAAATGATATATTTTGCATGATCTTCAAATGTGTGCATTTGAATGATAGAGAAAATCTCTGTTGGGATGAATGTTTGTGTACAGAATATTTTACTTCATTGATTATTAGCTTATTATAAGTTTGTGAATTCATTGATTAAGAAAATTAGTTGTAAGTTGTCATTTAAATGATTCTGATCCCCCTTGTTCTTTGAGGCATGAGCAAGTATCGATTAGTATTTATGCTACATTGAGTATACTTGGTGAAATAAGTTTTACATAAAAGTGAAATGTTCAAAGTTTAAATCTGTGAGTATTACATTTATGAATAATTATCTTGCAACATTTATATTGTGTTGATAGATGGATGTGAAGGCTTTTCTCACTTTCTAGTAAAAAGTGTGTTACTTTATGATTAATTTGCATAAACATTCATTGGATATCATCTAGGGATCTCAATCTTATGTAGAGGGTAAACCAATATTTCGATTCACCCAACTATTGGTTTCTTTTTCTTTTCATCAGGGATATGCATGAGTCATCATTAAAAATATTAAAGGAATGCAAATCTGTTAGCCAACAAATTTTTTGCGACTCTATTGGGGAGTTCAAAAATGAAAAATGAGTGCTTTCTTTCCTCAGTTATCTTAAATATCTCTATGTATAAAGAGATTGGGGACTTTTTATATTAATTTGCAAGATCTTTTGGTAAGAGAATTCTAGTGTATTATGGCTTTAGTTGCAACTTGGCCATGGGGGAGTACTCAAATTGGACCTTTTGCTTTTCCCTAATATTTATCCCTTCCTAAAGGATCAAGAGAATGCTTTCCAAAGTTTGCTGGAGATAAGACTCAAGATCCTGATGGTCACATTAAAGCATTCATGGTTACCTATGCGATTCTTGGAGTGCAAGAAGAGAATGTCTTTGTGAGGTTTTTTGTTGACAACCTTGTTGGAAATGTCGCTGAATGGTTTCAGAATTTGCATGATGGATGCATTACTAGATGAGATGACTTAAAGGTAAAATTCAGATGAAAAATGATGAATCTATGAGAGGTTTTATTGATAGATTTAATAGATGTGTTGGTAAAATTCTTCAAGCTTGCCAACCAACTGAAAGTAATCAGCTATGTGTTTTTATTGCTGCATTGCAAACTAAAATTAAATTCCAGTTGAAGCATCAGAGAATGCAAAGTTTGAAAGATGCACAAAAATAGGCTATTGAGGTAGATGATGATATGTTCTTAAGTGGAATGAAATGCATGGACGAATGTGTTGTGAAGGAGCCACAATCTGAAATTTTTCTTTATAATCAGAAGTTTTATCTGAAGAAAGAGCCTCTACAAAAGAAACTTGTTATGAAAGAAGAAAAATCAACACTACCTATCTCTTATTCTCAAAATTTAACAGTCTTTAATGATGAACATTTCCAAGCACCTCCTGTGATTGAAAATAGCTCTCCCAACATTGTAGGGATTTATCATTTGCATGTTTAGAATGATAATTCATTTAAAGATGAGGGTGATTAAACCGCACAATCATAAACTTTAATGACTTTCTCAAATGCTTCCTCTATTGAGAAAGGATTTCATGATGAACAATTAGATGGAAGTTTGCTGGAAAATGTATCTTTTTTAGAATTTTAATCTTTTTCATTTGATACTTCTAATGCAATTTCAGCTAATGATTTTGATTAGGGAAACATAACAGATTAGCATAAACAAGAGATGTATTATGGTAAAAAAGTAGGGGGTATCTTGTTGGCATATGCACACTCCAATGAGACATTGTATGTTATTGAAGGTTTTGTCATTGATGGCAACCTTGCAATCCTATGGCACCAACAAAGGCATTATACCGACATCAGCACATCACACTCTACACCGGCACTCAGGACACCGACACTAACACAAAGAAAAGAAGTATATTGGCACAGAGGCTGACATGATTTTGTTATATTATATTTTGTTTATTATTGTAAAAAATTTGTAAGCCGACTTGGCAAATTGTAAAATGACTCTTATATATAAAAGAGATCATTGTAGACATTTGGTATGAGTGAGGAAGCGTTAAGGAAAAATATTAGGTAGACCTATTATGCGAAATATAGGCTAAGGGTTTATGTAAGAAGAAGAGTAGCAACCGGTACTAGATCAGGCATTATAGATTCTATTGTAAAGTAGTACAAGATATTGGATTTGTATAATCCTCATTGTAAGTCAGTGAGACTTCTCATTGAGCAGTGAGCTCTAGGTAGTTGGCCTTCCTGCATGTGCAAGCCCCTATTGTAAGTAATATTCTCTTATTAGCCAGTGAGTGAATATTGTGGGTCACAAATCCCACTGAGGTTTTTCCCACACCGGGTTTCCTTGTTAAAACCTTGTGTTATGGTGTGATTTTCATGTGGATGTTCTTGATTCCGCTTATTGCATTATTTCTTGCATACTGGTACACTGTTATAATATGTTCTGCATGTTTTAATTCAAGAAATTCTACTCACCAGTTAGATACTGATTCACCCCCCCCCCCTCTTAGTATCTATGGGATTCCTAACATATTTCTCATATTGATATGCAGACAAGGTATGAGTCTTTTCACTTTGATTGCATGCAAGATATTGAGGAATTGTTGTAGCCCAAAACATTGAAGAATTTTGAGAATATTGAAATACAAACCAAGGGAAACTCATTCACATCTATTATGATATCACATAGGAGATCTGAATTAGAGGTATTCAAATTTGATTGTGAAGATGAGCTAATTGATAGTCATCCCATGTTGGAATCATTTTGTTTTGAAGATAATGTTAATAATGAATTCTTGGAAAATGAATGTCTAGAGATTCAAAATTCAGATTTAGATAAATACTTTCTCGCAGATCATTCTTTCACTTTTGAAGAAGGTTGTCCCACCAAAGGTGTAAGGAAAGAAAGTGTAGAAAAAATGCTTCCCTAACACCAATTTGCAGGGGAAAATAAACTAGTGTTTACAAATTTATAACTTTTACATAATATGGCACAACCATGAGCATACACAATTAAACAACATAGAGATAGAACATACAGAGTTAACATGGGAAAACCCTTTCTGGAGAAAAACCCACCACCAATAGAAAAACAACTTTATTATCAGTATGTCAAATACAATAAAGCTCAATCTGCAGACTTCCTTTCACTCTGTCAATCATTCATTCCAGATGTAACATACAACACTCAGATCATATAACAATTACAGGTCAATCAATAGCTATCGTAAGTCATAACCTTACATTCGGTTCACATTTGGCTTCTAATACCAAACTAGTTGACTATTACACCTGGACGAGACGGTTGGGAAGTTGAACTGTCTTTGTCATTCTGCAATCATGGAAAACCAATTATCCCACATGAATCAAGAAGTTGGGTTGGTTCGCATTCATATACACTGACAATCTCATCCTTAAAGTGTTCACCTTTTTTGGATCTCAGTTCAATCTCACATCCAGAGTCGATCTTTGCTCCATCAGACATCGATATAGCTTTCAACCAGTAGAGCTGATCACTCGATGATACCGGATCACCGAAGCTGACTCCATCGGGTCATTGACATAGTGTTCAAATAGTAGAGTCGATTGCCCGATGATACCCGATCGTCGAAGGAGACTCCATCGGGTCATCGACTAGAATTCAACCAGTAGAGCTGATCACCCAATGATACCTAATAAGTGAAGCAATTTGAGACAAAATATAGCAGACTCATCAAGACTTTAGCATAGCCTTCATCATGTCGACCCTATTGCCAATATCAACCTAGAGAACCTAAGGTAGGTTCATCGGGTATCGACATAACTTCCGATAGGAACACCCGATAGCCGATGACAACCTAGACCGCCTAAGATAGCTCCTTCGGGTCATCAACACAAATCTGATGCAGTCTTCCTAAAAGGAAAAGTTATCTCGTTAGAAAGGAAGACACCAGTGTAAGTCATACCAATCAGAAGGTGTTAAACAAACAAGAAAGTAACACTCTATTGTTCCATCAGTATAGGCTACCCCAATCAACCCATATATGTCAAGTGAATTAGAGACACATTTCCAACAAACTCCCACTTGACAAGGAATTCATTGGACCAATTACTATTTCAGACATTATAGAGGAACATGGGTATCAAGACCCATAGAATTTGAACACCACTTGAACTTGTGCATGCTCACTAGTTTCATCAAGACATCTGCAACATTTTCCAGAGTGTCTACCTTGTTAAGATAAACTTTTCCATCTTCCACCATGTCATGAACGAAGTGATACTGAACATCAACATGTTTCGATCTAGCATGGAAAGTAGGATTCTTTTCCAAACATATTGTACTCTGATGTCACTCCAAATTTCAACCTGCCCTGCATCAAAACCAATATCTAATCTCAAATGCCTAAGCCAGACTGCTTCTTTACAAGCATGTGTGGCCACCATGTATTCTGCCTCTATAGTGGACAAAGTGACTAGAACTTTCCTCTTGCTCATCCAACTAATTGCTCCACCATTCAAGACAAAAACATGTCCACTAGTGGATCTCCTACTATCAATATCCCCTGCCCAATCAGAATCCGTATAACCACAAATGCTAAGAGTTCTCTTTGAATCCTTCAGATTACCATGATAACACAATGCAAAGTTTGAAGTACCCTTCAGGTATCTAAACACTCTCTTTATAGCATCCCAATGTGGTTTCCCTAGATTCAACATAAACCTGCTAAGTACTCCCACTGGCTGGGAAATGTCTGGTCTTCTACAGACCATAGCATACATCAAACTTCCTATAGAACTTGCATAAGGTAAACTTTTCATGTCTTCAATCCCTTTTGGAGATTTCAGATTGTCAAGCACATACAACTTAGTTCCTTGCAAGATGGGAACAACCCGTGGTTTACAATCAGACATATAAAACCTGTCAAGAACATTGGTTATATACTTTCTCTAGCTGAGCCAAATTTTCCTCTTAGATCTATCCCTTTTGATCTCCATTCCCAGAATGTAAGTCCTTCATTTCAAATTTCATAGAAAGCTGAGATTTTAAATCTGAGATCATACCCTTTGTGTTTCCTATGAACAACATATCATCTACATACAAAGCTATGATAAGAATCCTATCACTATCAGTTTTGTAGTAAACACAATGATCAACGTTTGATCGCACAAAACCCAAGGACAAAATAAATGTATCATACTTTTGATACCACATTCTGGGAGACTATTTTAAACCATACAGAGACTTCTTGAGTTTGCATGCCAGATGTTCTTTACCTTTTTCAATTAAGTGCTTAGGCTAGGACATATAAATTTCTTCTTCAAGATCACCATGAAGAAATGTTGTCTTCACATCCATCTGCTCAATCTCCCAATCATATGCTGCTGCAAGTGACACAATAAATCTAATAGACATCTGCTTAGCTATAGGAGAGAAGATTTCCCCATAATCAATACCTTCTTTTTGTGAATACCCCTTTGCAACTAGTCTTGCTTTGTACTTGTCAATCCTGCCATCTGGACCATACTTCTTTTTAAACACCCACTTGCAGCCTACAGGCTTTCTTCCTTTAGGCAATGGAACCAAATCCCAAGTTCCATTTTTATCCAATGATGACATTTCATCATCCATGGCTTCCAACCAGGAATCTGAATCAGGAATTTTAATTGCTTCTTTGACAGTCCTAGGGTCATAAGTATCTAAAAGTAAAGCATAAGCACAATTAACATTCAACATAGAGTGACTCTACTTATTAGGTGTATACCTTTTAGGTTGTCACCTCTCTAGAGTAGATATTCTCAACTTACGTGTTGAGGCTTCTTGAGGTTCCATGGGAGGCTCATCATCATTTTCTTCTTCAGAACAACTTGAACTACTTAAACTCTCCTCATCTTCAGGTATCTTTGGAGATTCTTCTTTGGCTGGAGGAATTTCAACCTCAGCTTCTCCTCTCTTTTCTATATTATGATCTAGTTACATAGGATTCAACTCATGAAAAATCACACTTCTGTTGTATACAACCTTACCAGTCACTGGATTCCAAAGTTTGTATCCTTTCACACCAACTCCATAGCCAATGAAGATACATGTCACTACTTTGTTATCCAACTTAGATCTATTCACATCAAGCACATGACCATATTCCTCTTCACCAAAAACATGAAGGTTCCTTAAAGAAGGTTTCTTACCAGACCATGCTTCCATAGGTGTTTTGTCAACCAATATTGAAGTAGGAGAATGATTCAACAGGTAACATGCTATAGCAACTGCTTCAGCCTAGAATTTTTGTTCCAGCCCAACTCCGCTCAACATGCTTCTTGCTTTCTCCATCAGAGACCAATTCAATCTTTCTGAAACTCCATTTTGTTGTGGAGTGTATGGTACAATCTTATGTCTCTTAATTCCATGATCAACACAGTACTTTTCAAAATCTGCACTACAAAATTCACCACCATTGTCTATTCTTAAACATTTAATCTTTCTCCTAGTCTGATTTTCAACAAGATTCTTAAACTCCTTAAACCAACTAAACACTTCTAATTTACTTTTAAGAAAGTATACAAATGCCCTTCATGAATAATCATCTACAAAAGATACATAGTATTTAGACTTAGACAAAGAAGGTACATCCACTGGCCCAAACACATTAGAGTGAACATAATCCAGAATATCATAAGGCTTAAGAGATCTAGAATAAAAATGAACACAGTTATGTTTTCCATATATGTAGTGTTCGTAGAAGTCAAATGCAAAACTACAATCATCCAAACCTTCAACCATATTCTTATACTTCAAGGCTTTTAAAACTTTTTCACCTATGTGGCCCAAACTATTATGCCAAAGCATTGTTTTCTCAACAGGAAGTTTAGCTTCCAATGAATTAGCATTATGCATCATTACAGTTGTCTTAACTGACTTTTCAGTGATCACATTACAACATTTAGGTTCAACATTTAACTTATATAGAGTACCAAAATGATCACCCTTTTCCAATACAATGGAACCCCTAGTCATCTTGCAACCACTAGATACAAATGTAAATTGTACTCCAACATCATTAAGTTTACTTATAGAGAGAATATTTCTTGCCAGACCTGGTATATGAAGGACTTCATTTATCCCCTTCACTCTACCATCTAGGAACTAAATTTTGATTCTGCCTCTCCCTACAATCTCCAATGTAGAATCACTAGCCAGGTATATCTTTCCACCAGCATATGATTCATACTTTGAGAACCACACCTTGTGGTAGGTCATGTGGAAAGATGTGCCAGAATTTACTATCCAGGTTTCATCTAAGGTAGGCACTACCAGGGCTGCTACATATGCATTTGCATCACTTTGAGAAGACTCGGTGTCAGAATGCATCTTCTTCTTCTCCTCCTTGCAATCCTTTCGGATATGCCCTTTCTACCCACAATTCCAACACTTGACCTTTGACTTCTTGCTTGGAGATTTAAATCTCTCTTGAGACTTGAACCTCTTTCATTTCTTCTTGTCTTTGTCCTTCAATCTGCCTCAAAGAGAGAGTTCATCTTTTGTCATCTCAAAAGACTTCTTTCTCATTTCTTTTGACAAAAGAGTATTAACCATAGTATCCACCTTGAACTGGGTCCTAGTACTACCAATAGCCATCACTAAGTTATCCCAAGAGTCAGGCAATGAACACAACAACAACATGCAACGTTATTCTTCCTAAATGGACACACCAACAAAAGTTAATTATTCAAGAACCATGTTGAATGCATTCAAGTGGACTGCTAATGGTGTTCCTGCATCCATCTTCAGAGAGTATAATTTCTTCCTCAAGAAAAGTTTATTAACCAAGGATTTGCCTTGATAAATATCTCTTAACTTACCCCAGAGAAGATGTGCAATCTTCTCCTCATAGATGTTTAACATAATAGAATCAACAAGGCAAAGCTTGATTAGACCCCTTGCCTTTTGGTCGGCTAAGTCCCAATCTTCTTGCTTCATGCTTGTAGGTTTCTGTGCAGTCATAGCAATCCAAAGATCTCTATCAACTGGTAAGTCTCCCATCTTGAGTTTCCATAGTTCAAAACTGGAACCATTAAACTTCTCCATGTCTATGTGCCCTGAGGTGCTTGCCATCTTAACCTATAAAATAAACAAGTAGACACTCTGCAAGACTCCCACTAAACAGAATTGACACAAAAAACCAACCCTACCCAACAAGGATAAAAAAATGGGCCAAGCTCTGATACCACTTGTAAGGAAAGCAAGTGCAGAAAAAATGCTTCCCTAACGTCAATTTGTAGGGGAAAATAGACTAGTGTTTACAAATTTACAACTTTTATAAAATATGGCACAAGCATGAGTATACACAATTAAACAACACAGAGATAGAACATACAGAGTTAACATGGGAAAACCCTTTCGAGAGAAAAACCCACCACCAATAGAAAAACAACTTTATTATTAGTACATCAAATACAATAAAGCTCAGTCTGCAAACTTCCTTTCACTTTGTTAATCATTCATTCCAGATGTAAAATACAACACTCTGATCACATAAAAATTAAATGTCACTCGATTTCTATCGTAACTCATAACCTTATATTCGGTTCAGATTTGGCTTCTAATACCAAACTAGTCAATTGTTACACCTATGCGAGATGGTTGGGAAGTCGAATTGTCTCTGTCGGTCTACAATCAAGGAAAACCAATTATCCCACATGCATCAGGAAGTTGGGTCGGTTCGCATTCATATACACCGACAGTCTCATCCTTAGTGTCCGAGTGTTCACCTTTTTTGGATGTCAGTTCAATCTCACATCCGTAGTCAGTCTTCACTCCATTGGCCATCAGTATAGCTTTCAACTAGTAGAGCTAATTGCCCGGTGATACCTGATCATTGAAGGAAACTCCATTGGGTCATCGGCATAGCGTTCAACCGGGAGAGTCGATCGCCTGATGATACTCGATCGCCGAAGGTGACTCCATCGGGTCATCGACATAGTGTTCAACCTGTAGAGTCGATCGCCCAATGATACCCAATAAGTGAAGCACTCGGAGACAAAAAATATTAGACTCACCATGACTTCACCATAGCCCTCATCACATTGACCTGATTTCCAATATCAACCCAGAGTGCTTAAGGTAGGTTCATCGAGTATCGACATAACTTCTGATAGGAATACCCGATAGCCAATGACAACCCAAACCGCCTAAGATAGCTCCTTTGGGTTATCAACACAACTCTGATGCAGTCTTCCTAAAAGGCAAAGTTATCCCATTAGAAAGGAAGACAACGGTGTAAGTCATACTGATCAGAAGGTGTTCAACAAACAAGAAAGTAACACTCTTCTGTTTCATCGATGTAGGCTACCCTGATCAACCCATATATGTCAAGTGAATTAGAGGCACATTTCCAACAAAAGGCATGGCTTATTTTTCTAACATTCATATAGAAGACTATGGTATTTCTAGTATGAATCAACTCACTCAAGATGGTGTTGACATGTTGTAGCTAGAATTCTATGATGCAGAGTGGCTCTTTGGACCTGATATGTTTTTGAGGAAGCTTTTACATTATGTTGTTATTGGATCCTTCTTTATAGTGATTGCAGGCTATTTATTGGGAATAATTCTACTGACATATCAGCCACTTTTCCGCACCGGCAGGTACTTCTCACAACCAGTTGATGGATTTATATGAGAAGCTAGTTGCATTCTTGGAGGTATGGATTGTTTGCCTGATCTTTTGTAAATAAATTTTTGGTGTGATCTTGGTGTAGCTTGTCTTAGTTTTCAGCCTTGGTTTGGTTTGGGTTTTGGCTTGTTAGTTTTGCCTTGTTACCCTTCCCCCCGTCTACAAGCAACTCCTTGTGCTCTATTTCTCCTTGACTCTATTACCCAATGGATGCTAGGCACTGGTCTCTCCTAGATATTTTCTAGATTCTCCTAGTCCTTTATAGGCCCAGTCCCCAGTCAGAGCCAATGTTACCCTCCTCATTTTTCATGAGCATCTTGTTCCTCTGTCTATTAAACAAGGAGTATTATTTAATCAAGCCTTGTAGAATTCTTGACTTTGGTCTTGTGAAATTTGTTTGAACTTGAACTTGTTGGTTGAACCTTTGAAAGTTCAAGATTCAAAGTTCAAGTGGGTTTTGGCTGAGTCATGGCTTTGCTTTGTTTATGAGTCTTTGAACTTGAACTTTTGAACCTTTCAAAGTTCAAGGTTCAAAACTCAAAGGTATAAGTTCATTCAAAGTACAAAAGTGTAGCAGGTTCGGGTTCAAAGGTTGAATAGTTTGAATTCAAAAGTATAGTTCAAGTTCAAAATATGAGCAACACATATGATTTTCAAATTATTTTGTTCTGGTGAGCCTATGTATACATAAAGGAAGATAAATGACCATAACATATGTTTTTGTCATTGCAGAGTTGATGTAGCAATTGGGCAGTATATAATTTGAATATTTATATGCAAAAAGATGCTTGAATTGTGTGATAGAGTGTTTCCACCAATAATGACAAACTCCAACAGTTTATGGGAAAATATTTGTTTGAAGCATAGGCATTGTGCATTTGATCTTTTCATGGTAGTCTTGATAGTACCCGATTATGTTAATCATAACTTTCAAACCAATCATTATCTTGTAAATTTCTCTAGTCCACATTTGAAGGACTAGGTTTGAAAAAAACATATCAAACATTGAGCCTGATCCAACGATGCAATTGTGATTTATGTCTCCCATACTGAGACCCATTTTAACTGTCAATGGTTAATGTCCAATATATGATGACATCCTCAGGTTGTGACAAAAGACATTATTTGGAATAGGTGATAGTGGGCTCAAAAAGGGTAGATTATACTTTATCTTTCATCTCCAATATTCATATATGTTTTAATTATTAAGTTGCATTTATAATACTATGGAAAAATATTTACACGCAACATTATAATTAAAGGAAATATTCAAAAAGAGGGAGTTATCGAGAGAGAAATGAAATATTAAAAAAAAGGAGATTAATCAATGATCTTTTCAAGAAACGGTTATGTAAACTGAAAAGGGGTCTTTAGAAAAGAGATTTTAGGTGGTAAAAGGTTCTTCTTTTTTAGGAGTTGGTGTGCTATAGAGAAAGGGAGAAATCTTCAAATTTCTAGCTGTAACAGGGGAAGTAGTTTTCATGAGTTATTATTTTGTTGTTGTAGGGGATTTGGGTCTGTGTACTCCAGATTGTATTGAGAAATAAAGAAATGCATATTTTTCCCATGTGTAAACTTGTGCATTCTTTAGATTATAGATTCTTGATGCTTTTATAATCTTCTTAATACTTGCTCCATTATGGAAAACAAAGAAATTGTATTTTCAAATCCGTGCGTTTGAGTATGAATAGAAAATCTCTGTTGGGATAAATATTCATTTATGTAGCATTTGTTGCTTCCTTGGTCATTTCACTTTCATAAGTTTGTTAATTAATTTAATGATTAGGTCTTTTGTTGATTTTGCATAGATGTTCTGATCCCCCTTGTCCTGTGAGACATGAGAGAGACTCGATCAGATCTATATTAAGAGAAAGGTTTTCTAAAAAGTGAAGCTAATTTAGTTGTAAACTTGTGAGTTTGCATACATAGTTTTTATCTTTATAGAATTCATGTGGTGTTGACTTGTGAATGTGAATAACTTTAGTTGCTTTTTGGTTAAAAGTGAAGTTGGAATTTTAAACAAAAATCATTGAATATTATATGGGAAGCTGGACCCTTATGCAAAGGGTAAATTCTCTATAAATTTACCCAATTGTTGGTTCAATTTGTTTTGCAAGAAATAAGGGCAACATGAATCAATCAATATAAAATTAAAGTAAGACAAATCTGTTAACCAACAGATTTTTGGCGACTTTGCTGCGGAGTCAAATAATAAGATTGGTCATCTGGTTACAAGATATATAGAATTGTCTTGTGAAATTTTAAAAGTTTATCTAGTTCTACCAAAATTTTGCATTGTGAATAGGATGGAGCCAAGAAGATACATTAGGTCTCAGAGGTGTGAAGGAATAGTTGACCCTATCTTTCAAGAATTACAAAACCTTAAATTTCAGTCGTCCTTTTCACCCAAGAGACGAGCAAGAAGTAGACCTCCTTCTCCTTCCCCTTCATTCCTTGTATCTTTAGTTTGTCAAGCCCTAACCTTGCATGGTGTTACCTTACCCAGTGTAATCAACCCAACACCCCTTAATATCATTCTTCTATGGCAGCCAATAATCCTTAGGTGGCCGTAGTAGGTCTGTCAAATGTTGGTCTAAATTTGAATGCTTTGCCCAAAGGAACAAGGGATCATTTGCCTAAATTTAGTGGTGATGGGAAGGCCACAGTTGATGAACATTTAAATGCATTTAATGTTGCATGTAGTGCAATAGTTATCCAACATGAAGATGTTGCAGTAAGGTTGTTTGTGCAAACATTAATTGAGGCAGGTGCAGATTGGTTTTATCATTTGCCAAACAGTGTAATAACAAACTGTCAAGATTTGAAAACTAGGTTTGAGGCTACGTTCAAGGTAGTAGAGGATGATTATTCCCTTTAAGCCTAGTTATCTCAATTAAAAAAAGAGATCTCTGAATCTATGAGACATTTCATGGGCAAGTTCGATAAAATTGTCCATAAATTCCTACAAATCAGAAACCTCCAGATGACAACTTAAATTTTTTTTTTATAAACTCTATGCCTTCAGAGATAAGTTTATTGATTCATAGACAAAGAGTTGCAACTCTAAATGATGTTAAAACACTCACTGTTGAGTTAGAAGATGGCATGATTACTGTGGGAAAATGGAAGAGGGAAGTGCAAGTGGCAAATGTACAACACTCTACCACTTCAAACCCTGTAATTCAAAGACTAATGAATGATGTAATAACACTCAAAAGAAAGTTACCCAAGGCTATTACGTCTTACCCACAACCTTACCAAGATATACCAAGGAGGATTACAAATCAGTCTATGGGAACTGGGAATAAAGCCTGACAATTGCCTTCGGCTCACTAAGATTAGCAATTGAAGCTCTACCACTTGAAGGGAATTCCATCTCACTGATGATAATGATAGTAATTATTGTCCAGAGATGGTGTGATATGCATAAATGATAAATACAAGAGAGGCCATAAGTAAACTTGGTCCGAAAGAAGTCTATGGGCAACCTGGCGACTTTGGAATACACTTCCTAGAGTATGAATCAGATTTAGATAGAGGAGGTGATATATTGGTGACCCTTGGAGACCCTTCTTGTGCCATCCTCACTAGAGGTCAACGTCAATCCAAAAATGTAAGTACCACAACCTTTCTTGAAATTGTAGCTAAAGGTAAAGAACCTATGAACCAGAACTCAGAGAATGTTTCCAAAGTTCAAGAGGTTCAGATGTTGAAGTGTGTTGACCCTGATACTTCTTTTGATATTGTTGAATTTTGTAAGGCATTAAAAATTCAGATTTCTCCCGCTAAATATCTTAGGTTGAATCCAAAAGAGTTAGAAAATCCAATTAAATGTGTATAAGGGGAAACTTCTCAGTTGCAATAAACCAAAGTACCATTGATTAATCTTGAGTCTTCACAGGATGAAAAGGATACCAAATCTATAGAGTTGTCTAAAACTATTATAAACACATTAGCTAATGAACCAATTGAATCACCATTAGTACTTGACCAAAGGCTTGAGCCATTTTACGTGTCTTTATTTATCAATGGATTTAAACTTAATAATTGCATTATTGATTCCAGAGCCTCTGATAATATTATGCCTTCTGTAGTTGCTAAAGCAATAGGCCTTTCACTCACTAAAACATATGGTAAATGCTATGCAATGGAATCAAAGCAAATTCCTTTACTAGGGCAAATCTAAGATGCACAAGTTGCTCTAGCGGTACATCCTAACAAAAGTGTGAAGTTGACTATTTTGATTGTAGATATTCACACAAGTTATGGAATGTTGTTAAGTAGGACATTTTGTAAGGATTTGGGAGGAGAAATTAAAATGGATTGGTTTGAGGCAATAATTCCTATTGGTAAGCAAACTTTTTCTATTCAACCTGAACCAAAGTCCAAATATATCATTTTTCCCTCTGATGACCCAAAATCTCAAATATTGTATCACGAATGTGATTTTGACAATTATTTTCTCTTCTCTAATGATAAGAAAGGCAATTAAGTTGATCCTACTATAGGCTTGTGGGAAATTGAGTTTGATGGTAGTTGTGCATCGGCTAGATCTGGTGCTAGAATGGTGCTCATTTCTCCACAAGGTGAAAAATTTCCTTTTTTATTCAAATTAGAAATTAAAAACACTAATAACACTACAGAATATGAGGTATTGTTGTTAGGAATAGAGCAATATAGGAAAAGGGCAATTAAATTGTTGAGTGCCAAAGGTGATGCATAATTAATTGTTAAATAGGTACAGGGTCTCTTCTTGGTAAAGAATAAAAGGCTTAGACATTACAAAAATGGAGTCTGTGATGAGATTGAATATTTTGATGCTTTCTCAATTGAAGCTATTCCTAGAGATCAAAATTCTCATGCAGATTATTTGGTGGTGTCAGCGTCTTTATTACTCCCACATCCTGATTTTGGTGTAGATGTTTATAGGATTGAAGTTATATATCATCCTAATGTACCCAACAATTCAAATTGTTAGTAAGTATTCAGAAATGATAAACATATTGTGAGGCCCTACCCCGACCCATCCTATCTCTTCAGTTATTTTCATTTTGGAACTATTTTGGATACTAGTTTGGACACACTATGGATATAGAACCTTTCATGATTCCGCGATTTTGGTAACATTGATATATGTGGATGCTTCATTTCTATGCCTTGTGGATTATAGAATATTATATGATTCTAGATTAGGGTAATATTGTGATGATGCAGGTTATTATCTGAATTTCAGGAATTGTTATAATGTTAGAAAAATATTTGCATATCTTGTAGATGGATCAAATTTCGAGGATTATGAGGAAATTGCTTTGAATTGTGACAAATTATATTTCATAATGTCAAGTCTTTGTAGAATGAATGTATTGTATTCTGATTATGTGATTTTATATTTTATATGAGGCTATTTGGGAAGTACTAATGTTTAAATTGAGATGTGCAGGAAAATATCCATGTGACCATGGAAATATTAGGGAGAATCAAGCCTAGGCCAATGTGCGTTAGTAAAACCAGGGGTTGTCTATTTGGAGAGACAACACCCCGTATGTACTGTATTTTATTCGTAAATGTAAAATGTTGCATGAGTGTAATTTGTATTTATTGGATTATTTAAACTGTTTAAGGGACAATTGCCATGTGTTTATTGTGATGTGGAATTATGTTGTAGTGTCACTTGACACCTATGTAGTATGTTGTGTTGGCAATTTGTCATGTCACCTTTTTGAAAGTTTTATTTTTGTTAATGGTTATATCCCCTAATTATCCTTGAAGGAACCAAGAAATCTAGGTTAGAGAGCCACAAGGAAGGTCAACTCAGAGTTGACCCGTAGGTTAACTTCAGGTGGACTTTCTGAAGGTCAAATCAACTCCTAGAGTCAATTTTAGAGCTTTTCTATTAGGCCTCATGGGGTACCTATGGGTGAAGGCCAAAATTGGCCATGTGTCTTTCCCTTAGGACTTGTTTAACCACCCAAAAAAGTGGTTTTCCCAAGATGGACGAATTCCATCTATAGGAGTGCCCTCCTTGGTAGGATAGCCTTCTTGGAGAGAGTAATCCCTCTTCCCCATTCCATTTCCCTTCTCTAGGCACCTAGGTTAGGGAGTGTGTAAGACCTAGGGAAGACCAACCCAATGGGAGATCACTCACTCTATCCAAGAGGTTGGAAGGAGTGAGAGAGGCCTTCTTAGGCTAAGAATGGAAGCTTAGTGAGCTAATCACCCACTCTCCACTTTTGGAGATTTTTGGAAAAATTTGAAAGAAAAAAAAACAGTTTTAGAAATTTAGAGGAATTTGGTGGCCAAGATTTGCAGAAAGTTGTGTGGATTGGGCAGCTCATCTCCAACCAAGTTTAGAATACCTATTGGCAGAATAAGGTTGGTTGTTATCTCCTCTTGTTTATGTTGTTTATGTTAGCTATGTTGTTTTGTTGAAGGAAAGAAATGCTTGTAAAGAAAGTGTGTATGTATAATGTTGTTGAAGAAAATAATGTGTAGTTCTTTCCTATGTTTCTTTTTCTGTTTTGTGTTCTTGCTTTGGGAGTGTCCAAGATCTTCTACTCTTGGGAGAGTAGGATGATCTTGGGGTGGAAGAAGCATGACAGCCTTGGGTGAGAGGCTCTCCTTAAGGAGAGTGATCTCAAGGGTGTCCTTTGTGACCCTTGCTGCATAGCCTTGTGTATGCATTTGGGGGTCATAAGGGGAGAGAAATGGCTTTGAGCCCTTGGGGGGCATAAGGTGTATGAGATGAATTCTGTTGGGTATTTTGTGTTGCCATGAGGTGGCTTGTGTTATATTTTTGGTTGCAGTCTCCCCAATGGTACTTGGTCCACTTCCACCCATAGATTGATCTCCACAAATGTGGTGATAGTGTAGCTTGGGATGGGAAAGTGTATGTGTTGTGTGTTTTTCCCTATTGTTATGTTGTATTGCTTGGTTGTAACCCGTCTATGTCTTGATTCTCCTAGCTCGGGGGTGGCTTCTGGTAAGCCTAGGCTGGGAGGTGAGCATCCCATGGTCATAGTCCTAAAATTTACTTGCAGGTGGCTTGGGAAAAAGACTAGGAGTTGCAGATTTTGTGTTGCAGACTTCTATTTCAGATCTCTGATTTTTATTTAAATGCAGAAAAGAAGAAAGAAATGTAACCTTAGGATTTGTAGCAAAAAAGAAAGTGCAGATGTAAATATAGGACTTAAAATGATTCTATTTTCTGTTTAAATAGATGTAATTAATATTTTCTGTGTAAAAGATTAGAGAAAAAAAGGACTGTTAGACTATTTACCCATTTTTCATATTTGGGTTATTGTAACTATCATTCTGGAAAAAAAAAACAATGTAAATGTGACTTTTATTATATTTGATGACTATCGTGTTTGTTGTAGTCTACATTTAAATCTGGTTTGTAACATGTTATTTACTGCAATATTAAAGAAAAGAAAACAAAAAAAAAGGGATGCATTAGGAGTTCTTATTCAATATTTACTAGTTTTATTTACTGCAAATGTTAAAGAAAGAAAAAAAGAAGAAATGCAGTAGGGTTATTATTTACTTGCATGGTGTAAATTCTGTAATTTTATGACTGTTTTAAAAAGAAAAGAGAGAACTAGTATTGTCTTTATTTCTCACTATTAATTTGCACAATTTAGATTTCTGTTATTTTATGACTGAAAAAAAGATAAAAAGGGGGTAAACAGAATTTGTTTTATTTCTGTAGAAAACTTTAAATAAAAGAAATAAATAAATAGATCTATTCTAAATGCTGTTAGAAGACTAAAAACGGAATGTAGAGGGTTAAAAACCTCAGATCAATATAAGGGTTTTAACCCTATTACTTCAACATCTAGTCATATATATCTTTGTATGTATATAAGTATATATATTGAAAATATATACCTATATAGATATAAAATATATATATATATAAGCTTCCTGTAATGTGCATACCCCTGTAACAACAAAATAAAAGATGCTTTTTGAACTTGTGCATCTCTGTTTCAAACATATAAAATATAATGCAGAATAAACCCTTTAATTATATATATATATATATATATATATATATATATATATATATTCTGCAATCTAAAATCATACTCTGTGGATGCCTGTAGAAGAAAATATCTTCAAATTCATAACTGATATTGTGCATATTATATATATATATATATATATATATATATATATATATAAAATATACATTGATATTCAAAAATAAACACAACACATAAACTATGCCCCACGAAATATTTAAATGAAAAACAAAAAAAAATATATATAAGTTGGCCGAACCACTGTGTGTAAACACAGTGGACGGCTCACGGGCCGCGCCACTGTGTTTACCCACAGTGGACGGCACGGCAGCCGAGCCACTGTGTGTAAACACAGTGGGCGGTGCTCGGGCCGCGCCACTGTGCTTACCCACAGTGGACGGCACGGAGGGTGCCGCCACTATGTGTAAGCACAGTGGACGGTCCGCGGCCGCCACTGTGCTTATACACAGTGGACGGCAACCGCCGTCACTGTGTATAAACACAGTGGCGACCGGGAGAGCCCGCGCCGCCTCTTCCTCTCAGTCACCCCCTTTGCGAAACCCTCAGCCTCTCCCCGCGTGAAACCCTCCGCCTCCGTACCTGCAGTTACATTTCAAAAAAAGGAAGAAAGCAAACAAAGAAAAAGGGGTAATATAAAACCCTAACCCATTCGGGTTAGGGTATAAAATGGTAAAGAGGAAATAAGGTAAGAGGTAAAATATAAAAAAAAAAGAAGCAACCCTAACCCAATTTCGGGTTAGGGTTAGCATTTTAGGTAATTAGATATATATATATATATATATATATATATATATATATATATATATATATATATATATATATATATATATATATATATATATATATATATATATATATATATATATATATATATATAGGAGATTTAGATTTGAAACATCAAAATTGATTTTTAATTTATAATGAGGGTTAGAATTTAAGAATTTATAATGTGATATATATATATATATATATATAAAAGGGAATTTAAATTGGAAATTTAAAGCTAGATTTTAGTATATAATTTGGGGTTAAGTTTATAATTGAAATATTATGGAATTTTTAAACATTGATTTTAATATATATATATTTTGGGGGCAATTCAATAATGGGATTTTCTTTTATATGACCATTTAGATTGGAGTTTTAAACTTGGTTTTAATATATGAAATGGGGTTAATTAATGATAGGATTATTATACGTCCATTTACTCCTTAGGAGATTTGAAATTTTAAAAAAGGGATTTAAGAATGAAGGGGTTATCAAAATCGGAAACACCATACATCAACTCGATTAATTTAATTAATTAATCAATAGACTTCCCTAATTATATTTGGGGTATTAGGAAAATTTAAAAAGGGGAATTTGTAGAACCAATTTTATGGACCATAAACCCTTTGGGGGTAAGCTTGGGCCAAATTTAATTTAATCGACAAATTAAGAAGTTAGGGAAAATTAGAATTGGCCTTAGCTTATTGTCGGTTTTAGTGGACAAACGACATTGTAGTAATTCGAACCCTCATCAGTTGGATGTATATAATAATTTCGCAGGTGTATCAATTAATCAATAGCATTATCCTTATATGGATTGGGAATGATTTAATACCTTAAGGTAACCAATTATTCCTTGGTTTAATTAGCGACAACTTGTCTTAGGTAATTGAGCTAGCTAACTAATCGGCAATGCAAATTAATCTTCACCAATCAAGTCACTCGCTCGAGTTGGTTATTTAACTTAACCTTAGTAAGTAAGTTAATTACATCCTAGATAAGACAAAACTTTAAATACAGTCGTTATGTATTAGGATTTATAGCGAGTTCATGACGTCAAAAAAAAAATTTGTTGTTCCGTTTTTGTGCCCTAAAGTTTGGGCACGACACATATCAACCAGTGTTTGCAAAATGCTGAAATGTTTGCCTCTTCTTTCTTCGAAGGGTCTGAGAATGAATGCAATGAGTTTTGTCTAGATACAGGGAGAGGTTCTCAAAAGGAATTTTTTCAGTTGAAGGGAAATCAAATTCCAAAAGGCATGGTATCCTTATAATGCCTCTTTGATTGCAACGATAGGTATGTCAAAGAAAATGTTTCTCAAACTGCTAACACATTGGGAGAATATGAAAATATTAATTTAGGTGATGAAAATAATCCAAAGATGGTCAATTTAGGTAAGTATTGCAACCCTAAAGAAAGGCATTTGTTTATTAAACTACTACAAAAGTTTTTTAGATGTTTTTGCCTGGTCTTATGAGGATTTGAAAGACTTTAGAAATGGTCAATTTCAACATCACATCCCTCTCAAGCCTAGAGTAACTCCTCTAGACAAAAATTAAGAAATTATAATCCCAAGGTCACATGATCATCTATCCTATTCACTATTCTACATGGGTGGCCAATATTGTTCCGGTTTGTAAGAAAAATGGAGAAATAAGGATCTGTGTTGATTTTCTAAACTTGAATCGGGCTAGTTTAAAATATAATTATCCATTGGCAACGATGGATCATATTCTCCAAACTGTTATTGGATCAGAAATGATGTTGATGCTTGATGGTTTCTTTGGTTATAACCAGATAAGTGTAGCAAAAGAGGACCAGCACAAAACTCCCTTCACAACACCTTGGGGAACTTTTGTCTACAATCAAATGCCTTTTAGCCTTATAAATGTGGGAGCAACTTTTCAAAGGGCGATGAATCTCTCATTTACTAACCTCATTTGTAGGACTATAGTTATCTATCTGGATGATTTGACAATTTTATTTAAAAAGATGAAAAATTACCTAAGAGATTTGGAGACTGTGCTACAAAAATGCAAAGACCATGGTATTTCTCTCAACTCAAAGAAGTCAGTTTTCTATATTACAGAGGGAAAGCTATTAGGTAATATAGTTTCACAAGATGGTATCAAAATAGATCTTGATTAGGTAAAAGCTATTCAACAGTTAGGTCTGCCATCAGACAGAAGTGGTGTCAAATCATTCTTTGGGCAAATGAGTTTCCTCAGGAGGTTCGTGCCAAACTTCTCTGAAATTACCAAACACAATGTAGGGATGATGAGTAAAAAGAAGATTTTCAAATGGAAGGAAGAAACAAAAAGAGCCTTTAAAGAGGTAAAAGAAGCAATTGCTCATGCTCTGACATTAATAAAACCTAATTTTAAGAGAGACTTTATCATGTATTGTTATGCTTCAGAACACACAATGTTTGGTATTCTTCTACAAAAGAATGAACTGAATGAAGAAGTCCCTATTGTGTTCATGAGCCTTCTACTCAAAAAGAATGAATTGAATTACTCATTAGTAGAGAAACAAGCCTTTGCAGTTGTTAAAGTTGTTAAGCATTTCAGTTACTATGTTCTACACTTCCATTCAATTGTCTTTATACCAAATCCCATTGTCAAAAGTATCTTGACTCAGCAAGAGGTGGGAATGAATAATAGAGCGACCTAGGTTTCAAAAGTTTAGGAATTTTATTTGGATATCTGACTGACCAAGTTAGTCCAGGGGTAAGGATTATGTCATTTAATAGCTTAAAACAAGGAAGAGGAAGACAAAATCCCAATAATTTTATTTTCCAGCTTGCAAGATGAGCGGTTCACTGATGTGGCTCATTACTTGACTTAAGGAGAATGCCCTAAGCATTTAACTGCAAAAGAAAAGATAAATTTAAGATTGAAGGTAGCTAAATATGTGATTGTGGATGATATATTATATAAGAAAGGCTTAGATGGGTCATTCTTAAGGTGTGTTGACAAAGAACAACAGAAGAATCTTGTACAAGTATTTCATAGTGAGGCATGCGGAGGACACTATTCTTCTACTGTAACAAATTTCAAAATCCTTAGGAGTTGTTACTACTAGCTAGGTAATTTTAAAGATGCATATAAATAGGTTGTAGGCTATGAGAAATCCAAGTTATTCTCAAGAAGACCCCAAGTAGCTAAATTACCATTAAGGCCGGTAATTATAGATGAACCCTTCAATTAGTGGGGATTAAGTTTTATTGTTCCATTGAATCCCTCATCAAGTGCTGGTCATACTCACATCCTCACAGCTACGTATTCTTTTGTGAAGTTGGTAGAAGAAGTCCCCATCAGGAAGACTAATTCAGAAATTATTTGTAATTTCTTGAAAGAAAATATCTTGACTAGGTTTGGTGTACACCGAAAGATCGTGACCGATAATACCCCAAATTTCTCTTTCAAAGAATTCAACCTATATTTTTATGATCATGGCATTTTATCATCTCATTCTTAAGATTACTATCCAAAAGGAAATGGTCAAGCCGAATCCAGCAATAAGAATCTGATTTCTATAATGCAAAAATTGGTGGCTGAGAATGCAAAGGATTAGCATAAAAGGCTATATGAAGCACTATGGGAAGATAGGACCTCACCTAAAAGGGCCATAGGTATGAAACCATTTGAATTAGTATACAGAATAGAAGCTCAATAGACCTCATCTCTGGAGTTATCATCTGCTAGGTTGCAGAAAGTAATAGAAGATGAAATCTTTCAAAGTGCTCTGGAAAAGAGAATTATGTACCTTTCAAAAATTAAAGAAGAAAGGCAAGAGTTGGTGGGTAACATCACTGCACATTAGGGTAGGGTAAATAAATTTTTTGATTGTAGAGCTAGACCATGACAGTTTATGCTAGGAGATCAAGTCTTGCTCTGGGACAAACGTAGGGAACCAAAAGGAGATCATAAGAAATTTGATTCTCTTTGGAAATGACCATTCACGATCAAATAGGTATTGGGTCCTAACTTATTTAAACTTGAATACCCTAATGGAGTTTCACTGCCCTTGTCATATAATGGGAAAGATTTGAAGTTATATCAATTGTAAGCAGGAGTCCCCTACAAGTCTTGTACATAAGTTTTGTTGTGTTCAGTTATTTTTTTTTTTTGGGTCATTTTGGTTTAAGGCTTATTTGTGAAATCAGATATCTTGGGGTTCATGTCTTGGTCCCTTGTCATCCCAGTCCCCAGTTAGAGCCAATGTTAGTCCTTCCTCCTTTTCTTCAAATCTAATTTGGAGGTCTCTCTTTAATGTTTATTTTCCCTTTTCGGTTGTGTATTTCCTCCCTTTGAACCCAAGTCATTGAACCTTTCCGTAGTTCAAAGTTCAAGTTTAAAGTGCACTTTAAAGATAGTTGTCTTTGTGGCTTTGTTTTATGGTAAATGTGAGTGCTTAGTTGAAAATTTGTGTTGAAATTGAACCTTTGAACCTTTCGGTTCAAGGTTCAAGGTTCAAAGTTGATAATGCGTCGATTATGTCTTTGCTCGTTCATTTTGCTTTGTTTTTCCATGGAGACTGTTTTACATTTCCTTCTGTGTTAATTCTCAATGTTGAACTTGAACCTTTGAACCTTTAGGTTTTTGGTTCAAGGTTAAAAGTTCAAAATTCATAGTCCAAGGCTTCATTTAGAAACAGTGTGTGAAACATGGAGGGAAAGTGGCAGCAAGAAAGGAGAATATTCTACGGAGTTCAAAATGTTAGTTTCTAATTATGGCAAGCAATCATGGTAATTCATGTATCATGTGATGGAATGACCTGAAATTTAATGCATGTTGGTTATACATCAAATCAGGTATCAATTCACATGAGATTACTTAATTAGTATAGCTAGCTAGGATTTTAGTGTGATTTTGTCCATTTTTGTTGCAAAAAGCTATCAATCTTTCTAGTATCTTCTTAGTATCTGTGGAAGTGAGAGAAGACTAAGGTATTGTATGTGCATTTAGAAGGTTTTTGAGAATTTTTTGTTGGGTTCATGTTGGTTTCAATTGTTCCTTCTTCTGTTGTATTTACTTGTTTAGAAGCTAGTTGTTGTCTGTTCCCTTTGTTGTGTAGAAGAATTCATTTCATTCCTGAAATTATTTGATAAATATGAAAGGGGACACCATGAGGCCAACTTTGCCAAAATTTGGGCACACTTCCTCTTTAGTTAGCTCGCTTCTAGAGATGGGTGACACTTCATTAGCACAAGCAAAAATCTTTGATTTTTTTGAGAGAGTTAAGAACCCAACCCAAAATTCTATGATGGATAAAATTGTAAGGAGTGGATTGGTTGAGGCTGCTGCATTTCCTGTCACTGCACCATGCCTAGAGCTAGTTTAAGAATATATGAACTGATATGATGTAGAACACAGGTGCTTTAGGGATATCAATGGTGAGGTGTTGTTGAATATTGATAGAGAAACAATAATGGTAGCCATGGGCATTCCTCATATGGAGTTGTATGAAGATTGGACCATTGGTACCTCATATTCCTTCTCCGAGAAGAAGAGCACTTACAGAAGTGTAATTGCTAGAAACTGGATATTGGAAATTCAAAAGGGAGGTTCTAGGTTACCAAGACCACTCACTAGAGAGCACTTCATAACAGAGGTACGGGATATTATTGTTCTATTTAATAGATTGAAAGGAAATTCCCATGCCTTTTACTAGGAAGACTAGATGTATCTCTACATCCAAGTCATGTTGAATGGAAGTGCCTACCTAGATTAGGGACAATTTGTTGGAGAGAGATTGCATGAGAGCTTAAATAAATTTGCGGGGATGAGTGGTTTCTATATGTCCTCATACCTATTTTATATTCTTGTTTGCACCCAAGATTGGAATGGATTACACCAAGAACCCTGGATTGATGGAATAAGGCTATATGAATACTATCCTTAGCTGCAGGAGTAGAGATGAAAAAAACTTCATGAGATGGAATGACATTTTTGCAGTAATATTACTTCATGAGTTGCAGGGTAATAGAAACAAGAGATTGTCGATAGAAGCAATGGAATTTATTGGTATTTATGGTAGTTTCTTTATCCAATTTTCTTAGTTCACATATATTAGAGTTGGCAGTTGTCAGGGTGAATCTTTCAGGTTACCCAAGTATGCTTTGGACAACTATGTTTTAATTGAAGTCAGTCGATAGCTAGCTTATATTGATAAGAGAAGTGGAGGAAAGTATGGGGTGGTCTTTCTAGTAGATCTTGGATACTATAGTTGTAGATCAGCTTCAAATGCGTTGATCCATCAACTTGAATTCAAGAAGTTCAATCTCCAATTATATATTGCCAGACATTAATTTGATAGTCGAAGGTTTTCTATAGAGAAATTAAATGTTGATGATGGTTTTTTGTCATGAACCTCAGCTAGAAGATTACTGGGAGAACTATGGTGATTAATTTGAAGTTCGAAGAAGATTGTGGTCAAGGTTCGTGGTTCAACAAATTGTGACAATGGGTTTGTCCATGAATGTCTCTAATGTTCAAGAAGACGAAGGAGAGGAATTTGTAGATCCTGAGTTCAACGAAAAGATACAAGGGGAACCTATCCTAGAAGTTGATTGGAATAGGAAAGGAGATGATAACATTCAGGCTAGAACCTTCAATGTGATCAGATAGAGAGAAATATGGCTAAAAGATCATCATTTTGGACAACTTCCCATATCTGCACCTAAGAGTTGAAAAATTGGTCTAACTCATGAAACTTCTCAAGAATCTCTTTCTCCTTCTGATATTCTTAGTGATATTACAGGTAATGAGAAATAGAGGATGAAGAAAACCAGAATTGCAAATTTAGGAGAATCTTCTCTAGGTTCTGCCTCTGCTCATGTCACCAAATCTTGTAGTAGGAAAAGAAGTTAGAAACTGCTTGCAAGTTCACTTGTAGTAGATTTGGATTCAGAAGAAGAAACTCAAGGAACAATGGATGCTTAGATGCAAGACAAGATCATTACATGTTCTGTTGATAAGGGAAAAGAAATCCAAGAACCTGAGGATTTTGTGAACACCATGGTTGTTATCACTACTGACCAACAATCACCACTACTAAGGGAAGCATCTACTATTCCTAAATGGTTAAGTGCTTCTCTTACCAAGAAAAGGAATGTAATTCCCATCTCAATCCCAATGGAGGACATGGTCAATAAATGTCTAGGAAGAACATCAAAGTCTAAGAGGCTTAAGACTGAAGTGATGATCGATGTGGCTGACCAAAGTGGACATTGGATTGTAGAGGTGGCCAGACCCCCAATAGACAAAGATGCAGAAAATATTACTGAGAAGGACTTTGTCATTGAAAATATTGACTTAGGAGTAACCTCTCGAGCTGCAAATGCTAAGCATATGGAGACTTCCACGAAAAGAATTCTCACAAGAGCTTGGAAAGATGAAAAGGATAAAAATGAAATCAAGAAGATCATAATGCAAATGGCCCAATACATTAATGCTATACAAGATCCTAATCCTTAAATGCTTTCACAAGTTCCTTGTCATTTGATCTAAGATCCCCAATGAACAAGAGACCACTTGATCAGGTTCAAAGAAGCTGAATGGTTGCAAATGTCCTCAGTGAATGGATAGAATCAATCACCCAACAAGGAACTAACTACATTTCTGATTTGGTCAAGGTGTTTGAAAATGCAGAGTCTGTAGGTAAAGAGTTGGAAAGAAAAATAATTGCTTGGGAGAAAGAGAAAAGCAAGTGGGTGGTTGTATTGAAGCATATGAGGGATACATAGAGGTATGGAGTAATGAATTTCCTAGCAGAAAAGTTGGTTCATGGTCTTAATGACAATGTAATTTTTGTATGCAAAAAAAATATTGAGTGGAGAAATTCAATTATTGAACAAGGACATGAGGAATCCATTAATATTTTAAAGGAGTTAAAATAACTGACTAATACTATGTAGAAAGACATGAAATGTATAGATATTCAACTCTTAAAAGAAGATAAGAAGACTCTTAAGGATTCATCTGATATTATTCAAGCTTTAAAATATCGAGTGCAACAAATCCAAGAAGCAAAAACCTTGACAATATAGTATTTCTTGAAGATTGAAAGAATTGAATCCATGTTAGTGGTTTGCTTTGACCATCTTGAGATGCATAACAGTAAGGTTGTGCAGGTGAGTAAAAAGAAAGAAGTGTGGAAGTAGCGAATTCTACATATCAGTCTTCCACATTATCAACTTATTCTCAATTTCTCCTCAGCTCACTTGGAATGGTGAAATATTCAAAGCACCTCTTCATCGCAAGATAAATAGGTGGAGGCCATGTCATCTACAAGAGCATGATTACATCATTGTTTCTTGTGGCTTATGTCACTTTTCCTATTTAGTTGTTGTTTTTAAGTTTTTAAGATAGACTCCTTTAACTCTCGTGAAGAATTAGTCTTTTTACTCTGGTTTAAATGTAACAAACTATCCTAGCCTGGCGGCTATATATACTTGATTAAAAGCCTTGTTAAAGGTCCGAAAAACTTTGATTGGAATTGGTAGACTTAGTTTTATTTTGAATTTTCAGTGAAAACATTTTATATATGAAAGAAATAATATATTTTGTATTATCTTCAAATCTGTGTGTTTTAATGATAGAGCAAATCTCTATTGGGATGAATGTTTGTATGCAAAATATTTTACTTCATTGATTATCAACTTATTATAAGTATGTGAATTCATTGATTAAGAAAATTAGTTGTATGTGTCATTTAAATGATTATGATCCCCCTTGTCCTTTGAGGCATGAGCGAGTATCGATCAACATTTATGCTACATTGAGTATACTTGGTGAAATAAGTTTTACATAAAAGTGAAATGTTCAAAGTTTAAGTCTGTGAGCTTTATATTTATGAATAATTATCTTGCAACATTCATATTGTGTTGACATATGTATGTGAAGGACTTTCTCACTTTCTGGTAAAAAGTGTGTTTCTTTATGATTAATTTGCATAAAAATTCATTGGATATCATATAGGGAGCTACACTCTTATGTAGAGGGTAAACCAATACTCGGTTCACCCAACTGTTGGTTTCTTTTGCTTTTCATTAGGGGTATGCATGAGTCATCATTAAAAATATTAAAGGAATGCAAATATGTTAACAAACACTCATCACTCTCAAAAAATTGCCAGTGGGTGTCATTGTCTGGAATAGCTGATCGAACGATCACACAGACCGCCTAGGGTTTGGCGAGTAGGTCCACAATAGGGTTAAATTGTGACCAAATAGTAGCCATATGATCAGTGGATGCATTTGTCTTTTGAGGAACCCTCTAGATGTTGAAATCATCAAATCTTTCAATCAGATCCCATGTCTAATGATGGTAGGATCTCATACGGACATGCTTGGCACTAGAGATTCCTTGGACTTGGTGTACAATTAGCTCATAATTGCCCAAAACTTTCAACTTCTTTATGCCCATCCTTTCTGCCAAACTTAGGCCTTGGATCAACCCTTCATTATCTGCTTCATTGTTGGAGAAAGCAAACTAGAGGCGAAAAGACCTCAGGATCTATTCACCCGAAGGTGAAGTAAGGAAAATCCTAGTGCCTAAACCTACTTTACATCTTCTACCATCAAAGTGTAAGGTCCAAAGCACAAAGGACAACTCTTCCTTGGATAGAATATCCTTAGTTAGTTTTGGGATGACTTGATCTTCATAAAAAATATAGTGTATGAAGACTTGTGGTGTGATAGTTGGAATATGCATCAGATTTTATGAATTCATTGAGAAAACCTTTCTGCTCTGGTGTAATATCCCCGGTCACCTCTTCATCTTCAAGAAGCTCTACCATTTTTATCTCTTCATTAGAGATGGAGGTGTGAGTTGGCTCAAAGTTAAGAATAGCCTGATCCGCTATGTGCTTGGTGTGTAGGGGTTTTGAAAGAATTTTGATTTTAGCACCATGTTGGGTTCAGAGGATGAGGTGAGACCATTCTAAAGATAGGTAACCTCCTATTTTGGTGGTGAAGTCTCGAGAAAGGCAAACGCCAAAAAGAGGCGGAATGTCAATGACTACTACTTCTTGAGACATGGTGACACAAGGACATGCAAACAATGTCAGCAGAAGGATTTTAATAAGACCCACATTTTGGACCTTATTTCCATCTAGTTACATAACACCCCTATTTAAAGGCTCATATTTAATATTCAAAACCTCTGCAATTTTCTTAGGCATGATGGTGGTGCTAACACCAGAACGTATCATAGAATTGTGTAAAAGTTTGTCTCCTGCTATGAGGATCAAATAGAAAGGATTTATTTTAGGCTTACCTTCCACTTGGGATTTAGGAGGTACGACCTCATTTGCCAACACAATCGATGAGATTGGTTGTTCGGCAAGGGACTAAAATCTTTCTTCGCTGGCTCGTGAAGAACTAGCAACATTTATGCCAGTAGGTTTCTCCACCTCTGATAGAGCTTCTTTCAACTAATTCTTCTGCTCTAGGATACTAAGGAGATCACATAAGAAGACGTTGGTTGGGGCTTTCTTTACTTGCTCCACCATGTCCAACACTAATGGTACTGATGTCCTTTCCTCTCTCAAATTATAGGGGTTAAATTCATTTCTCGGATATGTGGTAGCAACTGCAGGTTGTTCAGGAACTTTATCTGAGATGAATCTCCCCTATGTGCCTACATTCTCTCCTATGAAATATCTTTTTGACCAAAGGTTGTAATCTATGTTGGCATATGTGTAGAGTATGTTGACATGATGATAATGTATGTTTTCATTGATGTAAATATGATGATGAGTGAACTGGTATAGTAATTTAAGCACTTCCAAGTGACTGGGTATATGTGAAAAATTGAAGCGGTATGTTTGTCCAAGTGAACCGGTATGTTGGAACGTGAACCAGTATATGGAATGTTTTGTATCAAGGTTTCATATGGTATGACTACTGGTTGGTAGTCTTAGCTTCAGGGTTTCCAGTTGAAGTATTCTATGCCTATGTGATTCAACCGATGACATTGTGTGATTTGCTAGCATTGTTATGAAGAACAGATTGTGTTTCCACATCAGCCTTGTGCGCTTGAAGGATCTTGCATGAAGAAGATTGATTCTATTTACCTTGGGAATGTGCAAAGTCTCTATAAATGGTGGAGAATGAGTGATGGGTTATCATCCTCCAAGAAGTGGTGAAGAACTAACGATGGAGAACGTCTTGAGATCTGTTCAAGACTGTTGTATTCAAAACAAAGTGTTCAATGGTCAGGATTGAACCGACTAAATTGCTCAACCTAAATGTTTAGGGTTTAGGGTTTAGGCTACTAGCCTATCTATTTCCTATAAGGTCGATATTGTTCTTCATGATGAAGTTGTTGGCAAATGCTATGTGTGTATCTAAGTGCAAAGATGTGTTATTCTTGCCAGACCAGATATGAGAATAGATACCTGCAGAGTGTGAGTGCAAAAGGAAGGAACTGAAGCAGATCTACATTAGCATTGAGTGTTGTTACCAGATCATTGTAATACCTGTTGACCTCTAACCACTTGAATAGTTGGAAAATACCTTAACAAGGTAGCTTTAATTGTCTTGCTGTAAATCCTTTAACAAGGTGACTCAAAATCATTGAGTTCTAAAAATCCTCTAACATGGTAACCTTTAACTAGGTTTAACCCTTAACTGGGTATGTTAGCCATCCCTTAATTGGGTGATCCCTAGCAGGATCAGTTCCTAACAAAACCTATTGTAAAGTCTTTAACTGGACTAGGCTCCTAATAGAGCAGACTTCAAAAGGGTTCAAAGAACAGCTTGTGGGTATTCATCCCCACTATGGTTTTTCCTAGTTGGGTTTCCACGTGAAAAATATGTGTGTTATGTGTGATGCTTTTCATATGATGCTTTGTTATTCTCTGTTAAGCGGTAAAGCATGTTGAACCTGTAAGTCTTTGCATTTATGTTAAAGTATTACTAGTGTATGCATATGGATGAAGTGGAAATAAGATGTTAGATTGTGTGGAAAGATGAGTTACCGATAGTAATCTGTTTTAGATTGGTGTTATTGCTCGCCAGTCAAAGTGTAGGGTTCTCAATCAAACCAGTTTAAGGAAAAGCGTTTTTATTAGTATTGATTCACCCCCCCTCTCAGTACCAGTTTGGTACTAACTATTCATCATTGATTCATCAATTGGTATCAGAGCATCCTCCAAGTCCACTGTGTTGTAAGCTTAACCACTTGAGGAAAAGATCCTACTCTAATGATGAAGAGGGAAGGTCCAAAGTTCAATAGAGACAACTTTAAAATATGGAAGGACAAAATGAAGATATACATCAGAAGCATGGGTGCTCAACATTGGAGCTACGTTGAGAATGCTTATGTTATCCCTACTGGTACTCTCACCAATGATTAAAAGAGAGAGATTCAGGAGAATGGGCAAGTCATGAAAGCCCTAATTAGTAGTTTATCTGACATTGAGTTTATTGATGTTTAGGACAAAGATAATCCCAAAGAAGTATGGGATGCCCTTGAGAATATCTATGGTGGTGATGAGAATGTAAAATAAGATAAGGAAGAAAGCCTTAGGGGAAAGTTTGAAAACATGTTGATGGTTGAAGGAGAGACAATTCAACAATATGGAATAAGAATCAAAACTATTGTTGGAGATATCAAGAGTGCAGGTGGTAAAATGGAAGATGCCACTATTGTTAGCAAAGTTTTGAGATCCTTATTACCGGTCTATGCAATAAGGGTTGCTACTATTTAGGAGTTGAGGTCTATGGACAAGACAAAGGTATCCCTGGACTCCATCATTACAAAGTTAACAACTTATGAGATAAATAATTATGATGGCAATATTTAGAAGACTGAATAAGCCTTCAGAGCATCTATTGTACCATCTAGAAAAGGCAAAGAAGATAGTACCAGTGGTGAACCAAGACAAAGTAGAGAAATGGATGATGAGGACATCCTGATGGAATTTGAATCTCTTCTTCCCAAGGGAACCAGTAAATATAGAGGTAAGCTTCCTTTGAAATGCTTTTCTTGCAACCGGATAGGACATATTGCTGTAAACTGCCCTAATGGTGACAACAAGGATAAAATAGAGAGGTTCAAGAAGTTCAAAGGAGGAAACTGGAGAAACTATTTTGTAGCAGTTGATGAAGGTGTCACTGATGAGAAATCAGAAGATGAAGAAAATGAAGATATTGTGTTTGTAGCGGTCAAGGAAGATGTGTCAGACAAGAAGGCTCTTGTCTACTGCTTTGATAATTCCAATGACTGGATTATTGACAGTGGCTATTCTCACCATATGACTGGTGATCGGAGTAAGTTTCTATCTCTGGAAGAGTATGATGGTGGTGTGGTTCATTTTGGTAATGATGCACCATATATGGTAAAAGGCAGAGGGTCCATCTCTCTGAATGGAAGAAGTAGTTCTGACAATGTGTATTGGGTAGAAGGTCTCAAGCACAACCTTTTGAGTGTTTCTCAACTAAATGATAATGGACTCACTTTGGAATTCAGAAATGGAGTGTGCAAAATCAAGGGAAAGAATGATGAACTGATGGCTACCGGTATGCAGACCAAAGGTAACCTATTTAAACTAAATGCTAATGTCAGTACATGTCTTATGGCTAAGTTTGAGGATATCTAGATATGGCATAGGAGACTTTTCCATGCAAACTTTGACAATATTGTGAAGGCCAGTAAGATCAAGGTAGTTAGAGGATTGCCTATGCTGAGCAAACCAGAAAATCCTTTGTGCAGAGAGTGTCAACTGGGGAAAATGTCTTCCTCAACCTTCAAAGGTAAACCTTTCACTACAGACAATCTACTTGATCTTGTGCATACTGATTTGTGTAGTCCTATGAAAACTTGGAGTGTGCAGGGATATAGGTATTTTATGATTCTTCCAGATGATTTCTCAAGAATGATGTGTGTCACATTCTTGAAGGACAAGTTTGAAGCCTTTAGAAAATTCAAATCTTTCAGAGTATTGGTAGAAAAGGAAAGCGGTAGAAGAATCAAATGCCTTAGAACTGATCAAGGAGGGGAATTCACTTTAGGTGAATTCAGCAAATATTGTGAAGAGAATGGCATCAAGAGGCAACTGTCTACCCCTCAGACCCCATAATAGAATGGCTTGGTAGAAAGGAACAACCGGACTATGGTTGAAGCAGCTAGAACTATGTTGATCCAAGGAAAGGTTGCTCACATGCTTTGGAGAGAAGAGGTGAGCATTGCAGTCTACACAATGAACTAGGTACTCATCAAAAAGGGAAAGGATAAAACACCTTATGAGTATTGGACTGGTAAGACACCAATGGTAAGCTACTTCAGAGTGTTTGGTAGTAGATGTTATATCAAGAGGAGTGAACATCAAAGCAAGTTTGATGCTAAATGTGATGAGGGAATATTCCTAGGATATTCCACAAAGAGAAAAGCTCTCAAATGTTTCAACAATAGGACTCAAAGAATTGTTGAAAGCATCAATGTTATAGTTGATGAAACCTTTGAGAATTCTGAGGAAATCAATAGTGAGCAAGTAGGAGATGAACTGGTAGTAACCTTTTGGGAACTGGTTGCAAGACAACCAAGCACTAGTAACACTGCTCCTACACCGGTGGATGCTAATGCTGATGAAGATGAGGATGAAGAAGAAAAGAAAGAGGAAACAACTAAGATCATTCCTAGGTATGTAAAGCTAAATCATGATCCAAAGAAGATCATAGGAGACAAGGATGCAGGAATTCTTACAAGAAGAAAGATCAGAGAAAACTCTTGCATGATCTCTGAATTTGAGCCTAAAACATTCAGAGAGGCACATGAAGATGAAGACTAGATCAAGGCAATGGAAGAGGAACTTGACCAGATAGAAAATAATGGTACATGGTCTTTGGTACCCAGACCGGAGCATAAAAATGTCATTGGCACCAAATGGGTTTTCAGAAATAAGCTGAATGAAGATGGCTGAGTGGTTAGAAACAAAGCCAGATTGGTGTGTAAAGGATATGCCCAAGAAGAAGGAGAAGACTATGGAGAAACCTTTGCTCCAGTAGCCAGATTGGAAGGAGTTCGTATGCTTCTTGCATATGCAGCATTCGAGGGATTCAAGGTTTACCAAATGGATGTAAAGTTTGCATTCCTAGATGGAATACTAGAAGAGGAGGTGTATATAGAGCAATCGGATGGGTTTGCCCTATCAGAAGATAGTGACATGGTGTGTGGGCTACATACGGCCTTGTATGGACTAAAGCAGGCACCTAGAGCATGGTTTGAATGCTTGCACTCCCATCTTGTGAAGATTGGATTTGAGAGAATAAGTGAGGATAGTAATATCTACCTAAAGTCAGAAGGAGATCAGATTTTGATCTGTGAGGTATTTGTTGATGACATAATCTTTGGAGAAGATGACAAGATGAGTCATGATTTTGCAGATGAGATGAAAAAGGAGTTTGAGATGTCACTTATAGGGGAGATTAAGTTCTTCATTGGACTACAGATTCAACAAATGAAAGATGGAATCTTTATCACTCAGTCCAAATATGTCAAAGAGGTGTTGAAGACCTTTGGCATGGAAGACAACAAATCGGTTGGTACACCAATGGTGACCAGTTGTAAATGAGAAGGAATACCGATCAATGATTGGTAAATTGTACTATGTAGTACATAACAAACCTGACATTGCGCATGCAGTGGGTATTATTGCATGGTTCCAAAAAAGCCCAAGAGAATCCCACTTGGTAGAAGTCAAGTAGATTCTGAGATATCTGAAGGGAACTATTGACTATGGATTATGGTATCCATACACTAATGATTTCAACCTGAAAGTATTTATAGATGCTGACTGGGCTGGTAATATGGACGACTGGAAGAGCACAACCGGTGGTGCATTCTTTCTTGGTGGAAGACTAGTCTCATGGATGAGTAAGAAACAGAGCTATATCTCTCAGTGTACAACAGAAGCAGAGTATGTTGCAACATTTATGAACTGCACCCAGACAATTTGGATGAAGCATGTATTAAATGGCTTCAAAGTTCTTGTATCTAAATTGGTAAGTATATTTTGTGACAACACAAGTGTAATTGACATCTCTAAGAATATGGTTTTACACTCTAGAACCAAGAACTTTGAGCTTAAGTATCATTTCTTAAGGGAAAAGGTTCAGAACAAAGAAGTTGTACTGGAACATGTTTCCAGTAAGGAGCAGTTAGCAGACATATTCACCAAGCCTCTACCAAAGGCTACCTTTACCTATTTGAGAGGTGAATTAGGGGTGCTGCCCCTTCTAGAGGTGAACTAAAGGTGTGTGTTCAACATCAATCAGGACTTACATTGATATATTTATCTCAAGATTTGTGTGTTGAAGGATGCTACTCCTTAGGGGGAGTCGCATAGTAGAACCTAGATGGTTATGCCTTCACTTTGGTATTGTTGTCAAAGAGGGAGAAGATGTGAACCAGAGAAGATATCTGTAGTATTGGGGGAGAAGTTATGAAGCTCAGAGATATCTTTATATATTGCTGTCAATGCCAAAGGGGGAGATTGTTGGCATATGTGTAGAGTATGTTGACATGATGATATTGTATGTTGTCATTAATGTCAATATGATGAAGAGTGACCCAAAATAGTAAAATAAGCACTTCCAAGTGAACCGGTATGTTGAAATGTGAACTGGTATATGTGAAAAAGTGTAGCGGTATGTTTGTCCAAGTGAACCGGTATGTTGGAATGTGAATCAGTATATGGAATGTTTTGTATCAAGGTTTCATATGGTATGACTACCAATTGCTAGCCTTAGCTTTAGGGTTTTTGGTTGAAGTATTCTATGCCTATGTGATTCAACTGATGACATTGTGTGATGTGTTAGCATTGTTATGAAGAACATGTTGTATTGCCATGTCAGCCTTGTGCGCATGAAGGATCTTGCATGAAGGAAATTGATCCTATCTACCTCGGGAATGTGTGAAGTCTCTATAAACGATGGAGAACACATGATGGGTTATCAGCCTCCAAGAACCGGTGAAGAACGAATGATGGAGAATGTCTTGAGATCTGTTCAAGACCGTTGTATTCAAAACGAAGTGTTCAATGGTCAGATTGAACCGACTAAATTTCTCAACTTAAATGTTTAGGGTTTAGGGTTTATGCTACAGGCCTATCTGTTTCCTATAAGGTCGATATTATTCTTCATGATGAAGTTGTTGGCAAATGTTGTGTGTGTATCTAAGTGCAAAGATATGTGATTCTTGCCAGACTAGATATTAGAATAGATACCTGTAGAGTGTGAGTGTAGAAGGAAGGAACTGAATCGGATCTACATTGGCATTGAGTGTTGTTACCAGATCATTGTAATACATGTTGACCTCTAACCACTTCAATAGTTGGAAAATCCCTTAACAGGGTAGCTTTAACCAGCTTGCTGTAAATCCTTTAATAGGGTGACTCAAAATCATTGAGTTCTAAAAATCCTCTAACAAGGTAACCTTTAACCAGGTTTAACCCTTAACCAAGTATGTTAGCCATCCCTTAACCGAGTGATCCCTAGTAGGATCAGTTCCTAAAAGAACCTATTGTAAAGTCTTTAACCGCACTAGGCTCCTAATAGAGAGGACTTCAAAAGGGTTCAAAGAATAGCTTGTGGGTATTCATCCCCACCGTGGTTTTTCCTAGTTGGGTTTCCACTTGAAAAATATATGTGTTATGTGTGATGCTTTTCATATGATGCTTTGTTATTCTTTGTTAAGTGGTAAATCATGTTGAACCTGTAAGTCTTTGCATTTCTATTAAAGTATTACTAGTGTATGCATATGGGTGAAGTGGAAATAAGATGTTAGAGTGTGTGGAAAGTTGAGTTACCAGTTTATGTATTTCACTGTGTTTAACCGGTAGTAATCTTGTTCAGATCGGTGTTATTGCTCGCTAGTCAAAGTGCAAGGTTCTCAGTCAAACCAGTTTAAGGAAAAGTGTTTTTATCAGTACTAATTCACCCCCCCACTCTCAGGACTAGTTTGGTACTAATTGTTCATCATTGATTCATCAATTTGATTGCCCTTGAGGAGCCCTCGAGCTTGATGTGGTTGCGCCATTTGTGAGAACGGAGTCTTTGTCCTCCATCCAAGAGAATAATGTATGGTCTAGAGCTATCTCTATTTCCTTCTCTATTGACATACCTTGCATTTGTGTGATGAGAGATACATTGTCTATGCCAGGGGATGTGTAAACTGAATCATTCAGAGCCATGCCTAGGTTTCGTTGATCTACAATTTTTTATTGTAAATTACCTTTTAGGCAATTTCTTGGGGCATGGGTGTTGCTACATGGAAAACACCAAGAAATGGTGTCATCCGCTAGATTATTCTATCCTATGGTCAACTCTTTACTAGTGTTGGGATAGATAGTTTGCAAATGTTTGGGCACTATAACTATTTGGCCATTTGGCTGACTTGAGGAAGTTCTCTTATTTGCATATTGGTTTTGCTAATATGTGGGTCTATTCCCTTGGAAATTTTGTTGGAAAGGAGGTCTAGCAGGTGGGATGGGACCTTTTCAAATTAACGATTTCATTCAAGAAAGATCTCAACAAATTTTTCATATCGTTGACCTCTGTAGCTAGAGATGAGGGGGAAGGCAAATTTTCTTGTTGGGAACCAAGTTACACATACATAGATTGGGGAGTAGGTTTTCTAGGAATGGTTGGCTCAAGGAGCTAATTTGATAGCTCAGGAAATACTGGCATGAGCAGTCATGGCGCAAGCTTTCTAGCATTGATTAGATTATTTTCTACTCGGACCACCAAATCAAGCGCATCCGAGAGAGTACTACCTCTGAGAGATTGGATCATCACTGATATATTTGAATTGAAGGATTTCAGATAAAAAACAAATGCCATATCTGCAGGTGGACGAGTGAACAATGGTATTCTTTTCCAGGTCCTCTAAACTGTCATATTGAATTTCATCACCGCTTCTTGAGGGGCTCTCTTTATGGTAATCAATATTTGCATCAGGGATGACCTATCAACCTTGTCGAAAAAAATCTCAAAGAAGCAGTCACCCAGGTGATCCCAATCGGCTATAGAGTTTGGGCTGAGAGATCTATACCAATCTAAAGATTTCACTTTGAGTGAAGCCATGAGAAATCTCAGAGCTACACTTTTCTCAGTAATATTATGGACGGTGTAGACATCAACCACATCTTGTAGGTGTTCCCCAGACGTCTTGGGACATTCTCCAGTGAATTTAGGGACAACTTTTAGCGTGAATGTGGGAATTTTCCCCCATACTATAGGTGGAATAGGAGGAATGAGAGGGCTCCCGCTAGTCTAAGTCATAAAGTTTCTAGGAGGGATCTGAGCCATTACTACGAGAACAATCATAGGAAAAATAGGTGGATTTCATGAAGAAATAGCTATGGGTGAATGGACACTTACCAGGGGTGGGAGAAACAAACTGGGATTTAAAGTTGTTTGGCTCCTGGTAATGGGTCTACAACTCATAAAATTTCTTAGGCTTGTTCAAAATTATGGTCCCACTGGGTGTTCTAGAAAAAGAATTGTTGACTCTTAATTTGACCTTAAACACTAATAGCCTTATGGGAAATTCAGTGATGGGGTACCTTTTGTGCGAAACTCACTAAATGACCTTTGGGTTTGAGAATCTGGCTCTTCATACAATTAGGGGGAGAAAAGGGGAAGAAATAAACTTAAAACAATCAATCTACACTACTTAGGGGATACGCCAAAATATTTTGGAAAAGCATTAACAACATATAAAACCCAAATGCATATGAATTTAAATCTCATTTAACAATCTACATGCTCAAAACCATTTGAGAGAGTAATTCAACAAAACTCATTCAACATAAAATGACATTAACCATTCATCGAACAAACAAGTCTCAGAACATAGTTTAATCCATGGAGTCTCACAACAAATACCATAGAAGTTATTGAATTTGAAAACATCACAAAAGTCAATATATTAAGATTCAAATAAAACAATAACAAAGGCCATAGACACAATCTGACGTGTCTATCATTCACCAAATTTAATTAACATAAAGGCCTTTTCATTGAGCCAAAGTCTAGAAATATCTCTAAAATTCTAAACCCCTTTAAAGCAAGAAAAAGAAAGCATATATAGATCCCCCGACTCTTAACCAACAGTACGTAGCATTAGCAACATCCTAGCAACCGCTTCTGATAGGAAATTCCTAGTGTGGCACTCCGTGAGGCGCTACCCAGTGAAATAGGCTTCAAATTTATTATCCCAACCATGTCATGGCAACCCCTACACCTGCCCAACAAGAAAACCATAATTCAAACCGCATTCTGGTTCACAAACTACCATAGAAGACACATGGCGACTCTGGGGAGACCCGAAGTCGAGCATGAAAAGAGAACCGGGTCATTCAATGTGGGGACACCAAGTGTCACAATCTTTACATGATGGATGGTGGGGCCAAGAAGCATACACTAAGATAAAAACTTGAGCCACACGACAGCTCAACATTCTCTCAACTTTGAGCAAGAAAAGCGAGCAACTCAGGACAACATCGAGACACCACTTTGCATGCATGTTGACGAATGGGAAAATGACCAAAAATCAAAATAAGTCACTACCAATTGACCAAAATGCTGCCTACAAGAAATCCCAAAATAATATTAACAAAGCCTTAGAAGTAAATAAATTTGACCCAAAAATAGGGAAAAAGTGGCCATTCCAAAAGTGGACACAAATATGGGATAAGGGATCGAGGTACTCCGATTATACATTTTTTTTTATCATTTTGTTGTAAAGGTTTTGGGAATATGTGGAGTATCTTTTCTCAGACTCCCAATGCACATTATAAAAGTCTTAATAATAAGGAGTGCCAAGGCTGAAAATGTAGAGTATCTTGAGGGAGCCTTTTCCCACAATTTTGGTGACTTCCTCTATTCAAATTGTATAATAATCAGGGTTTATGGGTACCCTCAGCTACCCCACATTTTGCCAATAATAGTCTCATCAAGGCTCGCCTTCATTGAATTCATGTGTCCGGTGATGTGGATGGAAAAGGAGATAGTCAGGAATGAAAAGAAGGGACAACACCTCCCTGAGGTGATTGCATATGAAGAATTTTGTGTGGGAAGTGACACTCTAGAGAGGGTGCAACAATTTTTGGTTAGCAACTATTGGCTCAAGGTGAGCCAAGAAATAAATTTTCACCCTGAAGGCTATATCAATGAGTTGAGAACTCAGAAATGCAAGGTAAGTGTTTATTTCCAACATTTTGATGAGCAGGAGGATCTAATAAGAAATGCCAGTCCTCCCAAGGCATTGTAGAGGAGAAAGAAATGGGACTATCTCCAAAAGTTAGAAAGGGAGAGAAGGGTAGAAGATCCCACTTTTCAAGGATTTATCTCTACCATACAAAATCATTTTGTTGGGATGTTGTGAAAGATGAGAACCTTTGAGGGCATCATCACCTATGAGCAGAAGAAGAAAGAGACAGGGCAGCCAGGTGAGATACTTGAGAAAAGGCCTACCTATGAGCCCCCTGTTGTTTCAAATTCAAAAGGCAAAATGATTTTGATTGAGGCATCTTCACAAGATGCCCCCACACCACCTCCCTCTCAAGAATAATGTCCTACAACAATTGTTACAAGGAAAGTTGAGAAAGGGAAAGCTAAGATCTTAGATTTTGCAGAAGTAATTGAAGATGAGATAGATACAAGTGTGCAGCTCCCTTCTCCCCCTAGAGAGACATTTAGAGATGAAGATGTTATTGAATTACTCATGGACTTAGACCAAACAACTCTCCCAGATATCATCCTTGAGGAATAATCTAGTGATGGGAGAATAATTGCATCAATTCAATTCATGGAAAATGACAATTTTGTAGATGCTCCAAAGTTCTTTTCATATGAGGGAGAAGCTGAAAGATTTGTCTAAAGAATAGATTCAAAACTTTGATAGGAATAGAATTAGGTGCACCCCAAAAGAAGCAAGGGAAATTCTAAAGAACAGTAGCATGATTCTTATCTCGGGGTAGGATTTGGAGAAAATTTTTGTACTAGATCAAGTTATGAGACAAAAGAGCCAATTTATGCTCAAGAATTTGGTGAGAATGGGTCTAGATTTAATACTAGTTTGAAGGCATTTGCATTATGGAATAAGGCCCCAAATAATGATAAGCGTATTGTTTTTCATGGGGTTGAACATAAAGTAGGAGATGCCATTGTTAGAACTTTAGTAGATACAACAGTACTTGAGGCTACACTGATAACTATGCATGTTGCACAATTTGCAAGAGAAGCAACTGAGGACTTAGAAAAGAAGCATGAGAGGCTCAAGATGATGCATGTAGCTTTGCAAACCAATCATGATAAAATATACATTGAAAATATCAAATTGAAGAAGGAAGTAGTTGCAGGGGAAGCCACAAAATTGACAAAGCAACAATTAGAGGAAATGCGAAGGATGTAGGAGGAATTGTAGAAGATAAAAGAGGAATTAGAAAATAGAAACTTGGAAGTGAAGAAAGAAACAATTTTGTAGGTAGAAAACAAAATTATTTCCAAGTTGGATGAAGTGCATTCCTCCTATTCTTGTGTCATTCAATTCAAGGCCTAATTGGGTGAAATTCTTTCATTTTTTCATGCTTTGAGGGTCACGTGGTTTCCCAAAGCACATTGCTTAAGGAAATTCTTTTGGCGGTAAAGAATATGCCTAATCCTCCTCCACCTATAAGTGCCACATGGAAAAATAATAATGTAATCATCAAGGAGCTACCACATATTGAGGAGGAAAATAAAAAATTACTGGAAAGATTGGATTTCTTCAAGGGCTTACAAAAGGAGGATATTCCTTTAATTTTGATAGGATATGAGAAGATGAAAGTCTTGTATAGGTGGTGGATGGATTTTCAAGAATCAGTTGATGCAGTCCTGAAGTTGCTTATTGGGGATCCCAATAAGCAAGATTCATATCATTTAATTATTGATAAGATTCTTTATGTTGATTTATTGTATCACAAATTCATTTTGGAAGCTACAGTTGTACTTTCTCCCAAGACCAAAGATGCCATGAGAAACTTACAATTTTTTAAATCTTTCATCTGGTCAACAGATGAAATTGATAGCTGGCACAAAAGTATTGTTTATTGGACAAAGAGAGCTAACAGAGGAGGAGTAAATTTTTTTCCTTTTTTGTGTCCCCCATCATTATTTTTGGTAGGGTCAATTTTGGCAAAGGTCTCAAATCACACAACCAGCATGAATAATACCTAGTGAAGTACAGTCTCCAGCATCAAAAGTTTTATGGTGACAGGTCAGCAGGTAAGCAACCCAGTCGTATTTCTTTCAGCCTGCTACTCGAGTTTCAAGGAGTTAATTATGGTAGCCACCTCTAGCCCCTTTTCCTAGGGTGACTTTTTCTTAAGTAATTATGAAAGATGCCTTTTGGCATATCCTATTGTATGTAGCAATTATTTTTTGACAAATTCTTACTCGACCTGAGCTTGGTTTGCCCCCTTGTCTTATAAAAGGGAAATTGGGGCCAGTAAACTTAGAATCTAATGATTTGGGAACCAACATAGGAGAAGAGGGAATATCAATTTTATAAATAATGACACACATAAACATTAAAACAAAACCCAAATTATAACAATCGAGTGTAGTCTCCATAAAATAAAGAGAATACTTGAAGGGTTGGAGACAAGAGATCACTAGGAGATGAACCTGTTATTATTTACTAAGTTGTCATTAGTTTTATGTCCAAAGTCATCCTATATACTCTAGCCAGTTAATACTACCGAAATATTCAGTCAGTAAGCACTAAAGCAGTCAATTATAGAAGAAAGAAGTCACAGAGTTAAGTATACACCGAGCTATCTACCGAGTAATGTTCTATGTCTACTGAGCAACAAAGAAGGTATACCGAGTAATCTGAACTAGGTAGAAACGTGTTACCAGATTCAATGAGCCTGGACACATATGTGGAAATGTGTTACAAGAATCAAGGAACATGGAACCGTTATCACATAGGAAATTGCACTTCAAGATTTTGTATGATTTTGAGGAAGTTTATCGAATGAAATAATTTCTATGTTTATTCATTCAATGAATCTTGTTTGTAAGATCGAAGCATGAACAGATCACCATCCCAGAGATCTATTTATATAGAGTGACTTGAGAGTCAAAGAGAGAGACATGTGTGATAGAAGAGTTAAAAGGAAAATCATAAGAGGACACATTGAGTTGTGACTACTATGAGTGACAAAGATATTCAGAGGTCACCGAGAAAGTCTTCGAAGAATAGTTTAAGGGACAAAGTAAACAAAAGGGTTTACTGAGTTGATTTATCAATTACTGAGGTACGTTATGAGCAAGGTGATTTCATATTGAGCACATAGAATCTGCTATAACATTTCAGATGTAAAGTTGCAAATATTTGTAAAGATTTTATTGAATCATTTGAGTTGTAATAGAAACCTTTGACAGGGTAAAAGACTCTAACAAAGTCTATAAATTGTAAAGCCTTTAATTAGGTGCAACATTTTTGTATAAGTGCTGTGAAATCCTTTAGCAAGGTAGATCTAAAGATCTTGATACTCCTAATAGGGTAAGCTATCAGAAATAGCTAAACATGTAGCTCTAACCGAGCAACCTTTATTATTGCAGTAGTGAAGTTGTGGGTGCCATCCCCATCGTAGTTTTTCTCTCTAACAAAGAGTTTCTGCATTAACCAAAATATTTGTGTTATGGAGTGAAATATGTATAAATGTTATTTCTATAATTATGTGTTAGTTTTATATTATGAGATGATCAGTTTACAATTTATGTTTATCAGTAAGATTGTTTCTGAAAAAAAGTTTGAAGTACTGATTCACCCCTCCCCTCTCAGTACATTAGCTTTCCTAGTTGGACCTAACAATTGGTATTAGAGATTTAATCTTGGAAAAGGGTTGAACAACCTAAAGAGAAAGATCTTATCAATGGAAGGCTACAAACAATCTCAGAGAATTGTTAATCTTCAAGAAGAATTGGATCATGTCAACCAAGTGATTGCACATATGCAGAGACAAATGCAAAGATCACTGAAAGTCAGAAGAAGGTTGTCTGATGATTTACAGGACTCACAAGAGTTGGTGGAACAAATTGAGACATCATCTGAGAACAATATATTAGAAGAGACTAAAGAAATGATTGGAGAACTGAAAGAAAAGAACAAAGCACTAACTGAATAGCTGAAAGCAATGAAAAGAGAACATGAACATTTCAGCACACAGATTATTAAAAAACTTCATGCATTAAGAACAGCTAAGGATAACATAAGATACATGGAAAGGGAAAAACAACAGATAGAAGCATTGATGTCTGAAAAGAATGATTGGAATTCAACATAATCTTTCTAATCAACTAGGTTATACACATCATGAAGCAAATCTAAAAGAAAATGAGAATCAAGCATTGAAACTTGAATTGTCAAGATTGACCAATGAACTTGAAGCAAAGAAGAAATCAAAAGAAACACTGAAGAAAAGTTATGAAGCATCAAGGATGTTGGATGAGAAACTAAATATAAGAAGACCCAACAAAGATGTAGGACTCGGTTGCAAAAGAAAAAACTCTACCGAGAAAGGAATCAACACCACCGAGAGAGGGGAATCATCAAAGCAAGCTAGAAACAAGGAGAACATCAAAGGAAAGAAGCCTATCTGCAACTACTGTGAAAAACAAGGACATACTCCCAACATGTGCCAAATCAGAAAAGGTAAGCAACCAAATGTCACTAGGTCTGATGGTTATTGTTACAATTGCAATAGGTATGGTCACACATCTAAACAATGTAGGACAAAGTCTGCTAGCAATTTTCAGAATATGGTGTGAATGTTGTGGAAGATATGGACATATAAGTGCCAACTACATAATAAGGTTTGGAATGATCAACCGAAGATCATGGAGAAATCCTGGAATGGCATGCTTTCATTATCATAAAGTTAGACACTTGGCTAAAGATTGCAGAGATCAACCCAGAGGAGATATTGAAGAAATAAAAATCAAACTACAAAAAATCAAGAAAAAGAAGGAAATTGAGTCAGAAAATGAAGAAAGCACCTTACCTACCAAGTTAGGTGCATCTACTTCGAATTAATCAGTAAAGGTATGAAGGGATTGTTAGGTCCAATATGGAAAGCTAATGTACTAAGAGGGGAGGGGTGAATCAGTACTTCAAAACTTTTCTTCAACAATAACTTTACTATTATGCATAAATTGAATAGTGCAGTAACATAATATAAAGTTAAAACAAATAGATAACAATCATACATGATTCACTCCATAACACATATATTTTGGTTATGCAGAAACTCTTGGTTAGAGAGAAAAACTACGATGGGGATGGCACCCACAACTTCACTACTGCAATAATAAAGAGTTCTCAATTAGAGCTACAAGTTTAGCTATTTCTAATAGCTTACCCTGTTAGGAGTAACAAGATCTATTAGATCTACCTTGCTAAAGGATTTTACAACACTTAAACTAAAATGTTGCACCTGGTTAGAGGCTTTACAATTTATAGATTTGATTAGAGTCTTTTAACCTATTAAAGGTTTTTCTTACAACTTCAAAATATTGCAATAAATCATTACAAATATTTGCAACTTTACATTTAGAATGTTATAGCAGATTCTATGTGCTTAGAATAGATTACCTTGCTTATAGCATACCTCGGTAACCCATATAGTAACTCGGTAAACCCTTCTATTTACTCTGTTCTTTGCCTGTTCTCTGAAAAGATTCTCGGTGACCTATGTGTCTCTGTAACAGTCTTCTTACACTCATGCACGCACACTTTTTAATTCTTAACTCATGCTGTATAAATAGATCTCTTATGTCAGTGATCCATTCATTCCTTCGATCTTACAAACATGTTTTATCGAATGAATAATCATGCAAAATATTTCATTGGTTAGATGACCTCAAAATCATACACAATCTTTAAGTACAATTTCCAATGTGATAACAATTAGATGTTCCTCGATCTTGTAACATGTTTTCATATGTATGTCCAGGTTCAATGAATCTAGTAACACATTTCACTCGGTGTGTCATCTTTGCTGCTCAGTAGACATGAAATGATACTCGATAGATAGCTTGGTGTATACTATGTTCTAAGACTACTTTCTTCAATAACCGACTGAACTGTGCATACCGACTAAATATCTTGGTAGAGATAACTGACTAGAGTATATAGAATAACTTTGAACATAAAACTAATGGCAACTTGATAAGTAGTAACAATCTCCCCTTTTGACATTAGTTGAGATGTTTGACAAAAACTACTTTCAAAGTTATAATTCAATAATCTATATACTTGCAAAACTGACTATACTAATAGTATATACAATAGTCAATGAAGATATATCCAGATATACTCCCCTTATCGATATACTATACAAAATTCTGATTTTGTATGCTTGGAGATCAATGTTCTATGTGTTGCTCTTGATCTTTGCTTATTGTCTTGTTCACTGCTCGGTTCACTGCTCTTGGATACTCTGCTTGCTCTGCTCGGTATACTCCCCCTGTATACTATACTCCTTTTGTTTGATACTGTGAATACTACACTCCCCAAATACTATATCACTCCTCTAATACTATATCATATCACTCCCCCTTTTTGACAAACATCAAAACTTAATTACCATTCGAGGGTGGTAACTAGTCAAAAATGGATTTGTACTTGGTCCTTGCTTTGGTGAGAGCGATAGAGAGGGCATCCTTTACACTGTCCATTAAAGAATTTTGTGCTTGAATATTAGCCAATAATGATATTAAGCCATCTACAGTGCTTCCCTCTTATACAGTAGATAAGGAGGTGGCTCGGTTGATCTATTCTTGGATGGATGAAAGATGAGGAAGGAATAATGTCTGAAGTGTCATTATGTCCATCCTGATCTTATGTTCTTCATTTCTTAGGTCCAACTGTTGAGCCATGAGCTGTTGTAGCTTTGTATAAAAATTCTGAACTGAATTGGGCTCTGTGGTCAACCTATTGGAGAGATCGGTGATCTCTTTCTCAATTGCCTCTATTTTATTCTTAATGTCTTTAATGAATAAGGAAAATGTGTAGAGTTTCTGAAATAAATAAAGAATGTGCTTGAGTTGAGGAGTCAACTCAACAATAAATTTGACAAGTTTAACTTTGCCAATAGCTATAGCTTTCTACACCTCTTCTATCATTTTTGCAGTGAGCTCTTTGTCTTTTAGTTTGCTCAAATACTCTGATGCATCTACTCCAGATGTCTCTATCTTTGTTAGGAGTTCATCCAGTTGAATGTGGATGGCTGCATCTGTTGATATTTTAGCTTCAGGTAGCATAACTATTAAGATTTCTTTCACCTTCTGAAGTACCTTATTTTTCTTTTGAATGGCCATTTGTTTTTCTTGTTCAGTCTTTGCTTTGCATAGTTCACCGAAATCAATGAGTGCTTGCCCCTTTAATTTTGATATATCTATATTGGGCAACACTATTGGTTTTGACAAATCAACTTTAAAACTATGCTTTTTCATCTTCTTTTCTTTACCTTTCACCAATGGAACTAAGACAATGGCTTGTGAGGCTTGATGAGCCTCGGTAGGTTGCTCGGTAGAGGCAACACTTTGATCGGTTTTTTTAGCTTCTATAGAGTCCTTTGGTGTCTTGGTACTTGGTGTCTCAGTTGCAACATTCTCAGTGCTAGAAGGTGCTTGAGATGTCTATTCTTGTTTAGTACCTTCTCCTATTGTAGACTTGTGGCCTTCGGTGCCTTGATCCATATCCTGAGGGGTTTCAGTTGAGACAGGTTGCTTGATCAGTGGATAAGGCTAAACTTGTTCCAAGACTGATTCACTAGATACAAGTTTTACATATGCATTGCCTTCTATCATTTCCTGTTCCGGTGCCTCTGTATCCATGACATCTTCATCTATTTGAATGGTGTCAGTAGGGTCTTGCTTGATAACATCAGGATCTTGCTGGGTGACATCAACAATTTCAACTGTAGCTTGTCACCGACATCCTTGATTTTAAAGATTTCCTACCACTTTGCTTTTGTCTCATTTCAACTTCAATATACAGCCCATTCATCAGTTTTAAGGCTCTTTGTTTGACAAGAAACTTTGAGTTGTAGGTTGTCAGATGTTCTTTTATTTCAACTACTGACATGTCAGGAAAGAGATGAACAAGAATTCTTTCTCTGATCTATTTCTCTAAGTCCATTGCATACTTCCACCTATTATCAATATGCAAATAAAGTTCATTTGGAAGTGACTTAGCTAGTTCTAATGGAGCCAACCAGAATTTTAGAAGTGTGCAGATGACAACTTCTTCAATTTGTCTCTTCTCATCATTATTTTTGGTTTCATATTAAACATATCTAAATGATCCAAATCCTCCATATTCTTTCAGATTTGCATAGAAGTTTTCAACACTGTGTACATTTACCTTCTTGCTCTTAACAATATGAAATTTGCTTGCATCCTCTGATTCGGTATCACTAGACTCTTTTGCCAAAATGAGTCTCTGAGTAGATTTCTTGTAGGTCTTTGTTACCTTGGGAGTAGTAACACTCTTTTTTTTCTTACTCGGTGAAGGTGCAGATGCTCTATTGTTAGGTCGCTTTACAGGTGGAGTCGGTGAGGCCTTTGATGTGTCATGTTTCTTTCTCTTCAACACTTTTCCCTTAGGCAATTCAGTGCTCAATGTTATAGCTGCCTCTTGGGCTTCGAAGTCCTCTTTGGTAATGGCAATGGCGCCTTTGACATGTGTAGAGGAAGAGTCTTCTCCGAATTTCTCCGATAATGCCTTTATCATCTTTGTTGCCTTTCTTGTAGAGTTGGGTACTACAATGCCCATTTTTACTTTTTCCTTCACTTCTTCATAGGTTCGATACCTCAGCTTGGTAGCATGTCTTTGTAATGTAAGAAATACATCAATTTGTTGTTGTGTGATATCAAAATCAATCTCATAACCCATCGGTGACAAAGATTGAGTTCTCGGTTCCACAACATTCACATAATAGTAATCAGTGTCAACTTCAAAACATATGTCATTTTTGTATTTCTCCACTAGCTAGGGTGGATTCCTATACCTAATATGCATTTTTTTAAAAAATTTACTGAAGTAATCATCCATAATATCATTGAAATTATCACCTAACTTCTTGATGAAATCATTAATCTGATGGGTGATTGGTCGGTGTAGTTCCTAAACAACTTTACCGACTGATGGAAAGAATTTTTCAAAATAGAAAAACATGCATACAAGTAATGATCCAAACTTTAGTGTATTAGCCGAGTTGTTCTTCTTCAGCTTCCTAATGGTGTTCAAATTCTCAAATAGGTTCTTTAGCAACACCTCACATAGATAAATTTTCATTCCCTTTTTCACAATTTTGTATGCTAGGTCTACTGCTGCACAGGGTACAGTATTTTCCCTTGCTAATTGGAAGAAACAGTAACCTATAACTCTAATGGAAAATTTTAGTTCTTCATCTATGACATTGTTCAATTTCAATCCTCTGCAATCTGATTCCACTCTGGTTAAACTGATCAGTTCCTTCTATGATATCATCTTTTGGGCTCGGGCATGATCATAAATGGGGTAACCGGTAATCAGATGAATGATTTCCTTGGTAATCTTAAATGGTTGCTCTTCTAGCCACATGAAATCATCATGAACTCTGCTCAGAACAAACTTGACCCACTGGGGTTTGAACACATGGGGATAGGTTAGGGCTTTAGTTAATCCCTTGATCTTGATGTTCTCATACTTGCTATTTAATTTACCATCTGTGCATAATTCATCATAGGTGTCTTTAATTTCAATATGACCGAGTTCTTCAACATGACATTTGGTGAAGAATCTCACATCGTCGTCTAACAACACTCTATCAGGGACGAGTGAAAAAGCAGTGTTGTCATCCGATTCAGATGCAACTTTGGGAGTCAAAGAGTATTTTAGTGAGGGCTTCTCTACATTCTTGACAACAATGGGATCTTGAATCTTAGGCGCCATTTTTAGATTTCAGATAAAAGCTAACAAAGGATCCTTAGGGTTTTAGGATTTCAAACGACTAACATTCCACACTTAGCAAATAATAGCAACTTGAAAAGATCAGTAAACCAGCTTAACAATGCATTGAGATTGATGTAAATACCTTGAATTTGCTATGTAGGAGGTTTGATCACCTTTGATTCTCTTTGCTCTACTCTCTTGAAAACTTGGTGAGTTGAAAATGACCGCAAAAATGCTTTTAAGTACACAATATGCCTTATCGGGCTCCATGCGGGTTAGGTCAAAAACATTAAATGCACTCGGTTCCACTAAACCTTCTTTCCTTTTTCCGCTTTAACCGAGTAACCAGACTTCCTTCATTCACTGACTTGACAGGCTTCCTATATTCACTGACTTGACAGGCTTCCTGTATTCACTGACTTGACAGGTTTCCTATAAAGTACTTCAAAAGACTTTGATAGAATTTCAAACTTACTATTACATCTTAATTATGCAGATTTGAATTAAGTACATGATAAAATAGGAACTGTTAAGATTTAACCTTGATAGAATGCAGTCCCTTCATACCTTTATCGATTAATTTGGAATAGGTGCACCTAACTCGGTAGGTAAGGTGCTTTCTTCATTTGACACAATTTCCTTCTTTTTCCAAATCATCTTTAATTTGTCTTTTCTAGGTTGATCTCTGCAATCTCCAGCTAAGTGTCCAACTTTGTGACAATGAAAAAATGCCATACCAGGATTTCTCCATGATCTTCGGTTGTTCATTCCAATCCTTATAAAACAGTTGGCACTTATATGTCCATATCTTCCACAACATTCACACCATATCCTTGTATTGTAATCCCATGGTACTGTAGAATATTGTCGATAAGGATTTGTGTGAGTTCAGTAACCTCTAGCATTTGCTCGGTGTGCATACCACATATAGTTCTTTTGCTTAAGCCAACACTTCTCGGTAGTATGTCCATATCTATTGCAGTTTCTACAAAACCCTTTGAATTTTGCCTTCTGATAATTGTCTACAGACTTTTTCCCACATTGTTTAGATGTGTGACTATATTTATTACAATTGTAACATTAACCATTGGACTTAGTGACATTCGGTTGCTTACCTTTTCTGATTTGGCACATGTTGGCAATATGACCTTGATTTCCACAGTAGTTGCAAATAGGCTTCTTTCTTTTGATGTTGTTCTTGTTTCCAGCTTGCTTTGATGATTCTCCTCTCTCGGTAGTATGAATTCCCTTTTTGGTAGAGTCTTTTCCTTTGTAACTGAGTCCTGCATCTTTGTTGGGTCTCCTTGTATTCAATTGCTCATCCAACATATTTGATGCTTCATAACTCTTCTTCAATGTTTCTTTTGATTTCTTCTCTGATTCAAGTTCATTGGTCAACCTTAATACTTCAAGTTTCAATGCTTGATTCTCATCATCCTTCAGAATTGCTTCATGATGTGCATAACCTAGTTGATCTAACAGATTTTGTTGAATTCTAGTCAACCTTGTGATTTCATCATTCTTATTAGATACTAAGAATTCAAGTTGTTGTTTCTCTCTTTGTAGATCTCTTACTTTATCCTTGGCTGTCCTTAATGCATCAAGATTTTCAGTCATCTATGTGCTGAAATGTTCATGTTCTCTTTTCATTGCTTTTAGTTGATCAGCCAGTGCTTTGTTCTTTTCTTTCAATACTCCAATCATTTCTTCAATCTCTTCAGATATACTATTCTCAGATGATGTCTCAATTTGTTCCACTAACTCTTGAGAGTCCTGGAAATCATCAGATAATCTTCTTCTCAATGTCAGAGATTTTTAGATTTGTCTTTGCATGTCTACAATCACTTGATTAGCATGATCCAACTCTTCTTGTAGATACACAATCCTCTGAGATTGTTTATAGCCTTCCATTGATAAGATCTTTCTCTTTAGGCAATTAAACCCTTTTCCAAGATTGAAGTTCTGATACCAATTGTTAGGCCCAATATGGAAAGCTAATGTACTGAGAGGGGAGGGGTGAATCAGTACTTCAAAACTTTTCTTCAACAATAACTTTACTGTTATACATAAACTAAATAGTGTGGTAACATAATATAAAATTAAAACAAATAGATAACAATCATACATGATTCACTCCATAACACATATATTTTGGTTACGCAGAAACTCTTGGTTAGAGAGAAAAACTGCGGTGGGAATGGCACCCACAACTTCACTACTGCAATAATAAAGAGTGCTCAGTTAGAGCTACATGTTTAGCTATTTTTGATAGCTTACCCTGTTAGGAGTAACAAGATCTGTTAGATCTACCTTGCTAAAGGATTTTACAACACTTAAACTAAAATGCTGCACCTGGTTAGAGGCTTTACAATTTATAGACTTGATTAGAGTCTTTTACCCTGTTAAAGGTTTCTCTTACAACTTCAATATATTACAATAAATCATTACAAATATCTGCAACTTTACATCTGGAATGTTATAGTAGATTCTATGTGCTCAGAATAGATTACCTTGCTTATAGCATACCTTGGTAACCCATATAGTAACTCGGGAAACCCTTCTATTTACTCTGTTCTTTGACTATTCTTCGAAAACCTTCTTGGTGACCTTTGTGTCTCTATAACAGTCTTCTTACACTCATGCACACACACTTTTTAATTCTTAACTCATGCTGTATAAATAGATCTCTTATGTTGGTGATCCATTCATTGCTTCGATCTTACAAACATGTTTTATCGAATGAATAATCAGGCAAAATATTTCATTGGTTAGATGACCTCAAAATCATACACAATCTTTAAGTGCAATTTCCAATGCGATAACGGTTAGATGTTCCTCGATCTTGTAACACATTTTTATATGTATGTCCAGGTTCAATGAATCTGGTAACATGTTTTACTTGGTGTCTCATCTTTGCTACTTGATAGACATGAAATGATACTCGGTAGACAACTCAGTGTATACTACGTTCTGAGACTACTTTCTTCAATAACTGACTGGACTGTGCATACCGACTGAATATCTCAGTAGAGATAACCGACTAGAGTATATAGAATAACTTTGAACATAAAACTAATGGCAACTTGATATGTAGTAACAGGGACTGCATTCTCTCAAGGTTAGATCTTAATAGTTCCTACTTTATCATGTACTTAATTTCAAAATTTGCATAGCTAAGATGCATTAGCAAGTTTGAAATTCTATCTAGTCTTTTGGAGAACCAAAGAAGTCGGTAAGTGCAGGAAGCCTATCTAGTCGGTAAAAGCGTAAAAGGAAGTTAATCAGTTTAGTGGAACCAAGTGCATTTAATGTTTTCTTACCTAACTGCACAAAGCCCGATAAGGTAAAATGTGTACATAAAGTTCTTTGCAAGGTCATTTTACACTTACCAATTATCAAAAGAGAAGAACTAAGTGATTCAAAGGTGATCAAACATCTCCTGAGCGAATTTCAAGGTATTTATACAGCAATCTCAAACACATTTTTCAAGCCAGTTAACCAATCAATATTAGTTGTGAGCATCTGCATTATATTTACTAAGACGAAAGCATTTTCTAGTTAGTTAAAACCCTAAGCTCTTTCATTAGTAGAAATCCAAGTTTAAAATGGCTCCTAAGTTGCAGAAACCTGTTGTAGTTGAGAATATTGAGAAGCCCTCACTGAAGTATTCCTTACCTCCCAAAGTGGCATCTGAACCTAATGAGAAAACTATATTTTCTCTTATTTCGGATAGGGTTCTATTGGTTGAAGATGTCAGATTCTACACTAAGTGTCGTGTTGAAGAGCTAGGTCATACCGAGATCAAAGATATGTATGATGAGTTATGCACCAATGGAATCCTAGATAACAAGTATGAGCATATCAAAGTCAAGGGATTAACCGAAGCCCTAACCTATCCTCGAGTCTTCAAACCCCAATGGGTTAAATTTGTTTTGAGCAGAGTTCATGATGAGTTTATGTGGTTAGAGGAGCAACCATTAAAAATCAGCAAGGAGATCATTCACATAATAACTGGATACCCTATATATGACCATTCTCGAGCATAGAAAATGATTTCACAGAAGGAATTGATAACTTAAACCGGAGTTGAGTCTGACTGCAAAGGTCTTAAATTGAATAATGTTACAGATGCAGAGATAAAGTTTGCAATTAGAGTCATCGGTTATTGTTTCTTCCAATCGGCAAGAGAAAACAATGTACCTTGTACAACTGTAGATCTAGCCTAAAGGATTGTGAAAAAGGGTATGAAGATTGATCTATGTGAAGTGTTGTTGAAAAAACTATTTGAAAATCTCAACACTATAAGGAAACCGAAGAAGAATAACTCGAAAAACACACTAAAGTTTGGGTCACTCTTAGTGTGAATGTTTTTCTATTTTTAGAAATTCTTCCCATCAGTCGATAACATAATTTGGGAGTTACACCGACCAATCACCCATCAAATAAATGACTTTATCAATAAGCTAGGTGATAATTTCAATGAGATAATGGATGACTACTTCAACAAATTTCAAGAAAAGATGCATAACAGGTACAGAATCCCACCTCAGTTAGTGGAAAAATATAAGGATGATATATGTTTTGAAGTGGACATCGACTAATATTATGTCAATGCAGTAGATCTGAGAACTCAATCTCTACCATCCATGGGTTATGAGATGGATCTTGATATTTCTCAACAACAGATAGATGCCTTTCTATTACTTCCAAGGCATGCTATCGAGATCAGGTATGGTACCTATGAAGAGGTAAAAGAGAAGGTAAAAATAAGCATAGTAGTACCAAAGGCTAGAAGGAAAGCCACAAAAATGATCAAAGTGCTAACTGAAAAATTTGGAGAAGGTTCTACCTCCACTCCTATAAAGAGTGATCAACTCACAATTAAGGAAGAATCCGAGGCTCAAAAAGCAACAATTACTCTGAGCACCGAGTTGCCAAAGGGAAAAATATTGAAAAGGAAGAAACAGGATATACCAAAGGTATCACCGACTCCTCCAGTGAAGTGCCCCAACACTAGATCATCTGCAGTGTCACCTAGAAAGACACAAAAAAATCATGCTCAAAAAAAGGAAAACAAGGATGCCCTGTAAATCTGGCATGGGGAGCTGAAGGTTTTGATCATCTATTATAGACGTTATACATGATACATGATACAACTGATGACTGGTGATTCAGAAAAAAGGTTGAATTGCCTAAAGTGACAAAGACTTATAGAAAGTCAACTAGGAGACTCATTTTGAATAAGGAGTCAAGTGACACAGAATCTGAAGACAAAAATAAATTTTAGATTGTTAAAAGCACAAAGGAAGATGTACATAGTGTTGACAACTTGTGTGCCAAATTGAAACAATATGGTGGATTTGGGTCATTCAAGTATGTAAAATATGACTCTCAGGTAGAAGAAGAAAAGAGACAAATAGAAGAGTCATTTGTATGTACACTTCTTAAATTCCAAGTAGTTCCATTGGAAGTAAGTAATTTTCTTCCAAATGTATTATATTCTCACATTGACAATAGATGGAAATATGCTATGGACTTGGAGAAGCAAATAAGAGAAAGAGTTTTAGTACATCTCATTTCAAACATGTTGGTAGATGATATTAGAAATCATTTGAAAAACTACCAGACAAACTTTCAAGTGAAGCATAGAGCCTTGAAAATGATGAATGGACTTTATCTTGAAGTCGAAAAGGAAACAAAAGAAAAATGGCAAGAAATCTTCAAAATTTAGACTAGAGAAACTCAAGGTGAAGTTGAAATAGTTGACATTACCGAGCAAGATCCTCAACTATTCAACAAGATGAGGATGCCATGGACACTGAGGCACCAGAACAAGAGATGATAGAAGGAAATGCCTATGCCAAACTGGTATCTAGTGAATCAGTTTTGGAACAAGTCAAGTCCTATCCTCCGGTAACTCTGCAAGTTTCAACCAAGAAACCTGAGGACACTGATCAAGGCAAAGAGGGTCAATAGTCTACAAAAGGAGAATCTACTTCTTAGGCCAACGGAGAACAAACTTCTCAAGCACCTGCATGCACTAAAACTATTTCCACTAAGACCCCAAGAAAGGAATCACTGAAGGACACATCAAAGGCTAAGGGAACCGACAAAATTTTTGCCTCTAACGAGCAACCTATCGAGGGTGAACAAGCCTCCAAAGCCATTGTACTCGTTCAACTGGTGAAGACCTCATCATCCAAAGAAAAGAAGGTGAAGAAGCATAGTTTCAAGGTAGATCTATCAAAACCTATTGTGTTGCCAAATGTTGACATTTCAAAACTGAAAGGGCAAGCACTTATTGAATTCAGAGAACTATGTAAAGCCAAAGCAGAACAAGAAAGACAAATGGCTATTCAGAAGAAAAACTAAGTACTTTAGAAGGTTAAAGCATTATTGACAGACATGCTACCTAAAGCTACCATGAATAAAGATGCTGCCATCCATATGCAACTAGATGAGCTGCTCACTAAATTAGAAGCATCAGGAGTAGACGCATCAGAATACCTAAGCAAGTTGAAAGACAAAGAGTTGACTGCCAAAATGATTGAAGAAGTGCAGAAAGCAATTGCCATAGGTAAAGTCAAGCTTGTTAGACTCATTGCTGAGTTGTCCCCTCAACTCAAACATATTCTTTATTTATTTCAGAAGCTCTGTACATTTTCATTATTTATTAAGGATATCAAGCATAAGCCCAAAGTTATTGAACAAGAGATTACCTATCTCTCTAATACATTGACCACTGAGCCAAATTCTATTCAGAATTTCTATACAGAGTTGCAAACTCTTATGGCTCAACAGTTAGAACTTCGGAATGAAGAGCACAAAATAAGGATGGATATCATGACTCTTCAGGCCTTGTTTATTCCTAACTTATCATCAATCCAAGAGAAGATCAACCGAGCTACCCACTTATCCACTAAACAAGAGGGAAGCACTTTAGATTGTTTGATTTCACTATTAGCTGATGTTACAGCTCAGACTTCCCTAATGGACAGTGTCAAAGATGCACTCTCCACTGCTCTCACTGATGCCAGTACAAAGTATAAATCTATTTTTGACTAGTTGCCTCCACCTAATGGTAACTAGTTTTGATGTTTGTCAAAAAGGGGGAGTATACCAAGTATAAGAATGTACAGTGTACCGAGTAGAATAGAGTATCTGAATGTATAGTTGAATTTGACAAGGGGAGCATAGAACAAAAAGTAGTGAACACCAAGCATTGATCACAAGAGCATGCAAATTAAGATATGTACAGTATATTGATAAGGGGAGTATATATTTGAATATGTTACTATTCATTGACAATTGCATACATTGTCATCTTAGTCAAATTTTGTAAGTATATAGATTTTGAGTTATGACTTTGAAAGGAGTTTTGTCAAACATACCAAACTAATGTCAAAAGGGGAGATTGTTATTATTTACTAAGTTGTCATTAGTTTTATATCCAAAGTCATCCTATATACTCTAGTAGATTAATACTATCGAAATATTTAGTTGGTAAGCACTAAAGCAATCGGTTACAGAAGAAAGGAATCACAGAGTTAAGTATATACCGAGCTGTCTACCAAGCAATGTTCTATGTATACCGCGCAACAAAGAAGGTATATCGAGTAATCTGAACCAAGTAGAAACGTGTTACCAGATTCAATGAACCTGGACACATATGTGGAAACATGTTACAAGAATCAAGGAACAGGGAACCATTATCACATAGGAAATTGCACTTCAAGATTTTGTATGATTTTGAGGAAGTTTATCCAATGAAATAATTTCTATGTTTATTCATTCGATGAATCTTGTTTGTAAGATCGAAGCATGAACAGATCACCGTCCCAGAGATCTATTTTTGTATAAGTGCTGTGAAATCCTTTAGCAAGGTAGATCTAAAGATCTTGATACTCCTAACAGGGTAAGCTATCAGAAATAGCTAAACATGTAGCTCTAGCTGAGCAACCTTTATTATTGCAGTAGTGAAGTTGTGGGTGCCATCCCCACCACAATTTTTCTCTCTAACAAAGAGTTTCTGCATTAACCAAAATATTTGTGTTATGGAGTGAAATATGTATGAATGTTATTTCTATAATTATGTGTTAGTTTTATATTATGAGATCATCAATTTACAATTTATGTTTATCAGTAAGATTGTTTCTCAAGAAAAGTTTTGAAGTACTTATTCACCCCTCCCCTCTTAGTACATTAGCTTTCTTAGTTGGACCTAACAGAACCACCTCCATACAAGGTAGAATGTTGATATAATTTGAAACAACCATTGATACCACTTCAATGAGAAAAGAAGTATTTCAAAAGAACTTGTCTTACATACTAAGTGTTGATTCTATAATATCTTTCTCCAATTGATGCTAAACAAGAACCCAATATCATCTACTGATAGATTTATAATCAAAATTTAATAAAGGCATTTACTATTATCATATTGCAAAAATAAATGAATAGCCACTTTTTTATGTTTTCAAAGATAGTTTGGCCTACAATGATATGTTGGATCTATGTTTGATGGGAAACTCATTTGATTAGTTCAAAAACCTCTCCATCAAACTCCTCAAACCCCCTTCTAAAGCCAATTGCTAAATGGTATGGCAATATATTAAAGTAGCATTGAAAATGTAAACCAAAAAACCATAAATACCTTGATCAAAAGAAACCTTATGTAGGTCGACATGGTGCTCAAAAACTAATCCAATGTAATGTAATTGTTGCACATAATCTCTCTAATAACATTAGAAATTGAGATAGATGAAAGGAAAGATGGCTCTACAACACTCTGGTTTTTGTTGGTGACACCCTCGACCATTGAATTCCTCCATTAATGGGCAACACTCTCTGAGCAATACATCAGAATTGGAATCCCCACAATATAAAATCCTTTATATGTTTCTCTTCATATTCTCCTCACTTTGACCATTCTTTCTATAGCAAGAGGTGGGAGAGAAAGGGTCCACTTTAGATCAATATTGCTCTTGTGATTTGAAGCATTTACATTACATACATTTAGAGTTTTTACTCAAAACATAGAGTAGAACTCTAGTTTGAATTTTTAGCTCATTAGGATCTTACAAACACATGAGTTTCTAGGGAACACACACTTTTCAATACTTTATTGGTTATTTATGGAGGTGGAAATTACCAAAACAAATAGGTTTGACTAAGGCAAAACCCTATATAGCCACCCATATACCATTTTTCAAGTTTTAGGCATAGGTACAGAGATTCGGTGCAGTTGTAGAATTCTAAAAAACTAAACTTTGTAGGTACAGGTCCATATCTAGAGGAAAGTATCAATTTTCATAGACCAGGGCATCCAGCTTCCTAGTCGAGGACCAAGGCACCTAGCACCCTAGTACAAGACTAAGGTGCCTAACGCCCTAGTCCTTTGTGCTTTTGGGCAATTTTTGTTAGTTCTGCATCCTAAGAACTCATTTCATAGATTTTAGAATCTTGTGTCAGCATAGTAACAAGGACCAAGGTGCCCAACGCCTTGGTCTGGCTCAATCAAGCTCAATTTCAAGTAACAAGTGCATAGCTGAGTTTCATTTCCTATTTTACATTTTATATCTCAGTCTCAGTTATGCATTTCTCTATTATTTTAGTTAACAGTGTCATTTCCATTCATCTTCCTAGCTTATTTTATCATTTGGTCATATTTAGCTCATTCCCTTTCATAGAAGCAAAGGAATAGAAACCCTAAATATATTCCTTGACTCTCTTTCAGGAAGCCGAAGTGAATCATCTCCTTCTTCTCTTTCATATTATAATGTATCGAGGAAAGTGGGACTAGGTATTAGTTTACTCAATCCCATTTTTTGCCATCACACTATCTAAATTTTGAAATTGTTGAAAATGACCATATTTGAATGTCAAATGTTTTGTGGCAAGAAAACACAACAAACAAGAAGACACAATGCTTGAAGGTGTTGTTGTCAAAATTTTGAGCACAAAGTGTATGTTTAATAGGCTAAAATAGCCCAATTTCTATAGGTCTAAAGACATTCAAAAACACTTCAAACACTTTTTAGCTTAAGGACAATGTCTCATGGCGATAACCTCGGCCCCCAACCTATAATCTTCATCAACTCAAATGTAGGGACACCTTGAGGGGTGTATACACTATTTTGTCTTTGCGTGAAAGGATAAATATAGGCCAACAGGACTAGAAGGATAACCCAATGACAGGTATGTGTAGGATCATAAGGGGCCAAAAAGTGGTGATATTCTGACTACAGTTCTGATTGACAGGCTGATTGAAAAATATTTATAACTTCCAAACAGTGTCACATTTTTTGAATCTGAAATATGTGTCACATTCTATGCTTCATAGACAATACGATTTAAAAAAAAAATTGAATTTCATAAAGTTTTGACCAAGTTATGGTGGTCAGAAATACGAGTTTTTAATATTTTTAAAAAGTTGTAGTAAAAAAATCATAATTAATTATTTATTTAAAAACATACCAAAAAATATGTGTCACATTTAGAGATGAGTCTTCTACATATATCTAAAATCTTATAAAAAATATTTTGATTTGATTGTGATAAGGGTGGTCAGACAGACACCTGCTTCTATATTTTTCTTGAAATTTTAGTACTATTGCATTGAAATTTCAATTTTTTATGAAATAGATTTATTTATTTTTAGAAAAAACTAGTATCTTAGAAACTACATTCAGTTTTCTATAGATTCTATTCTTACATAATTTTGAAATAATGTTGGTAACCTATTCAAATTTTTACATCAAGTTCCCTAACTCTATTTTCTAATTTTCACTGCCAATTAAGGGCATGTTTGGCCCACCATGATCCTACACATACCCGAACCCTCTCCCTGAAAAAATTCAAGTAGATTATTCTTAGCTGAGGATTTTTGTCTCATTCTATAGGAGCCTTACATATGGTTATTATTGTCCTGCTTGTGAAGTGTACCTGTACCTGTTATACCTGCAGCTGCAACACAGAACACTCAATAAATCATGACAAGCAATGGTTAGAAAATTAATCAACGAAAGATAAAACCATAGCTAATCGATATATTGCCTCCTAGTAAATGCGAGTATGAATTTTTCTCAAGTAGATCTGATTATGCAAATTCCAGTGAATTGACTACACTTATATGGAGGATTTAAATGATGAAGATGCATAAGCTAGAAATGATAGCATTATTAAGCTACATGATTTTATGATTATTCTAGAAAATAAGCTAGAATGAAGATGCAATTAAGCTAAAATTGAATATGATAACAATGCTAAGAATGATTTGCTAAGAGCTATATGCCTATAGTAACAATGCTTGAATGAAAATGAGATGGGTTGATTATTGCTATAAAATGGGGTCTGTTTATAGGATTTCCAAGGCTAGGGGTGAGGTGGTAGGAATCAACGGTCAAGATTAAGTCTGAAGATATCAATGGTGAAATTGGAGGAGGTTGGAAAAGAAGTTGGATTAAAGGGAACATCTATCATCTCCATGGTGACAAGTGTCAAGAGGCTTCTAGAAGAGGTTGGATGAAAGGGAATACTTAGTGACAAGTGTCAAGAGGCTTCTAGAAGAGGTTGGATGAAAGGGAACACTTAGTGACAAGTGTCACAAAGATTCTAGAAGAGGTTAGATGAAAGGGAACACTTAGTGACAAATGTCACAAAGATTCTAGAAGAGGTTAGATGAAAGGGAACACTTAGTGACAAGTGTCACAAATCTTTTCTCATGAGAGGGTAAAGTGTTCAAGAAAAGGGAACATGTGGGTAAATGGAATGGGTTAGGTTTAGGAATGGTTATGTTAGGTGGTTAAAAGTTAGGAGAATTGAATTTTAAAAATTCAAATAATAGGAAAAGGCTAATTAATTTGAACAACTCATAATTGATTTGTTTTAATTAATTAGAGGATTAGAAGAAATGAATTTGATGGGGAAGAATTAATTAATTTGAATTAATTAACCATAGAGGATTATTGAAATGAACCTATTAAATAAATCCTTTTATTTATTAATAAGTAGAGGAAAGGGTGTATTTAATCAAATTGTTGATGAATTTAATTAAATTAGGGAGGGAGATTAATTAAATAATTGCTTATTCAATTAATTATCTTCAAACCATTTTTAGGTGTATACATTTTGCCCCTCTTTGAAGCGAGGAGTGATGACGCGTTGATTCAAATAATAATCTCATTTTGATGATGATATTGGTTTGATAGGATGCCCCAGCTCTTGATTGCTAAATTTCGGTATTATGATGCCCCCTCGAGAGATCAATTGAGATAATTGATCTTTGGAGTTTTGTGAATTTTTGCAAAATTGATATCCCGATAGATTTGATTTGATTTCTGCAATTGTGTTTGATGAAAATGTGAGTTCTTCGATTAGCTTGATTGATTAGATTAATAAGATCGAGATTCAGTCTAGTTTTAGGAATGACACCTCCTATATAAGACAAAGATGATCAAAGCGTCTGGTTTCAGGAAGGATTCATCCTGTATAAGACATGATCAGAACGTCTGGCTTTAGGAAGGATACATCCCATATAAGACATGATAGAATCAATTGGGTTTGATTGATTTGATAATGTTGATTAGATAAAGAACTGACTGTTTGTTGATATCAAGTTACAAAAATATTCGGATATGCTGATGTTGATTCTGTTGAGAGTGATAGCATAGGATTTTCGTTGGGTCGACAATATTTGAAGAGATATGAGTCATTCATTTGATTGCGTATATACTTGTGATGATACTTTGATGATTCCTGCGATAGATTTAACCTTGGATAAAAGGAGCCTGTGGTATCCCATGCAAGAATGAAATGCAAGCTAAAATGCAAATGAAAATGCAAAGCTATGACTAGACCAATCATTGGATTATTTTGTTTTGTCATCATTGAGCTTTTGAAATGTGGCAAGTGAGTGTAAACATCGATGGTATAATTAACCATGATGACCTGAGAACTGCTTTCTTGGATTTTGACATAGCAAGTTAACACAAGCATCAAGGTATAATTGAACCAAGATGACCTGAGTGTTGTTTGCATAAAATAGGCAGTATTAACCATTGGTATATGCAAATCGGAAATGTCTTTGATGATACTCCGATGATCATGTCCTGAGATAAATTTGCACATATTAATGATTAATTTTCAGACAATAGACAATAAAAATATCATGTTCCTTCCTTGTTCCTCTAGTCAAAGACATCTTGGAGTCACTCAAAAATCATGATAGCAAAAATCAATATAGAAAAGTTGAACAATCATTTTAAAATCATTATCCAAAAGATATCATCTATTGAAAAGTGTATGATGTGCTTAGATTGACTTCGTGATAGCTTGATAGTTGATAGTTTGATCTCGTGTTCAACATTGGATGTGTTTCAGTTTTCACTTGATAAGTGTTGTCTAACTATTTGGTCTACCTATTTGATTAAGTTCAAAATGGTCAAGAGTTTGCCCCCAGCTAGGTGTAGGATTTTGCCCCAAGCCTAGAAACAAAGTTGTTATGATATACTCAATGATCCAAACCATGGTGAGAGATCAGCTGTGATGCCTACGTATGTACAAATGCTTATGATGGAAATGGATAGCATTGATGGAGGATGAATGCAAGCAGAAAGATACATGAACTAATAGATGGAAGAGCTAGCGAACTAATAGCACCTATTTACCAGGTTTTCACTAGTTGTGTTTATTGCACTTTTTCTCATATTTGATTTTATTTATTTATTTATTTATTTTTTCACTGTTTTTTATTTTTTTTCACTGTTTTTGAATTTTTCTGCTTTTTTTAAACATAAGTGTTTTTCAGATTCATTTATTGATAGGTTCCTCAATTTGATCTACATCTTGTGTTGATAGTTGATATGCTCCTGATCCAAATACTGTTGTGACTAGAAATGGACCTAACCAGTTTGGTTCAAACTTTCCTTTCTTTTCTCATTTGCCTAGTTGCATGGATTTTCCTTTAGTACTAGTTCTCCAACTTGAAAGACTCATGGTTTAACCTTATGATTATAACTCTGGCACATTCTTCACTGATATACCTTTAAATGATCAAAGGCATTTTGTCTTTGTTCATGAATCAATTCTAACTCTTGTAGTCTAGATACTCATTGTTCTTCATCTAGGATGAGACCTTTTAGTGATACACGTAGAAAGGGTATCTCTACTTCGATTGGCAATATTGCTTTTGATCCATATACAAGAGAGAAAGGTGTGGCACCTGTTGGTGTGCGAATACTGGTATGGTAGGACCATAGAGAAAGGTTCAGTTGATTATGCCAATCTCTTCCAACATCGTTCACTGTCTTTTTGAGGATTTTCAGAATAGTTTTATTAGATGCTTCTGCCTACCCATTCCCCTCTAGATAATAGGGTGTGGATAATCTCTGTTGGATTTTGAACTTCTCACATAGCTCTTGTACATCCTAATTTTTGAATGGTCACCCATTATCAATGATAATGGTTTTTGGTATTCCATAGCGACTGATGATGTAGTTCAAGATAAATGCAGCAATTTGTTTTCCTGTGATGTTTGTGAGAGGTACTGCCTCAATCCATTTTGTAAAATATTTTGTAGCTACAAGGATGAATTTATGACCATTAGATGAAGAAGGGTTTATCTTTCCTACCAGATCCAGACCCCATTGACAAAAATGCCAAGATGTTACTAAAGCATGAAGTTCTTGTGCTGGTGCATGGATCAAATTCCCATGGATCTGACATTGTTTGTATGTTCTAGCTATCTGAAAAGAATCTCGTTCCATAGTAGGCCAATAATAGCCCAAACGTATGAGTTTTTTAAAAAGGGTAAGACCACTTGAATGAGTGCCACAAATGTCATTATGGACTTCATGTAAGGCCTTCTCATATTCTTCTTATTCGAGACATCTTAAAAGAGTACCATCTAGACCTCGTTTAAACAGGGTATCTGTGATGAGAGTAAAATGGGAGGATTGACTAATAAAGTTTCTCTTTTCATTTTTCAATAAGTCAAGGGATAGGGTATTTTCTTTCAAGTATGTGTAAGTTCGGCCATAGTGGGAGGAATCATTCCAAACAAGGTGACAAATAGTTCAGGAATTAGGACAATTATGAGCAGGGTAAAACAATTTTTCCACCAGGAGTTCATAATGCTTTTGATTTTCTTGTGTCTGAAGGAGAGAAGCAAGTGTATCCATGACATCTGTTGCTTTGTTGTCATTTTTTGGAATCTGCTGGAAAGTTATTTCTACAAAGTACTTCTTAATATCATCAACCATCTTTTTATAAGGCATCAATTTTTCATCTTTTGTTTGATAGTCATCATTAATTTGATTGATGACGAGCTGAGAGTCTCCAAAGACTTGTAGTTGTGTAATATTCCATTCTATAGCCATTTTGATACCTGTAACCAAAGATTCATATTCTGTTGTATTGTTGACCTGCATGGAAAGCTTAATTTGTATGCTTTTGGTATTGTATGACCTTGTGGTGTGATGAATACAATACCTGCTCTTGATCCGTATTGTGTTCCATTATTGATGCTTGCTCCTGGACTGATATTCAGGTGATGTATTGTAAGATATCGATCGAACCCTGGAATGTTTGTGTCATGCTCTATGAATTGTACCTTTACCTGCAAACACAATGCACTCAATAAATCATTATAAGCAATGGTTATTAAATTGAAACAATGAAAGACAAAACCATAGCTAATCAACTTATTGCCTCCTAGTAAATGTGAGTATAAATTTTTCTCTTAGATCTTAGTATGCAAATTCCAGTGACTTGACTACACTTAGATGGAGGATTTGAATGCTGAAAATGCATGATCTAGCAAGAATAGCATGATTAAGCTATATGAGTTCATGATTGATCTAGAAAATGAACTATAATGAAGATGCACTTAAGCTAAAATGAGCATGATAACATTGCTAAGAAATGATAAACTAGAAGCTAGATGCCTATAATAACAATGCTTAAGCTATGAATGAGATGGGATCAATAATGCTCAAAATGAGGTCTATTTATAGGATTTTCCAAGGCTAGGGGTGAGTTGGCATGAATCAACGGTTGAGATTGATCTGAAGATATCAATGGTTAAATTGGAGGAGGTTGGCAAAGGAAGTTGGATTAAAGTGAACATCTGTCATCTCTATGGTGACAAGTATCAAGAGGCTTCTACAAGAGGTAGGATGAAAGGGAACACTTAGTGACAAGTGTCACAAAGGTTCTAGAAGATGTTGGATGAAAGGGGACATGGTGGTAGGTAGAATGGGTTAGGTTTAGGAATGGTTAGGTTTAGGAGTGGTAGAAGTTAGGAGAATTTGAATTTAGAAATTCAAACATTAGGAAAATGGCTAATTAATCTCAACACTCATAAATGATTTGTTTTAATTAATTAGGAGATTTAGAAGAAATGAATTTGCATGGGGGAAATTAATTAATTTGAATTAATTAATTAAAGGGGTGAAATGAACCTATTAAATAAATCCTTAGATTTATTAATAAGTAGATGAATGAGAGATTTAATCAAATTGCTTAGTGAATTCAATTAAATTGGGGAGGAGGGATTAATTAAATAATTGCTTATTTAATTGATTATCTTCAGACCATTTTTAGGTGTGTACAGTTTGTATATGAATAGGTAAAATTAATTTGCCATCTTTTGAAGGGTTCCAAATATTTTGGCTCTAGTTTCAATAGAGGAATTGCTGGATGTAGATCAGTTGTGCCAATGGTAACTACTTCTGTTGATTCCATCAAAATGGATGACCTTTCTTGATAAAATTCAGGTAAGGTGTCAAATCTCCCATCTTTTGGTGCCTCAAGGAGGTTTTCACCCTTAGACATGTCCTTTATTTTTACTTTTTTTCGGTGTAATGTTGCCAAGAATTGGTTTTCAAGATTATACCTGATATTGGTTTCTTGATTTTCATTTTTGCAACTAGGAGATTTAACACCCACTTGAAATGAAGATACGTTAGCGGAATCCTTGGTGAAAGTTGTTGCGGGTTTAATTTCATTAAGATATATGGATATAGCATGAGCATTCGGTAAGGTATCAATGGCAGTATGTCCTTCATTTTCCCAGTCCATAGGTTCAGGAGGGATTAAGGATAAAGGATCCTCACATGTTGAATAGTTTCAAAGATATTAGGGGTCATGATAGAGATATCAGAGCTTTCAATATGTATTTCCATGTCTAGAACGATACTCTTGTCAGAATGACCTCGCATAAGAAACTCTTGATCATCCTCGGTTAAGTCCATGTCAGCCGAATGTGATTCTGATTCAAGTAGGCTAGTTCCTAACGTTTGTTCTGTATATGCATGAACTACATCGACTTCTACATCTTCTTCTTCCCTTTCAATTTCAAGTTGCTCTTTTCTGTTTTCCCATGATAGAAAATATTCTCCAGTCCCTCGATCTCTTAGTCGCATTTGTTTCTCAATGTTTGATAGAATTGATGCAAATGATTATTCTTTGGATTGTGTGCTTGAAGATGTCGCCTCTCTATTATGTGACACAATGACCTCTTTAGCTAATTTTAGATTATTACAACACTACAATAGATTTGAGTCTATTGATATTGTGATTTCCTGCCCATTGTAGGGAAATTTTAAGCACTGATAACATGTTGATGGAATAGCTTGTATGTCCTGTATCCATGGTCTCCCCAAGAGTATGTTGTATGTGTTGAAATGTGGCGACTGATCAGCAAAGTACTGTACACTCAGCACCTATCCTCTTCGGGGTCCGGGGCCGGGCCGGGCCTCGGGTAGGGGTTCGGGGGCGGCAACCCCCGAGAAAGCGGGGGTTCAGGGGCGGCAGCCCCCGAGAAATTTTTTTTGCCATTTTTTGTTGATGAAAACCGAAATTGTAATAAAACCCTAAAAATGGCCGACTTTGTTTGTTGCCCTAAAAATGCATGTTATAAGCGGCTGGGATGCTTAAGGCATTTTAAGGTTGATGTACTATTTTTGCTGGATAATAAGAAAGATTGGACGGCTGTGTATGGTGGACGTAACCCATTCTGGGTGAACCACGTTAAATCTCTGTGTTATCTATGTCCTGTTTTATTTCTTTATCTTTTGTATTTAAATCTGCATATAATTGTTAGTTCATATTTGCTTCGGATCTGCTTGAAACCCTAACAATTGGTATCAGAGCGAGGTTTTCTGTAAATTGGCAGGACTTTCAGATTTGAGTGGGAGCAATGGAGGATTCCAAATTCAAGGTCAAAAAGTTTAACGGCCAGAATTATCAGTTATGGAAAATGCAGATGGAGGATTACTTGTATCAAAAGGATTTGTGGTGGCCATTGGAAGGAAAGGCAAAGAAACCGACCACAATATCAGATGAAGAGTGGGACATTTTAGATAGAAAGGCACTGGGATCCATTCGATTGTGCCTTGCGGCGTCTGTAGCATTCAATATAACAGAAGCAAAAATGACTGTAGATTTGATGGCAACATTGGCTAAGCTGTATGAGAAACCCTCGGCTTCGAATAAGGTATTTCTTATGAAGCGTTTGTTTAATTTGAAAATGAGTGAGGGAGGATTTGTAGCGGAGCACTTAAATGAATTTAATACAATTACCAGTCAATTGTCTTTGGTAAAAATTACCTTTGTAGAAGAGGTTAGAGCTCTCTTGATTTTATGTTCTTTGCCAGAAAGCTGGAATAGCTTGGTTATGGCTGTAAGTAACTCTGTCTCTGGTAAAAATACTTTGGTATTTGATGATATTGTTGGTGTTATCCTAAGCAAGGAAATGCGAAGGAAAAGCACAGGTGAGACTCCAACATCATCGGGTAGTGTTTTGAATGTGGAGAACAGAGGAAGACAAAAGGAAAGAGGAAAAGGCCCTGGGAATGAGAAGTCACGAGGGAAGTCAAAGAAAGGACGCTCTCAATTTAGAGGAAAGAAATATTGCTGGTACTGTGGAAAGCCTGGTCATCTAAAGAAAGACTGTTGGTCTCAAAAAAACAAAGAAGGAGACAAAAAATGAAAATGATAGTAAGGAAGCTAATATTGCAAGTAATACTTTACAAGATGCTTTAATCTTATGTTTGGATAATGTTAATGATTCCTGGGTAATAGATTCTGGGGCTTCATTTCATGCTACACCCCATAGAAAATATTTTCTAGATTATGTTCAAGGTGATTTTGGACAGGAATATTTGGGTGATGATGAGCCCTGTCAAATTGTTGGAAAAGGAAAGATAAAGATCAAGTTGCAGAATGGTAATGACTGGTTTCTGCAGGAGGTAAGACATGTTCCTAATTTAAGAAGAAATTTAATTTCTGCAGGGCAACTAGGTAGTGAAGGTTGCATAGTTACCTTCTCAGATAGTATGTGGAAGGTCACTAAAGGATCATTAGTAGTAGCTAAAGGTGCGAAGGTAGGCACATTGTGTACTGGTAACACTTACTCTACCTTAGCTGCTACAGATAAAGTTACTACAGGGACAACAACAATAAATGTTGCAAGAACAGATTCGATAATGTGGCACCATAGGCTTGGGCACATGAGTGAGAAAGGGATGAAAATCCTTCACTCCAAAAATCTATTGCCAGGACTAAAGAAGATTGATTTAGAGTTCTGTGAGAACTGTGTTTATGGTAAACAAAAAAGAGTCAGATTTCTCAAGGTTGGGAAAGAGAAGAAGAGTGAGAAGTTAGAGCTTGTACATTCAGATGTATGGGGACCGGCTCAGGTATCATCTCTTGGTGGCTCTTGTTATTATGTTATTTTTATTGATGACTCAACCAGAAAAACATGGGTATATTTCCTAAAACAAAAATCAGATGTTTTTGAAACTTTTAAGAAATGGAAAGCTTTGGTTGAGAATGAGACAAGAAAAAAGTTGAAGTGTCTCAGATCGGATAATGGAGGTGAGTATTGCAGCAAAGAATTTGAAGATTACTGTTCCTTAAATGGGATTCGAAAGCAGAAGACAGTTCCAAGAACTCCACAGGAAAATGGTGTGTCAGAGAGAATTAATAGGACCATCATGGAACGTGCGAGGAGCATGAGATTGCATGCTGGATTGCCCTTACATTTTTGGGCAGATGCTGTATATACTGCTGTCTATTTGATAAATAGAGGACCTTCAACCCCTTTGGATGGTGGTATTCCAGAGGAGGCATGGACTAGTAAAAAGGTAAATTATTCTTTCCTAAAAACTTTTGGTTGCGAAGCTTTTGTCCATGTTGATAAAGAAAACAGAACCAAGCTTGATGCTAAATCTCATAAATGTACCTTCATTGGATATGGGATAGATGAATATGGCTATCGGTTATGGGATTTTGAAAATAAGAAAATAATTAGAAGTAGAGATGTTATATTCAATGAGAAGGTTATGTATAAAGAACAGATGCAGGAAAAGAAGCATGAACAGGACAAACAAGAATATGTGGTGTTGGATGAGATTCCTGAAAATGAAATGCCACAGGTACCTAATGCTCAGCAACAACAGATTGTCCCACAAACTCCTGCAAGTGTTAGACGTTCTACGAGGACAAGTAGACCCCCTGAAAGATTTTCTCCTTCTTTGTATTCTATTTTATTAACGGATTCTGGTGAACCAGAAGAATATGAAGAAGCAATGCAGGTGGATGCCAAACAATAGTGGCAGCTAGGCATGAAAGAGGAGATGGATTCCTTGATGAAAAATAAGACTTGGGACTTAGTCCCTTTACCTGTAGAAAAAAGAGCCTTGCCTAACAAATGGGTTTATCAGCTGAAGGAGGAGGAAGGAGGTCAGAAAAGATATAAGGCCAGACTTGTGGTAAAAGGTTTTGCATAGAAAAAGGGTATAGATTATGATGAAATATTTTCTCCAGTTGTAAAAATGACTTCAATTAGAACTGTACTTAGTCTTGTGGCTGCAGATGATTTACATCTTGAACAATTAGATGTCAAAACAACTTTTCTCCATGGAGATTTGGAGGAGGAAATTTACATGTTTCAACCACAGGGATATGAGGTCAAAGGTAAGGAGAACTTGGTGTGCAGGTTGAAGAAAAGTCTGTATGGCCTAAAGCAAGCACCCCGACAATGGTGTTTAAAATTTGAAAGTTTCATGGCTGAACATGGTTATCATAGATGTCATTCTGATCATTGTGTATATTTTAAGAGATTTGATAATGGCAGTTATATTATCTTGTTGCTTTATGTTGATGACATGCTTGTTGCTGGGTCTAACATGCAACATATAAATGATCTTAAACAGAAATTAGCCAGGTCATTTGCTATGAAGGATTTGGGTGTAGCTAAGCAAATTCTCGGTATGAGGATTACATGGGACAGGAAAAATAGAACCTTGAATTTGTCCCAAAGTGAGTATATAAAGAAGGTGTTGAAAAGATTTAACATGCAAGATGCAAAAGTAGTTAGTACACCTTTGGCTAGTCATTTCAAATTGACTAAGGAGATGTGCCCAAAGGCACAGGAAGAGGTTAATAAAATGTCTAACATCCCGTATTCATCAGCTATTGGTAGTCTGATGTATGCAATGGTATGCACAAGGCCAGATATTGCACATGCAGTGGGAGTTGTGAGCAGGTTTATGAGTAATCCGGGTATGGAACATTGGAATGCTGTGAAATGGATTCTTCGGTATTTGAAAGGAACTACTACGAAGGCATTATGTTTCAAAGGATCTAATGCTGCTCTAAGTGGATTTGTTGACTCTGATCTAGCAGGTGATATTGATTCACGGAGGAGTACTACAGGGTATGTTTTTACTATAGGGGGAACTGCAGTCAGTTGGATTTCTAGGTTGCAAAAGGTTGTTGCACTTTCAACCACTGAAGCTGAGTATGTTGCTGCTACAGAAGCCAGCAAAGAGATGATTTGGTTGCAATGTTTTCTGAAGGAATTGGGTCAGACACAAGAGGATAGCCCATTGTATACTGATAGCCAGAGTGCCATTCATCTTGCGAAGAACTCTGCTTTTCATTCAAGGACAAAGCACATTTAGCTCAGGTACCACTTCATCCGGACTATTTTGGAGCAGGGTCAGTTACGGCTTGAGAAGATTCACACAAGTGAGAATCCTGCCGATATGTTCACAAAGGCAGTTCCACAGGAGAAGTTGATTTCTTCATCAGTTTCTGTTGGTCTTCTTGATTGATAATTGTGGAATTTATACCAGTCAAGTCCTAGTGTTTTATCCAGCGGATGTTGCATGTACAGTGGTGTCGTGTAGTATCAGTCTCCAAGTGGGAGATTGTTGAAATGTGGCGACTGATCAGCAAAGTACTATACACTTAGCATGTATCCTCGCCGGGGTCCGGGGCCGGGCCGGGCCCTGGGCAGGGGTTCAGGGGTGGCAGCTCCCAAGAAAGCGGTGGTTCAGGGGCGGCAGCCCCCGAGAAAATTTTTTTTGCCATTTTTTGTTGATGAAAACCGACATTGTAATAAAACCCTAAAAATGGCCGACTTTGTTTGTTGCCCTAAAAACGCATGTTATAAGCGGCTGGGATGCTTAAGGCATTGTAAGGTTGATGTACTGTTTTTGCTGGATAATAAGAAAGATTGGACGGCTGTGTATGGTGGACGTAACCCATTCTGGGTGAACCACGTTAAATCTCTGTGTTATTTGTGTCTTGTTTTATTTCTTTATCTTTTGTATTTAAATCTGCATATAATTGTTAGTTCATATTTGCTTTGGATTTGCTTGAAACCCTAACAGTATGGTAGGTCCAAGTCTAGAACTTGGCATGATGTGTCTTTTTGCAAAGGTCCCACTCTGAGGGGTAATACCACAATTCCTTTAGAGTAATGTTCTTCTTCACCATATGCTTTGATTTTTATCTTTTTTAGGGAATCAACTACATCTTTTGAATAACCCAGAGCACAGACAAGACTCAAAGAGATTATGTTCAAGCCAGCTCCCCCATCTATCAGGACACGTTTAAAAAGCATTCTATGAATGAGGACTTCAATTTGCAAGAGAGCATTATGGGGATGCTGCAATGAATTAATGTTTGGATATAAAGGAGATGAGCTTTGAATAGGGTCCTTTGAAATAGGTTTGATGGCAATTACGGATATCCCTTGGGGAATTCCATTTGGGTGTATTCTTTGGTGATGATGCTATGGGAGGTTCTTGCAAGCTTTCAAGAGGTGTAGGAATAGATGCTTTTGGAGAATCAATTTGTTTATAGGGGGATGAGCCTTTGCTAGAACAGGTGCACGATTTTGATCTTTCTCAGCCAAATCCTTTAGAGATCTCTTTAAGAGTTGCATAAAATAGCCACCTTTCTCTAGAGATGTGTTTGAATCCTTGTGAGATTGTGATATAGTTAGATTTTGATTTTGGACCTGTTTGATTGCTCTAATATGTTGACTCGTTACTTGTATTTTTCTTTGGTATGTCATGTTGATATGATTTTCAGTTATTTTAAATGTCTTTGTTTTCGTTTCAAGGGTTTTATTGTCTAAATGTTGTTTTGATAAGTGATCAACTATCAAGGTAAATACGCTAGAGTGATATGACATGAAAAGATGATTCAAGTGTTTAAAAGTTTGCAAGTTTTTTGATCTTCGTTTTAGGAGTGCAATGATGATGATTTGATAAAAATTGAGTCTAGTAGGAACGATATATCCTACGATGTGGGACAAGATTATCCTGACCAAATATTTCAGTTTCATGGTAAAGGATGATTGATCCTAATGAGAAACTATGTTTGAGTGATTAGTTTATCAAACAAGGCGATAATGCACTTTGAGATGTTTATATATTTAACTTGTTGAGAGTGAGCACTTGAAAATCTTGAGGTGTTTATCTTCTAGAGTCTGATTTTGATGGATGATAACTTGACCAAGCGAACCGAGGAGACAATTTAAGCACAAAATGACAAATAACAAATGTTTATGAATACTGCAAATTTATCAAGAAGAATGATAGACCTGAAAAAGTCATGCAAATTGGCAGTTCTAGACTGATAAAAATAGAGACTCGTATGACATAATATATAGCCCCAAATGACATAAGATACAAGACCAAATGACAAATCAAAAATTTCCTTTGCAAAAGCAAAGACTCGTACGACAGTACTTCATGAACCATACGACAAAACAGATTTCGCGTACGATAAATCACCTAACTCATATGACAGATAACAGGACAATGAAAAATATGTTTGTTTTGCCGATTTTTGATTAGTGAAAAATGATGTTTTGCTTATGTTTTCCAGTTTTTAGATGTCTGATTTTTTAATTTAGGGATGAATACACAACAAACACATGATGTGATAAGTGACTCCAAGCATGCTAAACCCTAACAAAATTGGCTTAGGAGAGAAAACCTTCACTTGCAAGATTAGATACACACCCAATAGCTAATCAGAATACGGTCATTGAGTCTCACGCAATGGATTCTCAATGCTATATTATCTGACTCCAAACACTAATGGCGGCACAATATGGCAAGTGTCTTGGGAGAGTTACTATCTCTCTTGCACAAATATTATCACCCTTTTGGAGGTGAATCAAGTAGCTTCTAATTTAACCGGAACTAGTAAGGGATCCGTTCAGCGTGTCAGGGTATAATACTCAATTAAGAGGTCTCCTAGCCTTGAAAACCAAGGTTTGTTATACCTGAAGGTACGGAGGAGAGCTATTCCCAAGAACTATCATTGACTTGATTTTCATCAAATCATATTTATTTTATAGTGGGTTGAATTACTTGGCGTTATCCGTTCCCACTTAGGTCGTTCCCCTCACACCGGTCGTAATGGCTTTAAGAGTTTTTAGCTCCTTGGGAAGGCAGGCCTGCTAAAGATATGCACTAATGAAAGAAAAATATGAGTCTAGCTTTCTGATCACCTAAGAAAGGTGAGAGCATACTCGCCTATCATCAAAAACACAACATACATGATTGTTCATTTTTACCCAAAATCAAGTGTGCCTAAAAAAACTTTAAAGAATACACAAAGTTTTATTGAATTCTTTTAAGCAACCTGCAAAATAAATTTGTTAGTAGTCATTGATTTGTTTTGAATTTGGTCTTTGACAATTATATCTTGGACAATCGTTCTGCAGAAAAGAGTTAGGAAATGCGTGAATTTGGATTACAAATATGTTAAATTTGTATTTACGAGAACTAGACAAGATATTAGAAAGATATATGTGATGCTCTAGCCCCATGGTGGGCGCCAAAATGTCATGCCTATGAAGTGTACTTGTACCTATCATACCTACAGCTGCAACACAAAACACTCAATAAATCATTACAAGAAATGGTTAGTAAATTAATCAATGAAAGATAAAGCCATAGCTAATCGATCTATTGCCTCCTAGTAAATGCGAGTATGAATTTTGCTCTCACATCTGGTTATGCAAATTCTAGTGACTTGACTACACATAAATGGAGGATTTAAATGATGAAGATGCATAATCTAGCAATGATAGCATGATTAAGCTACATGATTTCATGATTATTCTAGAAAATAAGCTAGAATGAAGATGAAATTAAGCTAAACTTGAACATGATAATAATGCTAAGAATGATTTGCTAAGAGCTATATGCCTATAGTAACTTTTCTTGAATTCAAATGAGATGGGTTTATTATTGCTCCAAAATGGGGTCTATTTATAGGATTTCCAAGACTAGGGGTGAGGTGGTAGAAATCAACGGTCAAGATTAAGTCTAAAGATATCAATGGTGAAAGTGGAGGAGGATGGCAAAGAGGTTGGATTAAAAGAAACATCTATCATCTCTATGGTGACAAGTGTCAAGAGGCTTCTAGAAGAGGTTGGATGAAAGGGAACACTTAGTGACAAGTGTCAAGAGGCTTCTAGAAGAAGTTGGATGAAACAAAACACTTAGTGACAAGTGTCACAAAGATTCTAGAAGAGGTTAGATGAAAGGGAACACTTAGTGACAAGTGTCACAAAGCTTTTCTCATGAGAGGGTAAAGTGTTCAAGGAATTGGGACATATGGGTAAATGGAATGGGTTAGGTTTAGGAATGGTTAGGTTAGATGGTTAAAAGTTAGGAGAATTGAGTTTTAAAAATTCAAATAATAGGAAAAGGCTAATTAATTTGAACAACTCATAATTGATTTGTTTTAATTAATTAGAGGATTAGAAGAAATGAATTTGATGGGGAAGAATTAATTAATCAAAGGGGATTATTGAAATGAACCTATTAAATAAATCCTTAGATTTATTAATAAGTAGAGGAAAGGGGATATTTAATCAAATTGTTGATGAATTTAATTAAATAAGGGAGGGAGATTAATTAAATAATTGCTTATTCAATTAATTATCTTCAGACAATTTTTAGGTGTATACAATTATCATGGGAGGGAAACCGGCTATCCCCTTGCTCTAATGCTATCATGATCTTTAGTCAAAAAAGGGTGGGCCACTAATCTAAGGTGTCTAGTAATATTTTGACATATACTGGTGGCTATACATGTGGTAGTTCACTCAATTAAGAGTCCTCCCAATACTTTTTGGTTTTACAGATCACAAGGATACTGGAGGAAATATCTATCGGTATAACACATCGTCACTAGGTGATAAATAACTTTCATGAAAAGCCACAATTATTTATATAGCGGACCGAAACAATGTACCACTTGGGTTATTCTCTCAAACCTAGCCTTAAGAGCTTCTGAAGAAGCAAACCCTCTAAAAGACAATAAAAATTTCTCTTATGCCCAAGATCCAATGGAAGGCGAGGGGAGAGGATACTTTTTTTATCACCTTAGGGTTCTAATCTAAACACAAAGCATGCCAAAAGCACAAGACACTTCAAGAAAAGTTGATTTCCCCTAATGAAAATGATGTGAACCTATTTAAAATAGAAAATAAAGGACAAAAGAACATATAAATTACCCCTGAATGAAAGCCATTAATAGTTTCAATGATTACCCTAACCTGCAAGCAAAACCTGTTCGGTCAATTTTAAAAATCCCAAAAATGAAATGTGAAAAATGGGCCATTGACAAGACGATAGAGACAACTGCACCACTTTGTTAGACCACAAGGGTTTAGGAATAAATCAAATCAAATGCAAAATTTACCCCTATTTGAAAAACAAAATGCAAATACAAAAAACATACACTGCTATACCTGACATAGACACAAAAAGACACAGACTGAAACCTGTCAAAAACCTACAACCTATAAAAACATAGAGAAGGTATATGCAATAGAATAGATCACATATGTAATAATAATTATCACATACGTGGCATGAAATAATGCATATGCGGAAGAAAATATCAGATACGTGGTTTTTTGAAATGCAAACACAGAAAGACAAAACAAAAATTGCACAAAAACTGCACAAAAGTTGTTAGATTTGAAAGTTGTAAACATGATTAAATAATATTGATACATGATAAGAATATGCGTATAGACAACAATATAGCTGACAAGCATGGTAAAATGATGCACAAATGTGATTCTAGTGAACCTACAAAAATAGAAAATCAAACAAAAACACAGATGCAATGGAATGATGAGTAAACATGATTTTGACCTATAATCGTCACTGATCTGATCTGCAACTTGATGAAAAAGACTTAAAAATGCAAAACAATGTTAGAAAAAGGGACTAAGGTCCCAATGGGCATTCCAAAATGTATACAAAGAAATTTGGAAGATTAAAACTATTGTGAAACCATTAAAGATCCAACCACATAAAATGATAGTTCTACAATTAAGATCCACCATACACCAATGAAGAACCTAAAACATGTAAAACATTAACAAAATAGAAAGATAATACCATTCACATGCTTGGTAGAGTTTTATCTTCATTGTTTCCTATCTCCATGATTTATTTGATATGGTTGCTCTCATATTCTATGTGTACATGAGAGCTCAACAAATAATGGATTGTGGTTGTGCAATTGCTTGAGTAAATGATCATTGTAGATTGATTGATTGATTAGTTAGGGTTATGAAAGGATGAAGGAATCCTCTTATATAGAGAACACCTTAGAAAAATGGAGGGATAAGGTTAAGAGATGAAAGGATAAATGGTTGGCTTAGATTAAAGGGTAGGAGAAGAAAATGAAAAAATATTAGGAAGGTGCTTAGAGGCAAATTAAGAGATGAATGACAAGAGTCATGGAGGTAAAAAGATAATGAATTAATTAAATAAATAAAGATATGCTTAATTAATAAAAGAGGTGGGACCAATTAATATTTATTTAATTAGGACAAGACAATTCTAGGTGTCTATAGAAGTCATTCTTTGCAACATAGGAATCATCAAGTGCATATCCAATCAACTTATGCAAACTAAAATTCTCATTCATATACATCTATAAATTTTATGATAAGAGGCTGTGTTTATAAAGGATGACCGTGGACTCCTTTTCATTGATTAGTTTCTCAACTAACTTTTCATGGTGGGGTCATTGGTTGGATAGACTCAAGCGAGTTTCCTCAATTAGCTCTTGCTATTTCTCCTATTCATGTTGCTAAAGATTTAAACAAGATGAAAAGGAAAATGAGATAATGATTGAATGGACCCTCTCAAGGACTTTAAAACTCATTGATGTTAGGGAAAACTAAATGATCGGGGCTCATTTCCTCCTACCAGTGCTCTTTCTTTAATCATTTAACAATTATTTGAAATTGTTCTTTATTGTTCTATTATGAGATTAACTCTATTTGGATTCTAGGGTTTTGATTTCTTCCACCCATCCTTTTTTTGTGAATTTATGTAATAATATTATATAAATAGAAATTTTATCATTAAAAAAAAATAATGAAAAATTGTAAGGTTTCATATTATGAAATTTTTGTCTTTGTGACTATGTTAGGAATATTTTGCTAGATCGTTTTCTTATTAAAAGGAAACTTTGTAGATCAACTTTGCAACAAGAATGTACCTATACTTAGGATTTATCATGGCAAATTAATAGGATATTGTTTTGTAGCTTCCCCAAAAAAATAGTTATATACTCTACTTGACAAAATTTGGGGAGTAGTAATATTTATAAATATTTTATTATGCTTGCATATCATTGACTCATAAGGTATTATGCCTTGATGAGCTCTTTAAAATTGAATAATATAAAGGTAATTGAGCCGAGAGGATTCCTATAATGGCATCAAAAGTATTGGTAAACATGAAATGCATGACAACTAAAATCAAGTAGATAATAGATAAACAAAAATCATAATAATCAAGTAAATAGAGTAAATATATAATAATGTGTATACATTAAATAAACAAAATATTAGAAAAAAAAACAAAACTATTTAACATAATCATTATATAATAAAATAGAATTGAGTAAAATGTTGAGTTCTTATTTGGAGACCAAAGTTCATTTGTTCATAAGAATATCTAAAGTGGATTTCTAAGTTGTGACTCACACTTCCATAAGAGGTGATTTCTAAATAAAAGGTGAATTTATAAGTAGTCTCTTGATCTTCCATAAATAATTTCTAATATATTTTATCATAAAAATCTTATACTAATCTAATATTGATATTAGTATCAACAAGATATTTGCCCTGGATACTCAATTAAAAATTAAAAAACCTAAAACAGTATTTAACTTGCATACTGATTTCACCGTTACAATAATATTATATAGATTTGTGACGTTACGCTTCAGCTCCTTGCAAGACCAGAGAGAGAATTATTAAAGCAGCTTACTCAAACTTCTTTTCCATGTCATCTATCTCCTACTCCCTGAACATCAACATAAGCAGCAGGAGATGGAGATGGAGATGGGTGCTCATATAAAGGCTTTCATATTACCGCTGGAATATATAGCGCCTATTTCTAAAGAAGATTTCTGGATTTATGTTAGACGGCTTAGGTTGTACCAAATAAAACATCCTCTTGATGGAACCGAGATGGAAAAATTTTTGTTACATTCCGGGTGGGTGAACATTCCGAGTGGAATCCGAACTAATCACAGTTGGCAGAATATTGACAACGAAGTATTCCAACCGATTATTGAACAGGGGTTTTTAAAACTGGGATGTCGGTTTCCTGGATTTACAAAAAGCTATGTCCTAGCACCTGATATTCGTGATGGCTTATACCCTCTTGACGCCGTCTTTGTTCTATGGATAAACCCTACGCTTACTTCAGCTGATTTACAAGTGGGCCTTGAGGCCACTCGCTTTGCTAGAAAAATATATAAAAGCATTCAGCCGCCTCGTTATAGATTCTTACTTGTGGACGCTCTACGCAGACAACTTGAATTTCCATACCAGCACCCAGCTCTCATTCGGCCTGCCTCATGCCTCTTGCTAGCCTCCCTCGATGATGCCTGGTGTTATCCATGGAGATAGATAGATTCTTACTTGTGGACGCTCTACGCACACAACTTGAATTTCCATACCAACACCCAGCTCTCATCCCGCCTGCCTCATGCCTCTTGCTAGCCTCCCTCGATGATGCCTGGTGTTATCCACGGAGATAGATAGATTCCCATTTACCACACTCAATCAGGCATTCACCTGGACTTTATTGTTGTCAGTTTTAAAACTTGAATAATATATTATCAGAATTGCTCGTCATTATTATCAGATTCTCATTGCCTCTCTTCTTTCCTTTACTTGAAACACTCTTCAAAAAATGTATGGCATTTGGATGCTTTTTTAGTGAGTTTTATTCTTAATTTTATTGAATAATATATCATTAAAATAATTTATTTATGTTCTTTATTTCTGAGATAGAGAAGAGATTACATTAAAATAGACATCTATATGAAAAAGAGTTGAAGAGACTCTCATTTCTTTTGATGAATGATTCGATGAATGATTAGTGAATAGTGATTGAAATAATTGATTCAAACAATCAACATAATTGAATTTTAAAAATAATTTATTTGTATGAATTATGAAAAACTTATATTTACAAATAATTAGAAATATTAATTTTTATTTTAGTAGATATTTACTTCTTATATTGTATAATACTAAAAAAAAATTAATATGTTCAATTATGATGAGTATAATATTTGTTGACAATTAAATTTTGATATTGTTATCCTAATCATCAAGATTCATATTCTCTTATTAGAGTGATACCTATGAATATTCATTTTGAAAATGAGGTTCCTAATATATGACCTCACAAAAAATGATCTAATATTTATAATAAATTTTAATCTTATTTATACGATTAAAGGTTGTTTGGGCACCATTGTAGGAGTGTTTGAAGGTTTAGGAGCCACATCTTTTCAATTTGTGTGCACTTAACAAAAAATAATCTTTATACTTTTGCTGCTAGCAAATTCATGCAATATGATAGACTTCCCCTCTCGGATGCTCATACATCATTTAACTATGAAAATTGCCCTCCTATATACCTGAAGGGAAATCGAGCATCCCCAAAAAACCATTTGAGATAAGTATGTGAATCTAGCATCCAATACAAACACACATTGCTATGTCATAAAGCGGAATCAAGCACACTTTGTTTCCCACATTAACGCTTAGAGGAAAGTGATTGCAATTTAAGATCTACCCATATCGAACAATAGTTTCAGTAACATGCATACATTTAGATTTAACAACATAGAATCATATAACAAAAGAAAAAAAAAAAGAATAGAACACAAATTTATCATGGAGAAAACCCTTTCGAGTAAAAAACCCCACTCCAAAACTAGAGAGCGATTTTATTATTCAACAACAAAAATAGTTACAATACAACCTTCAGGCTCTAGGCTTTTACATGGAGATTTACATCTTGCTCCATACTGCAGAAAATTTAGCAGCATAACCCTACAATAATGAACTCCTCTCTTAAAGCTCTTCTAGCAATTCTTATATTTATAGAGCTTATAATGAAAAAACAATAGCTTCCCAAAAGCATCCGCATTTAATGTATCTATGAATATAATTAAAAACTTCATTTTGCATAACTCTTGCATAAATAATATTTAATACAAATATTATGTGTTCCATGAAACTATGGCCCCTCTTAATCATCAACACTTTTGCAAACATTTTGGGTGCTCAAGGTGTTGCTCATCCTCCCTCCGTTAAACTATGGCCCTTCTCCTATGCACAAACTACCTTGGTGGTGGTTTGTGGATAAGATATGCTTAAAAATACTTAAAAAATTATTTATTTAAGGGTTTAGTTTGTAGATTTAACAATTTTTAGGTTTTTCTTTATTTGGCTCAAACAATTAGATTTTGGATTCGTGAAAGCATTTCATTGAGGTAAAGATCAAACTCTTCCCTTGTGCGGGGTTTTTTTCATTGAGTCTTTTGTTTACATGATAGTATTTGACGCTAGATGAAAAGTTATAGATATGTGGTAAATACTTTCTCTTAATTCAACCTTTGGACTACTTCCTTCAACATCATGCCTATGTGGTTGAGATTTTGAATCCTCCTCTCTAATTTTCATAAGAATTCTACTATGAATCATTGGTAATTTAGTATTGGTCACTTCTTGAAGGTAGACTCTACTACCTCCTAGATGGGTCACTTAATGTTTACTCACATTTTAGTGGACATTGATATCTCCAAGCCACTTCATAGGGATATTTTTTAGATGGTGGAAGACAGCTCTTGAACTTAACCACTTGATTATGAGGATCTGTCCTTTAAATGTTGATGATGCTTTTTCATTGACTAGCTAGCTTTTAATTGTACTCTCTTTTTGCACAAAGGTTCTATGAAATGTTGGATACATGCTCAAAATGATCATTTGGTTATTTAGGCTTCCAACTCTTGATGGGGTGGCTCCTCTCAACATGATGTATCGTCTCAAGATGGTGAATCTTCTCTCCCCATTGCCCCTAGTCGAGGATCTATTGTGATTTCTCTCATGATTGATGTGACTCTACCAAGTCTCACCCACCTTCTATTATAGTTTATCAATCTATTACTCCTTCAATTTTACTTCAACTTTATTCTTCTCGTGGGGGAGGAGTGATGAGCGAGAGAAAGAGGCATGCGGGTAGGGTTTCATTTGTGGATGGTGAGGATGGAGAGGATGAAACAAATGATCTAGATGATGAGGAAGGTTGTTTGGTTGTCTTAGTGGTCTCAATTCGAGGCTCTTCTAAGAGCCATTTGGTCTGACAAGTTTTCTCCGAGTGGCACTAATGTTGCAAGGGCCCCTATTTTTATGGCACTTTTTGAGAATGGCAGTTTTCTTTTTGTTATGGCTTTGGCTTTGGATGCCCTTAATCAGCAATGGGTTTGGTGTGGATCTTCCATTTTAGGCCCTAGGAAAACTATGGTTTTTCTCTTGGGGGGGCTCTATTTTGTGTATGTTCCCTAAGTTGGGTTTTCTCTAATGAGTGAGTCATTTCTTTTATTTCTAGCTGTGGGCATGGCTTTCTTGGTTCATTTTTTGGCTATCCTATATGTCCCTGGTGCTTTATTTTGGAGGTGACCTTGGTTTTTAGCAAGGTTAGTTGTGGTGGCTAGGGCTTCTTGGAGGAGGGAGCCTTCTCTTCTCCTTTGGCTTGTAGCAGTGAGGGTTGTTTCATTGTTTGGGTTTTTGCCTCTACGGGTGAGTGCTTTCTCTCCCTCTTTTCTGGTCTCTCGATGTTGTGTGTTGGTTGGTTCATTGTTGCTAGTTTTCAAGGGCACATTTTGGTTATTTGTATTTGGTTAGCGGTTTTTGTTGGTTTGTCTCGATTGTGCTTCATGAGGGGTTTGTATCCCCTTTCTATGTCATTTTTCTATGTGTCTCCTTTTGAGATGGAAGTGGTGGTGCTAGGTTGTGGTAGTTTTCATCTTCTCCTTGTTCATTAAATACCAATCCCTCTTATTGAGGTGGATTTGTCTTCTATGGAGGTGGAGATATGGTTTTTATGATATGTGGGGAGATGTTTTTTGGGGAAATTTTCTACCCTTGGTTCTGAGATGTCTACATGTTATATGTCTTTATTTATCTATTGGCAACAATCTGTTAGTAAAGGTGGAAGATTTTCTAAGGGGTTTGTTGCTACCCTTCCTCTGGTGGACCTTCTTCTTATCCTATTGAGGTGGATGTTGAGGGTTCTTATCTTCCATCTTTTGTAGATCTTTCCTATAGAGGTGGAGGTGTCTTCGATTGAGGTGGAGACTTTGTTTTTATGAGAGGGTAGGAGATTTATTGTTTCAACAAGGTTTATCTAGTTCATTTATTATTGTAGGTGATGAATAACTTGTGTTTTACTTGTTGTTCATCTCAAGGTTATGGGAGCCTTCTTAAAACCCATGATCTTTGTATTCATGAGTTAACTTTGTTAGTGGCTTCAACCTTGTTCTTTTGCAAGAGAATCTTTGATGTTTTTATCTTTTCTTTCTATTGTTAGGTTGTTGTTGGTCTTTGTTGATCTTTTTGCACTGTTATACTTGTGGGTTCTAGATCCCTATAAAATTCACTTGTAAAGGGTTTTGGGGCTCCTTCAAAACCTATTTTACCCAATCAAAAAATTATCCTACTCATGAACTAAGGTTATTCAACATTTGGGCTTCTTTGATGTTACATTTCTCTAATTTTATTATTCCCTTGGATGATTCCTTAATGGGAGAATCCCCCTCATTCTTCCCCTATATTTAAGGACTTGAATGATAATCTCTTTGATCATATTACGAAGGTGAATTAAAGGTCTTCCCAAAATTGTATCCCAATTTCACACTCAAGTGAAATGCATGAAATTGAATAAGGATGACTATGGAAATATGTAGGTTGTGTCTATAGTTGTATCTTACCCTCATCTAGGAGGTTGTTACTTTTGCCTTGTGCAATTTTTTCTTTGGTTACAGGCCTACATTATTTTAGGTCTAAGACTCTTGTCTCTCATTTTTTTCCTATATCTCATTACATACCCATCCCATTTTCTTGTGGGTTTCTTCATATACAAGGGTTTAAGCACTTTTAAAATCCATTTTTATCATTGTAAAAGAAAAAATCATATTATGATAAAGATGAGATAAGATTTATGGGTTAGAAAAAAATTGAAAAATTAAATTTCATATTTATTAATAAAGATCAACTTAAAAGCTTACAATGTTTGCAATCTATCTTCTTAAGATCATAAGATAATTAAGCACCACGATAAAGAAAATAGATTTAGAAGTTCTATTTTAAGGAAGTTAAAAAGAAAGCATGAACCTAATTGGATGTACCTTGAATCCTATAATGCATATGCAAGAAGAAGAATATAATATACAATGATATATGGAGAATAGAGAGAAACAAAATACTTTATTATTCTACTAGAACCATTTCAACGAGGCACTTTGCTGGATCAATGATAGAATACCTATCACAGGCTCTTAATAGACTTTAAACTCCAACTATATATCCAAGGCTTTTTTTGGTAAAAATTTATATTGTGCAAAAACAAAATACTTTATTATTCTACTAAAACCATTTCAAAAAGGCACGTGAGCTCTTAATAGATTTTAAACTCCAATTATATATCCAAGACTGTTTTTGGTAAAATATTATATTGCGCCATCTTTTAATAGATAATTTTTTAAAAAATTTTTAAAATAATATAAATTAATTAAATATCATATTTTTAGCATAATATATGTTTATAATTAAAAAAAAAATTATTTCAATATTATTTTTTATAAATTAACATTATAATTTCTTTGCTCGATTTAGAGTTGTAAAACCACTATATATATATATATATATATATATAAGATACATAGATGGAAAATAGTAATTAAAAAACTAGGTTTAACAACTTCCACTAGAGTCGACAACGACAACTAGAACTAGAAGATCTAAAACAACATTCTTTATTTCAATGTCTAGATATATATATATATATATATATATATATATATATATATATATATATATATATATATATATATATATATATATATATATATATATATATATATATAAGATACATAGATGGAAAATAGTAATTAAAAAACTAGGTTTAACAACTTCCACTAGAGTCGACAATGACAACTAGAACTAGAAGATCTAAAACAACATTCTTTATTTCAATGTCTAGAGCATTGAATAATACAAAATATTAATTAAAGTTTGCATCAGAAATGGAGACACATAGATGACCCAAGGCAAGAAGGGAAACAACTAGAAAGTTGTAAACAAGACAAAGAAAAAGCTCTACAAGGGAAGAGGCAAGATCACTTCTAGAAAAAATAGCACACGTCAACATTGAACCCAGATCCAAATTATAACAATTGAGTGCAGTCTCCAAAAAATAAGGAGAATTCATGAAGGGTTGGAGATGAGATGTCACTAGGAGTTACAAGGCAGTGTCCATGTACTTTGAAAGAAACATTGACACCACTTCTAGTGAAAAAAAAAAATTTATTTGTTGCTAGCTATTCATGATTTAAAGCCATTCAAATAGTTAATTCAATTAGAGCATATAGAAGAATGAAAACATAGACTATATTTTTTCACACAAAAGAAAATCCATCTCTTCGCTCCCAAAAGGCTAAGGATAGTATAACCAAATTCTTGAAAAAAAAATTAAAAAATGAATCAAGAGTCCTCACTTTTAATATAATAATTAATTTTTTTCTTTTATTTTTTCATTTGGCTAACTTGAATATCTAGTATATGGAAAAGAAAAGAATGTTTTTTTATAAATATTTATTTTCTAATCAATTGCCAAAGTTAGTTTATTGAAAAATTAATAGTTTTGATAGGCTTCCAATTTGTATCTTAACTATTTACCATAAATAAAATAAAGTATATCATTGTGAAGAGGATTCTATCTTTAAGTATAATTTAAAGTTTTAAAATAAATTGTTTCATATTGCTTTCAATATCCAATCAAAGCTATGTTTAAGTCTATTCGTCTACTTGTAATAAACTTTAAAAAATAAATTACTAGAAATAATGAAAATATAAAAAATATTTATATTCAAAACATACACCTTGGCTATAGACCAAAGAGTTTTTAAAAACTTGTAGAGTATGAAAATTGAACCACTACGAAGGATAAGAAAATTCTTTTAGGACTCAAATTTTAACCCTCCACTTAGATAAATCCAAAGCTAGCTGCAACCTTCAAGTTTACGTATTGTTACCCCCTTTTTATTTTTCAAAATATCCATTCTTATTAAATTAACGGTTTCTCCCTATCGGCCACACCCTATCAGAGAAACCTTAGCGTGTCGAGACTATGGTATGGAATTTTTTAATTCTCGTTTCACTCGATGTCGCGATCCCAAAGGAAGAACCGATTGGGCGATCGAGTGACAACCAGAAATCCACTTTGTTCTACATTCCTTTTTATTCCCAGTGACCAATACTCCCTTATCGACCAGTATCAAAGGAATCAGAGGATTTGAATTCCTTTACATGCTTTCAAGTCAGCCTGTAATCGTACATCACACAACTCCCAAGAAACAAATCAAGTGAGGATTCACAAGTACCCTCTGTAAACACCTAAAATTTTCCTCTTTGATTAAATAAATATTTTATTTATTTAATTATTTTATCCTAAGTCCTCTATTAATTAAATAATTATTTATTTATTTAATTAATTCATTTATCCTCTTCTAAGCCTTTTCTCATTTAAAAAAAATAGTTTTTATTTATTTAAACTATGTTTTTCCTAAATTAAATAAATACTTTTATTTATTTAATTTATCTCAAATCCTCTATTAATGAAATAAATATTTATTTATTTAATTAATTCATGATCCTTTTCTACCCATGACACGTGTCATTCATCTCTTAATTCTTCTCTTACCTACACTCTCATTATTTTCCAATTTCTTCTACCTACCCTTTAATCCTAGCCGACCATTTATCCTTTACACCTCTTAATCGTATCCCTCCATTTATTACAGTGTTCTCTATATATGAGGATGCCCTCTTCCTTTTCAACCCTAATCACCTAATGACACAATCGATCTTATGTAATCAAGCCTTCTTGCGATCACTTTATCAACCACATTTTTGTTCTTTATTTAGCTCTTGTGCACACATAAAATCTAAGAGCAAATATATCAAACAAGATCAATGGAGATAGGAAGAAATGGAGATTGAAACCCTACTTGACATATGAATAGTATATCTTGTTTTATTAAGTCGATTTACATGATCTTAGGTATCTTCATTTGTGTATGATGGATTCTTTTCATTGTTAGGATAGGGTTTTGTGGTTGGATCTTTGTTAGTCTTTCAATATTATTATTTTCATCATTTACATTTTGGTACCCCCGATGGGACTCTTGTCCCTTTTATTTTGACATCTTGTTTGCATATTTGTGTTTTTGAAAGTTGCAGGTTCGACATTGTGACGATTCTGCATCTGTGACAAATCTAATCACGTCTGAGATAAATTTTTCCGCGTTTCTAATTTGTTGTGCATTTTATAGATCTGAGATCATGAAATCAAATCTGTGTTGGTTTATTTCGCATTTTTGACAATTTTTTTGTATTTGCATACTTTATTTTTGTGCTTCTATTTTGTGGGGTTGTTTTTTCTGTTTGGCGGGTTAGGTTTTTCAAAAATTGTGTCTGTGACCTTTATTTTCACATCCCTATTCAGAAGTCGTATCTACACAAGATATTTATGCATCTGCATTTTTCTATTTTTTTTTGCAGGTCTGGATTCCTGAAATTACATTTGGGTGCTCGGTTTCCATGTTTGCATCATCTTTCTATGTCTGTGTCTGGTATAGTTACATCTATGTTTTCAGTTTTTTGGCATTTCACTTTTTTTAGGGTTCTTCAGATTTTGTTTTTACCCTAACCTCTTTTGTATAGACTAACGGAGTGGTGCAGCTGTGTGAAAAGATGAAAACATATTGTCAAAGGCCCCTAATTCACAAATTCATTTGGCATTTCTAAAAATTTACCTAGCGTGTGTGCTTGCAAGAGGGGTATTATTTCACAGCTACTAACAAGTTTGGTGTAGGACCTTTGGCAAGGATTTGATTTTGAAATTGCTTCCTTTGTCTTCTTTAGTCTAGCAAACACTTCAATTGGTGCTCTAAAATTAATAGTGTCTTTTTTGTCTTGAGCAATAAGCTCTTTTTGTTTTACCTTTTAGAGGTTCTTCCTCTCAAGTAGCCCATAAGGCCAAGTGAGAGGGAATGACCCAAGTGGTAACAGGCTAAATCCAAGCTCTTCCAAGCCACTATAAATAAAAGTGTACTTTGTGATGAAAGTTACAAGCTGCTATAACGGTGTTATGATTCCCCATAAACCCTATAGAGTGTAACATCTATAGGCTGGGAGGCCTTCCATTTAACAGAGCATAACATGCTACTAATTATAGTCACCTGAATGGATGCCCTTACTAGACACCTTTTTGTGTTAGAAACCAAAAACCTTCTAGTTGTTGGTATAGGAGGTCAGACCTCAGATGTCATCTCACATTCTTATGGTTTTTAGTAGAGATACAAAGTTTGCCATATGGGGGGTTTTTGTGGGGACTAGTTCCTGGCTGCCCCAAAGAAGTGAGTTTCATGGAGGGGAGCCAATGGGGTCAAGCATCTAATTATCCACTTTGAATAAGCATAGTTGGAAAACTAAGTGAGATCCAAAATCTATTGTCCTGCCTAGCCTTAGGATTTTTGTTTGTCTTCATTATCAAATAATCAATCAAACATTTTTAAACAAGCATTGTGTCTATCGTGTCTATGCTATGATCATGGGGGGCCAAAAAGTGGCGATGTGAAAAAAATAGACTTTTCCACTCACCTAAAAACGCGAAAATCCACATTGACTTTTTGCTTGTCCTGGGTGTTAGTACACCTTGGGATGGTAAACAACTAGGCAAATTGGATATCCGAGAATATCGGATATCTGATTTTTATAGGTAACTTTAAATTAAAAAATAAATTATATGTTATATAATACATAATATATATAATATTATATTATATTATATAATAATATATAATAGAATATAATAATATAATATATTATTATATTATATAATATAATAGTATAATATATAATATAATCTAATAATATATTATATAATATATTGTTATTTTAAAATAGTTTAACTATAAAAATCGGATATATCTGATTTCTCTGAGACAATAAAAGTGGACTGTGACAGCCTGTGGGTTAATTTTACCCATGGGTTGCACGAATTATATCAAATTCGATATCTGGTTGAACCTGATATCCATTTTTGTGATCCAAATTTGCAAAAAAATCCAATAAAGGTAGGATTTTTATTGGTTTTCATCATTGTCATTCAAATTTTTGCATTTTTTAATGTTTGTTTTTCATTCAAAATATGTTTTTTTCATGAAAACTAGGTTTTTTTAAATCAAATACAAAATTGTTCAAATTTGTTAACTAAATTCAATTGTTTACATTCAATTAGGTTGAAAATGGGGGATAACAATGAAAACATTGATCAACCACAACTACAACAACCAAACCCTCCTTTGTCAAACCCCCCCTCAATTCAGGATTTAATTGGATAGAATTTGAACCTATTGAGGGGGATTGCATATGTCTATTGTAGGATCCCTCACCTGAACCCAATGTTTGATCCCCTCATATCCATAATAAAGAGTATAGAAACCGTCACCGAGGAGCACAATGTCGCTCTTTTGTGGTGAGATTCTATGAGGGAACAATATGCGGATGGCTTGTCCTATAAGGAGATCAACAACCTCGAGATATTCAAAGGCGCTATCACTTTATATTGAATGGTGCACAAATGATGATATTGTGAAAAAATTTGGGATCGTTGGTGGATGATTTTTGATAAACCACCCACCAACAATCTTGATGTCCCCTTCTACTTCATAAAAAAGTTGTATGCTGAGTTTTTTTAGGAAAATATGTTAGCTACTTTGACATCCAACCTTTCTAGGGTGTGGGTTTAGGTATGCCCCAAAATAGACTTAGGATAGTCAGAGTAGTCTAGGACCCATATGTCCCCCCTCCTCCTGTTGATCCTCCACCTCCAGTGCAGCGTCATGGACCATATCATCTATTCACTCTTTGAGTAGCCTTTTGGTTTCTTAGGCTGGGGTAGTAGCTCAGCCTTCTCTTGATGGTAGTGGTGTATCTGGTGGCACTGACACATCCTCCTTGGCTCCACACATTTGTGTGTCCCATAGTTGTGTCATGTGTGGGCACCTATGCTTGGGTCCAGTTGGACAGCCTGTTGATCCTGTTGTGCACACTGCAGATTATGAGTTGCATGAGATGAGTGATGCACCAGATGCTATGATAGGGACTGGAGGATACCCTAGAGAGTCCTCACATGTTAGAGGTGAGGAGGAACCTTCATCATACATTGATGATGTAGTGGTAAGATTTGTATTTTCACAATTCATTTTATATTTTAAATGAATATCTATAGTCTAGATAATATTAAGTACTATTTATGGTAAAAATGGAAATAACAACATTGAAAGACTAAATAGATTCAACCATAAAACCCTAGCCTAACAACAACAAAGATCCACCATAACATATGAAGATTACCTAAGAAAATGCAAATCAATGAAATCACAAAGATTATACCATCACATGTCCAATAGGGTTTGGATCTTCATTCTTCCTATCTCCATTGATCCAGCTTGATATATTTGCTCTCAGATTTTATGTGTGCACAAGAGCTCAACAAAGATAAAAAAATGTGGTTGCACGTAGGCTTGATTGCATATGAAAGTTTGAATGATAGTCTAGGAGTGCTTGAAGGATTCAGTGGGGTTGATAATGAAGGAAGCATAGCCTTATATATAAGACACTATAAGAAATGGAGGGATAAGATTGAGAGATGTAAAAGATAAATGGTCGGCTAGGTAGAAGAAATAAGAAAATACTGAGAGGGTAGGTAGTGTAGGATTTAAGAGATGAATGACATGTGTCATGGGTAGAAAAGGCTAATGAATTAATTAAATAAATAAAGATGTAATTAATTAATAGAGGAAGTGAGATCAATTAAATAAATAAAAGTATTTATTTAATTTAGGAAAGGATAATTTAAATAAATAAAGGTATTTATTTAAATGAGAAATAAGGCTAGAAAAGGATAAATGAATTAATTAAATAAATACAGATTTATTCAATTAATAGAAGACTTAGACTAAAATAATTAAATAAATAAAAAAATTTATTTAATTAGACAGGACAATTTTAGGTGTCTACATTTTGCCCCTCTTTGAGACAATGCAGTTTGTCGTGTTGTTTCAAAGAAGATAAGATAAACTGATAAAAATTTGCCCCAAGATGGGAATGATATGCCCCCTCGAGAGATTGGATGAAAATGTGTGAAAAGATCGCAAACAATCTCTCAATAAGAAAGAAAGGCTAGAAAGGACTAATATGATAGGATAGAGTGACAGAGCCACGGGATAAAGAAGACTGACACGGTAGACTAGAGATAGGGTAGTCTATAAGATAGACTATGAGGGAGAACATCCTCATTGTCATCCACACACCTAAGAGATCAGAGTGTAGAGAGGGCAGAGAGAAGTCAACAGTCAACAGCGATGGCATTGGTGTATAGATTTGATCACGTTCACCGATATCAGAGGCTAGCAGATGCAGGAGAGCCAGTAAGTACCACAAAACCTCCTTGTACCTTATTGCATTAATTGTTGTCATAAATGCATGTTAAGTAGTGTAATAAATGCGCATTAGGTAGATTGCAAAAAATGTCAAGTTGGGGGAAAATACCAAGGCATGTTTGTGTTGGTGTTAGGCGCATCTAGGTAGGATAGGCACATTTGTGTTGGTGTTAGGCGTGTCTATAATTGCAATATAATTTGTGTGCAATGCGAGCGCGTCTGTGCAGGATAGGCATGTTTATGCAGGACAAGTGCGTATGTGCTAAATAGAGGCACGTTTGTGCCGAGCAAGCGCATTTAGGAAGTATGCAAGCATGTTTGTGTCTTCAAGGTCAAATCAACAGTTCTGTGATAAACATACTGTAAAGCGGAAAATCGCGATCGAACCCTAGTTGCTCTCCCCTCTTCCAACTCCAAGGAGAGAGAAGGGAGATTCACTAGGGTTGATGGTTTTCACTTAGGGGAGAGACTTCACATTCAAAAGAGGGGTTGAAACCCACAAGATCCAATCCCACACAATGCAAGATTGGATGCTAAATGTGTTTCAAGGGTTAAGAAAGCAAGGCTACCCTCTTTTGTAAAGAATGTGCATAGAAGAATTAAGCTAGGAATGCATAGAAAGTGACAAAGATTCGCTTATAAACTGAGATAGGGATATAGGATGAAGCTGCGGACCTGGAATTAGCATTAAAATGTCGATACGGCGCTGTCCTGCAAATTTGAGCAAAAGTTGTCGGGACGATGGCGCCCGGCGCCACGGTCCTCTGAAAAATCCGCGAAACGAAGGGGGATCTGTTCGTCTCTGCACAAGGATTCCAGATCTTCAATTTCAGCCGCGTACCTGCAACCTACACACAGAAAAGCAAAGACGATTGGGGGGTTAGGGATTAGGGGTTTGCCTTTAGGTCAAACCCCGGTTTTGGAATTAACCAAGAAATGAGCAATGTTGTAAATGTAAATGTATGTAATGTAAAACAAGTACTAATACCTTGTTGTAAGGATGTTTGTATCCTTATGTGCGAAGGTATAGATGTTGTATGTTGTATGTTGTAGTAGTATGTAGTAAGTGATCTCCTCTTCAATGGTTGAATCCTTGTCTTGAATGCAACACTTAGCCTTGAATGGAGACTTGAAATGATCAATTGCTTGAAGGAATGCTTGAATGCTTGAATGCTTGAGTATAGTTTCCACGCTTTTTCCCTCATGTATCTCTCTATCCAAATGAGAGAGGAAAATCTAGTTTATATACTTGTCATTTAGGGCTGATAGACTGATTTTCCCGACCTTAGGCCGACCAGGAAAGATAATTTTCCAATTTGCAAACATAAAGACCTGAAGTCCAAAAGAGACCGAGCCCAAAATAGGACCCAGGGACCAGGGCGCTGGGCGCCATGGTCCTGGGGGAGCAGGGCGCTGGGCGCCCTGGTCCTAAAGGACCAGGGCGCTGGGCGCGCTGGTCCCACCTCCCGGGACAGCAGGGTGCAAAGGAGGTTCAGGCCAGGGTACAAGAAAATGCAGTTTTTAGTGTCATAATCAGGTTTCGAGGTCTCCATTCAGGTTGCGTGTTGCGTCACCGTCGTGAAGACCAAAATGCAGTCGAAATTGCAAGTGTCTCAATTTTAGGATGCTACATTTAGCCCCCACTTTAGCGGGAGTATAAGCGTACGCTCATACTTCGGGTAAAGTACAAGGAAACAATATTGAAAGACTTTCACCACGTCAAGGAGGCAAGACACACCAAGCCCCCAGTGGACTAAGGATCTTACGACTTCGATTGACAAAGTAAAAGGTAAGATCACGAGGGAGAACCATGACTGTCAGTAGTAAGGTTCCCTCACTATGAGTCATGCAAGAGAAATACCGAAAATTTTCAAGGCAAAGCTGAATTCTCCAAGAAATTTTCATGTATCCTGAAGGGATAGACAGGGTGTATGCCCCCCTACATTAAAGCGATCGAACATGCCTCAATGGGGGTGATTGTTTTAACGTAGTAGTACACATAAGAAATGAGAAAGGAAAGGAGCACGTTATCGCAAGGATTTAGCCCCCAAGTGTAAGGTAAGCCCAAGGATAATAGACACAAAACACAAAGCACAAGGCGACTTTGCTTTCCTCGGGGTCAGTATGCTGTATGATAATTCATGTATATCATATGTATGCATGCATAATTGTTCTTCATTCCCCAGTCAAGGAAGGTCACCTAGAAGAAGGGAACACATGTGTCTTTTGAGTCAACATGAGAGAGATCAAGAGATCTCAATGCTTTGCATCATCCTCAAGTAGACAACACTAAGGACAACAAATAGAAGAATGAGAGTAACATATAGAAGAAGTAACAAAAGAGAGGAGGAGAGAATCTGCTATGCTAATGAAACTAGTCTAGCACGTCATCTACCCCCCGATCTTGCTGATCAATATTTCGGGAAGGTAGGGAACACGCTAGAGGAGGAACATCCAACACAGCAGATGGAGCTATCACAAGATCCAAACAAGGGCTATGTTCATATCCCAAGCAGCGGTGTTCTTGTCTAGGAGCTAGGATAAGTGCTTTAGAAAATTCGTTAGATAGATGGTTATCAATATCAACAAGTTCATATTCACTATCAAAATGAACAGGAGTAACATTTGCATCATGAATAACATTTTCATCTATATCATCATCAAGATTTATAAAAATAGGATCTTTAACTCGCACAGGATCAAGACCATCATGCATCTTATGTTGTGGAGATTTAGGCTCAATGTCCGGCTGAGGAGAAAATGGAATAATGCTTGTTGAAGGTGTTTTTGGGGATTGCAAAGTTTGAGAAGCAGCTGCCTGAGCTCTAAGATGACGCTTTCGTCGGCGTTCACGTGTAGAACGATTTCGTCTAGTCTTAGTAGGAAGTTGCGAAGATTGAGGAGGAGGAATGCTCTCATCCTTATCACTTGGGTGTTTAGGTTGTGGTCTCTTAGGTTGAATAATAGGAGAAGAGGAAGGCCTCTTCTCTCTATAAAAGGAAGGAGGAGGAACTGCTCCATATAAGGGAGGAATATTTGGTTTAGGAAGGAGACCAAGTCCATCATGACGAGAAGGTATAGGTCTACTCTTAGGAAGTTTATTAGATATAGGTATAGTCACATCCATAGGGATGGGTTGGGAATCTTCTTGAGGAAAGACATTAGTTTTATCTTTCAAAGGAAGAACTTCCTTCTCAAGAATGATAGGAATGTCAAGTTTGGGTATTCTAGGTTCACTTAGAGATAGGATCATATCTTTTTTCCACTTTTGATAAGATTTAAAAAGATGATCACTTCGCAGAGGAAGAGATTGAAATTGTTTAGGCCAATAGTAATCAATAGGAACGCTAGAAGTTCTTTCAACTGGTTTAAAGAGACTATGATTGATAGTAACAACTTCACCATTATGGGGAAATTTCAAACACTTATGAATAGGAGAAGCAATAGCTTTCATGGAAGATAGCCAAGGATAGCCAAGCTTCACACGAAATTGTTCGGATGAAGGAATAATAGCAAAGTTCACATCAAGGGATTTGTTATGGACCTCAATAGGCAATGTAATAGAACCAATTGCAGGAGAAGAAAATGCATCAAATAGTTTCACAATCACATCTGTTTTGTCATATATCACTTGATTCAATTGCAAAGTAAAAAGAAATTCTTCAGTAATAACATTAACCATGCAAGAAGGATCAATAAGCACTCCACGACAAGGTGTATTTTTGAGTTTTGCAACTATGTATAAAGGACCATCAGGTGCCCTAATGGTTTCACTGGAATCAAATGTGATGGAAGGTTCTTTAGGGTTTTCTTGCTGCTCTACAAAGTTAATCACATTCGGAGTCATAGACACAAGCCCATCAGATGAGAGAGAGGAATCATTAGCCTCAATTGCATTAGAGGTATGAGAAGGTAATGGATCAGTGAAAATCTGAAGATTTTGGTTAGGAAGAGCTACAGATGTGTTGCTTTTATCATTCACTCCAGAAACAGAGATAGTATTATTATCAATCAAATCTTGAATTTTACCCTTTAAAGAAAAACGTTTTTCAGTATCATGCCCAGGCTGACGATGAAATTGACAAAAAGATTTGTTATCAAAATAAGGTGAAGTAATCTTTGCCGGATCAATTTGTCTTATAGGAGGAAGAGTAAGCACATTTTGTTCCAATAACTTATTCATAATACTATGCAATGATTCATTCAAAGGAGTATACTTTCTTTCTTTCTTGAAAAACTTAGAAATAGGAGGCACACCTGATGCTGCATTCACATTATTGTTGATGATGTTTTCATTGAATTTGATGGAATCTCTGTTCGGTTTAAACTTCCCAAATGGTTGTTGACTGCTATCACCCTTATCACTCGGAGCCATAGGATGTGATTGTTCCATTTGACTCACAGTCAGTTGATAATTGTGAAGAGTTGCACACAACTGTTGGAAAGAAGTAAACTCAGAAAACAGAAGTTTGTCTCGAATATCTTTTTGTAAATTAGAAATAAAGATTCTTTGAATATCATTGTCAAGCACTGGAAAAGAAATTTGAGCATACAAATGCTTATATCTACCAATGAAATCAGTCACTTTTTCTTTAACACCTTGTTTACAATGCATTAAATCAATCAAAGTAACTTTAGGACTTATATTGTTTTGAAATTGTTGAATGAAAGCATTTGCAAGTTGTTCGAAAGAAGTAATAGAATAAGAAGGCAACGAGCAATACCATTGTAGGGCTTTATCTCTTAATGCTCTAGTGAACAGTTTTGCAAGCAACCTTTGGTCATAAGCAAAATCAGTACATATTGTTTGAAAAGTCTTAACATGTGTTAGAGGATCACCTTTACCATTATAAAGCTCCAAATGCGGGATTTCAACATGTTTAGGAGGGATAGCTTGAACAATGTCAAGAGAAAGCAGGCTCGCAACATCAAATGTGGGCACACTAAACTTAGATTGATTCATAGAGGCAATTTGTTGCTGTAAAGAAGAGACAGTTTGTGCAAGATTGTTAATGGTCGCTTCAGTCGAAGAATTCATATTAGATGTGTTAGATTGAGATGGAGGTGTTATGTTATTGAAAGAAGGTAAAGAGTAAGGTGGTGGGACTCTATGATAATTAGTCATAGGAGATGATTGGACAGGAGGAACACTACAAGGAGGAATAGAATGATTGAATGAATTGCCCCCTTGCGTCATGTTCATTTGTGGAGATGTAATAGGAACACTCATTGAAGGGATGAATGAAGAAGTTCGATTGAATGAAGGAATAGGGTTAATTGAAGAAGAAGGATTGCCCCCATGACTAGTGATCACAGGGGGAATGTCTTGTATAGAAGTAGTCATTATGTTTGATGTAAAGGTAGGTATGCTAGCAATAGAAGTCATCAAAGGAATAGAATGATTGACTTGAGTAGGAGGTTGTGTATAACACAAATTTTCAGCACAACTCTTCATAGGCATCACATTTGAATCCACAATGTGTGCAATACCACGCAAAATATCAATTCCATTCTTATCACTTTGAAGCATATGTTTTAGACCCTCAATTAAAGGAAGAGCTTGACTATCGGGGTATTCTTGAGACATCCATTGTCGAAAATCGTCAAATTGGTTATCCAATTTCGAAAGTTGTTCTACAGAAACCTCATGGAGAGCTTCTTCATCATTAGGAGGATTAGAGGAATTACCCATGTCCTCGTTAAAAAGGCTATTCAAATTAGGTTCCATCTCCTCAGTAGTTAAACCTCGGAAAGACTTAATTCTACGGCTTCGTCTAACGGGAATAGTGTAAGTAGGGCTTATTGTTGTAAAACTCATGCACTAAAGAGAGAGAGAAGATTTTGAATTTTAGAGGTAGCAAATTTCAGTAAGACCAGCCAATCTTCTGGATTTAAGCTGTTAAATACAATCAAGACAATCTCCAGAAATTTCAGAAAAAATGTCAGGGACCATGGCGCTTCTGAGTGCAAACGGTCCCAGCAACTTTTTTCGAAATTCGCAGGGATGAAAGTTATGATGATTTTAGAGCTAATCTGAAAAAATTGAGTGATTTTACGATCTGTAGATAGGCCAAATTAAAGTTGCAATCTCGAAATTGAACCCTACCAAGATTGTCGAAAAATGCAAAAATTTGAATTTTGAAAAAGAGAGGGAAACTGAAATTTTGAATGTTATGATTTTAGAGGGAATGTCAAGAGCAATGCAAATTTTGAAATTTAAAAATTGACTCAATTTCACGCAAAATTCAATTTTGAAAGCGGAAATTAAAGTTGTTGTAATTAAGCACTTAATTTCAAAAGTCACAAATTGTAAGAATTTGAATAAAGCACTGAAATTTCGAATGAATGCAAACACACTTTTCAGATTTAGGACTGTAAGAAACACAATTTTGACACAAAATTTCAATTTCGATGATTTTTTGAATGTTTAGAAGCCTTAATCCAAGCAATCACAAGACCAACTTTGATTGTAATTTTGAAGGTGTTAAAATTGATAAAATCAACCAAAATTCTGGATTTTAGCAGGAAAATACAGTAAGATCTCGCTCCCGAAATTTCGGAAAAAATGTCGGGGACGATGGCGCTCGGAGTGCACACGGTCCTCGCAACTTTTTTCCAAATTTTCAGGAATGAAAGATATTGTGATTTTATTGCGGAATCCAAAGTTACAGCTGATTTGGAGATGTTTTGATCAGTGAAATTGTCGGACAAAGGTTGAATCAAGAGGGTTTCAAAAATTAGGGTTTTGACACTTAACCACTTAATTTTCAGAATTAAAGCACAAATATGAATTGATAATTTGTAATAGAAGGGTAGATCTGAAACAAGCATTAATAATTAAACATTTCACAAGTTTAATTACTTAAAAAGAAAATTTAGGGTTTTTATGCAATTAACCTCTAAAATTTTGCAAAAGATCAAACATGGAAATGTAATCAAGGAATCCAATTTTCAGATCTAACTATGAATAATCAGAAAGGATGTTCACATCGGGTTCACCAAAATGTAAAGCGGAAAATCGCGATCGAACCCTAGTTGCTCTCCCCTCTTCCAACTCCAAGGAGAGAGAAGGGAGATTCACTAGGGTTGAAGGTTTTCACTTAGGGGAGAGACTTTACATTCAAAAGAGGGGTTGAAACCCACAAGATCCAATCCCACACAATGCAAGATTGGATGCTAAATGTGTTTCAAGGGTTAAGAAAGCAAGGCTACCCTCTTTTGTAAAGAATGTGCATAGAAGAATTAAGCTAGGAATGCATAGAAAGTGACAAAGATTCGCTTATAAACTGAGATAGGGATATAGGATGAAGCTACGGACCTGGAATTAGCAGTAAAATGTTGATACGGCACTGTCCTGCAAATTTGAGCAAAAGTTGTCAGGACGATGGCGCCCGGTGCCACGGTCCTCCGAAAAATCCGCAAAATGAAGGGGGATCTATTCGTCTCTGCACAAGGATTCCAGATCTTCAATTTCAGCCGCGTACCTGCAACCTACAAACAGAAAAGCGAAGATGATTGGGGGGTTAGGGATTAGGGGTTTGCCTTTAGGTCAAACCCCGGTTTTGGAATTAACCAAGAAATGAGCAATGTTGTAAATGTAAATGTCTGTAATGTAAAACAAGTACTAATACCTTGTTGTAAGGATGTTTGTATCCTTATGTGCGAAGGTATAGATGTTGTATGTTGTATGTTGTAGTAGTATGTAGTAAGTGATCTCCTCTTCAATGGTTGAATCCTTGTCTTGAATGCAACACTTAGCCTTGAATGGAGACTTGAAATGATCAATTGCTTGAAGGAATGCTTGAATGCTTGAATGCTTGAGTATAGTTTCCACGCTTTTTCCCTCATGTATCTCTCTATCCAAATGAGAGAGGAAAATGTAGTTTATATACTTGTCATTTAGGGCTGATAGACTGATTTTCCCGACCTTAGGCCGACCAGGAAAGATAATTTTCCAATTTGCAAACATAAAGACCCGAAGTCCAAAAGAGACCGGGCCCAAAATAGGACCCAGGGACCAGGGCGCTGGCGCCCTGGTCCTGAAGGACCAGGGCACTGGGCGCTCTGGTCCCACCTCCCAGGACAGTAGGGTGCAAAGGAGGTTCAGGCCAGGGTACAAGAAAATGCAGTTTTCAGTGTCATAATCAGGTTTTGGGGTCTCCATTCAGGTTGCGTGTTGCGTCACCGTCGTGAAGACCAAAATGCAGTCGAAATTGCAAGTGTCGCAATTTTAGGACGCTACACATACGTTGTCGATTGGATAAGCTGCTAAGAGGATACACTCAAACAGGTCCCCTAGGGAAGACTAGGATAGCAGACAGGGCTAGGATTGACAATTTTGTGATATAACATATGTTGCCAATGAAGAAACCACTCAAGAGGATACACTCAAGTAGAGACCCTAGGATAGGATAGGGCAAGGCAATTTGTGATGAACAAGGAGTGCCATAGAATTTGACAATTCTGTGATAGAACATACATTGTCAATTGGATCAGGCTGAAGTTGACAATTTTGTGATAGAACATACATTGTCAATTGGATAAGCTACTCAAGAGGATACACTCAAGTAGGTTCCCTAAAAGATAGGATCAAAGCAGCACTTTGTGATGAATAGGGAGTACCACTAGGATAGAGTGCCATATGATAGATATAAGCACTAGGATAAAAAGCAGCACTTTGTGATGAACAAGGAATGCCACTAGGATTGACATAGTTGATTTTCTTGACTGTAGGAGAACTTACCTATGCTGGAGTCACAAGAGAGATTCCCTTCGACTCAAAGTTTGCAAGCAAAGCTGATGTTCAGGGATAGAGCAACAATAGAGGCTATGGGACTGTGATACATTATGTATGTGCCCAAGTTTTGGGCAAACATGGGATTGTTGTCTATATTAGTTGAGAGATGGCACTCAGAGACTTGCACTTATCATTTGTCAATGGGTGAGATGACAGTCACCTTAGAGGATGTATATAGGATACTAAGGATACCTATCATTGGGGAGTTAGTTCCTTATGATCAACACGGAGACAGGATGCACTAAGATGACTATTCCAAGATCCAGGATTAGAGATGAGGGATGGACATGTGGCTTGGGACACCATGAAAGTGACAGGATAGGCTCTATCGGCAGTGCTGGTAGGAGTGATCAGTGGGTTCCTCTGTCTAGACAGGGCGACATGAGGGTTGGCTGCAGGATAAGGGAGGACACTAGAGACATTGGTGACTAATCACACCAGGTTTGCATGGGGGTTGTGTCTGTTGGTACACTTGTATTATGAGCTACATTAGTTTGTATATCATAGATCAACAGGATTAGGATGTGGAGTGACATTACTGCAAGTAGGGGCATATGAGCATCTTTTAGTTACATGGTCAATACACTTTAGAGGCAGGGGCCATGGGTACAATTATGTGCATCTGTATGATATGATTACTTCTCAGCCATGTATTAGGAGGTTAGAGTATTAGCAGCGGGTTATCGATGAGGTAGACAATGTGGTATGGAGGCCTTACTTAGACTGTGAGGAGTGGGAGGATGACGCAGTCGAGCTACCATATGTATTTCAGAGTAGGTATCTAATTGGTTAGACACTATATATTATTGAGAGGCAGTTGATTGGCAAGGTATGCAGGTAGTTTGATAGGATACAACGGATGCCATAGGGGTCAGGGATATATGCACAAACCATGAGAGATCAAGTGTATTTAGGGCCATTATTGTCTTATGATCATGCAGTGACACATATGCTAGAGATGGTTTCCATGCCTTGGGACATATGGGAAGATATGGAGGATGTAGGGATGGATGTAGAGTACAATGCATATTGGGGAGAGAATCTATTTCCATGGCTGACGAATCCAAGGGAGCCAATAGAGGGAGACGGTGGAGGTGATGGAGATGATAGTGGAGATGGCAGAGGTAGAGGCCGACGATGGAGATGGGGCTCAGTGGTAGAGAGGAGGGTAGCTCAAAGGAGAGGCCACAAAAGCAGCCACAGGGATAGGGTGAGTGGAGAGGGGAGGAGGAGGATGAGATACTATCCTTGAGGGAGATCTACCAGGGACAGGCAGATGAGATCCAGGATCTGGAGAGGGAAGCATCTAGGCTTAGGCTATTCAACACTATACAGAGGTTGAGACAACATTGAGGGTAGGGAGGTAGGTAGTAGAGGACACAGGGGTTAGATGTGCCTATGTTCTGTAGGTAGGGGAGGAGATAGCTTACTAGCGAGACATGTACTATGGAGTGGTGCCACTAGATCAGTGGGCTAGGAGCTTCTAGAGACCATTGCAAACAATGATGACCTCTAGAGGGAGAGATAGGGAATAGGCGTCTAGTGGTGGAGTCATGGGTCCTCCACCACCACCAGATAGAGGGGACAGGAGAGATTATCCTAGGGCAGGTCCTTCTAGTGCTCAGACTCCATCAAAGCCAGCCGGCTCCAAGGGAGGGAGTTCATCATAGCCTTAGAGGGCTCCCTATGTATTAGTTTTGTATCATATGTATGATGATGTAGACACCTTCGGGTGATTGTGTAGCCATATATATTTTGACATCATTGTATCATGACACTTTTTATTTTTGATATATATATGAGATGATTCATCCTTGTGGCAACTATATGCATGAGTACCTATGTGATGTTTATGAGATGAATGCAAATATGAACATGATGAAATGCAATATTTTAATTCTTTTATGTTTTTAAATGTTATGCATGATGCAAATGTGAATGTACGAAATATAGATGAATAGGATAAAGAAAATAACTATTCATATAATGAGAATGTAAAATGTGCTAACATGTGTTGTGTGTAGGATGTGATGTAATTGTGATATCTATATGTATCTATGAAATGCTAATATGTGGTAATGCAGGTGCAAACTACATGAAATACAAATATTTTTGGTGTTTCATTATACTCAGTCATGTGATAGCGGGCTACACGAACTCAAGAAGGACGATGGAAGTCAATCAAGATAGGAGGATGGAAGATAGAAGATATGGAAGTGAAAGAGATTCTTGTGCTATTATCATCATTGAGCTTTATTATGACAAAATAGGTTATGGAAATCCAAAAATCTGTTCAACCCAGAAAGTCATTGTACTTGTTTGCATGGAGATTAGACAGTTGCAAACAAGGAATGCCCTAGTTCATACTAGACTCACAGTGTCCTCATATCCTTGGACAAGTCATAGCATTACTAAGAGATAATCCACAGACAACAAAGAAAAATAGGTGATTATACCCCATCCTCACCTTTCTAGTCAAAGACATCCTGGAGATAGAATCTCTAGTCAGAGACATCCTAGAAAAGCTAAAAGGCATGTCACCAAAAGGTAAAATCAAAAGAAAACCAAGACTTGACACCAACATCCACTATAGTCCTCAATTTTAGTGTCTCTTGTCACTTGTATAAGTCTTATTTGATTTTGGTCACAATTTTTACGTTCACAAAAGGATATATAACATTGAACCATGATGTTGTCTGAGTTTATTGAAAGATTGATTTGTTGAAGCCCATTGTTTCTATGTCTCATCTGAAACTAACTGCATCCATGAAACTGATACTTTATTGCAGAGAAGGCAGAACTTTTTTGCAGATTTGTGATGCAAGTGTTGCTTTATTGTGGATTGTGCATGGATAGACAGAAGAAAACTGGAAGAAATTATACTCCTCAGAATGTGTGATGCTCTTAGTTCCACACCCATCACTAGACGTAGGATTGGCCTTAGCCATAGATAGGAGCTAATTTATTTTGGATGGAAAGGGGTGAAAAGGAAGGATTATTATGAATGGCTAACCAATCTTAAGAAGATCAATAACAAGCCATGATGGGAATGGGTAAGTTTTATTATGGATGAATAGGCTATGAGTGTGTGCAAAGTGAAGGATGAGATTGAATCTTGAAGGAGGGAGGAGCAATGTGTCTACACATGGCGCCAGTGGCCTGGTTTTCACCATGGTACTTGTCCAGGGCACCACCGAAGTGGTTTTCACCATTGGATGAATTTTTTTTCTCTTTACTTTTTTCAAATTTTTCAATATATTTTTCTTTTGTCTCACAAGGCACCTGTTTGCCAGGTTTTCACCAAAAAGAGATTTTTCATTTTTTATGATTTTTTGTATTTTTTTATTTTTTTATTTTTTTGCAATTTTGAATTAGGATATGCTGAAGAGCTATGTGTACAACCTGCGAAGGTGCATGTTGTCTATAGGATCCTCAAAAGGTTCTCCATCTAGTGTCAAAAGCTGATATGCATCTAATCCATAAACTGTTGTGATGATGTAAGGACCAAGCCAATTTTGTTCGAACTTGCCCTTCTCTCTGTCTTGCTGATTTTTAGGATTTTCTTTTAGAACTAAGTCACCCACCTCGAATGTGTGAGCCTTATCTTATGATTGTATCTGCATTGTTCCTTGATTGAATGATGTGTAGCTCGAGTGATTATCTTCCTTGATAAAGGAACTGAGAGAGAATTACTAGCGTGTGGACTAAACAGGCCCGTATGTGTGTCACCTAAAGAAGTCTGGGCATCCCTAATAACAAAGTCCCTTGAGGAAGCTCCCTTAAAGGTCCATGATGTATCGCCAAAAGATAAAGGATGTGTGGAACAAGTGGATGAGTGATGAAGGCTTGTGATTGTGAAAAGAAGTGAAAGTATCATGACATGATGGAGACTTAGGATCAACAAGTATAATTTTTTATTTAAAATTGTAGAACTTTTGCCCCCAGTTATTTTGATAGTAGGAGAGATCAACTCTTGCTCTTTTTCTGTCATATTATTTTTATCCTTGACTTTGATTTTTGCAGAGTCTAATAGCTTTTTGATTTTTATTTGGACTAAAGGACTTCTCTCTTTTTTTGACTTTTAGATTTTTCTTCTCAAAGCTTGATTTTTGATCCCAAGTGAGTAAGGGCTTTTGCAATTCTTGTTGATCCAAGTCTGGGAAAGGAGTAGAAATGGAATGAATGGATAATATGGTAAAGCTATGTGAGTTCTCAAGAGGGTTGTTGATAGACTCAATAGATTCTTCACTAGAACCACTCTTAGGATTATTTATATCAAGAGATGCCTACACCACTAGAGGAGATTTGCACTTAGACTTAGTAGCCACACTACTAGGTGCTTCGTACCTAATTCCTTGGCATTGAAAATTGTTTGTAGGTTGTTCCTGTCGACTAAATGTCTTAGGAGATAATGGGAGTTGATCAACATGAAAGATATACACACCACATCCCATGTCCTTAACCTTGAATTTTTCTTTTAGCTCGGTTTGTTTGGATGTAGAAGCTTTCAATGATTCTGGATCCATATATGTTGATGAAGGAATAGCTTTTGGATTGACTGGGATTGTTATTTTTGATTGAGGTCGCATATTGTTGCAATATATGAATGGTTTTGGATCAGCTTTGATAGTCACTTCAACTCCAATATGTGGAAACTTGATACATCAATGATATGTAGATGGGACTACGCTCATCTCATGAATCCATGGGCTTCCCAAGAGTATATTGTATGTGAGCTCTAGATCAAGGACTTGACAAACCACATCCTTAGTAACTGGCCCAACTTTGAGAGGTAAGGTGATTGTGCCTTTGGATGAGCACTCCTCATCATCATATGCCTTGATGGTCATTGCATGTGTAGAATTCACAGCCCTTTTAGAATATCCCAAATGCTTAAGAGTATTTAATGTACAAATGTTTAGACTAGCTCCTCCATCTATCAGGACTCATTTTATTTGATGTTTGTGTAGGAAGGCTTCAATGTGTAAAGGTGCATTATGTGGTTGGCTTACGCATGCGTCGTCAACTTTTGTGAATGTAAGAGAATGTGGAATGGAAAGGTATCCCACTATGGCTTGAAAATGGTCCACATTTAGATCAGTGGGGATAGTAGTCTCTCTCAAAGTTTTGTCAAGAATGGCTTTATGTGCGAGGGATATACGTAAAAGCTCTAGGATGGAGATATGCGCGGGCATCCTCCCTAACTATTCTACTAGATCGTACTCAGGCTTGGTTGATGAGGAACTAGTGGTTTTAGTTGAAGAACCTTGCAGGGTGACTTTACCTCAACGAGTTGTGACATTAAATTTGGAGATAGATTTAGAAGAGGGTCCAATGCCTTTTAGGATAAATCTGGACCTTTGGGTAGAATGTTTAGGTGTTTTGTCCTTTATGATAATGGTAGAGACATAATTGTCCATTGAAATGTGATTAAGAGTTGAATCATAGTTATAGGATGCTTTTGTATAGTTGGCTTTCTCATCTATGGCTTTGGCTTTTCCCTTGTCATGTTTAGGGAATGGTTCCTTAAACATCTCATGTTCTTGATTGGATGAATGTCCTTCGATCTCAATGTCAGCTCTATCAATAAGATCTTGTATAATGTTCTTCAGTCGATGATAATTTCCTCTTTTATGTCCCTTGCTCTTGTGATATTCACAGTACTCATCGTCATTCCACCAATTTGGTTTGACCTTTGGTTCATATGGAGGATTGTCTAGAATTGTTATTATCTTGTTTTCCAGTAGCTTCTTGAAAGCTGATTCAAGTGGTTCTCCCAATGAGGTGTATTTCCTTCATGGTTTTAAAGTTGTTTGAGTGTTAACTTGGTTATTTGTAGAGCTTGATCCAGAAAGAATGATTTTGGGTCGTACTGTATTAGCATCAACAACACCATCATTGACTGTGTTCTTGTTCTTGTTCCAAAATTTTGGATTGTCTTTTCCTTTAAAGTCTTCTTTGTTTTCTTTGAATATTTTGATGAGACCTTGCTCAATTAGGAACTTTTCTGTCGCTAAGCCTTTCTCAAGGATGTCAATGAAGGTGGACAAACAAGATTTTCTCAAGTCATAACCAATGTCTTTTTTGACATTCTTGGTGAACATCTCTACCATTTTTTTTGTAGAATTTGACAAGAGCATCTGCTGGCTAAATTCCTCCATCTTTGTAAGAATGATGAAAAAGACTCCCCATCCTTTTGTTTGGTGTTGCACAAAGTGGCGACTGATATCTCTGTCTCTATGTTGTATGAGAAATGTTGGATAAAAGCTTCTGCTAGATCACCCCAAGACTTAATTCCAAGTGGAAGTTGGGAGAACCATTCCATAGCTTGATCACCTAAGCTTTGTGGGAACAATCTCATCAAGTACATTTATTTTGATGCTACCTCAATGTAAGTTGTGAAAAACTGTCTTGTATGTGCCTTAGGGTCTCCTTTTCCTCTATACTTATCAAACTTTAGTGTCACAACATGTGTAGGAAAGGGAGGCATTGGAATGCTTTTGTCAAATGGATAGGGACATATGTCTCTCATTGTGTAAGATGGCTTTGGTGTATTTATGTCCTCCATTTTTTTTTCTAATTTCTTGATTTGATGTTCCAAATTGTTCTTAGGTGGATATCGACTTTTTGGACCATATCCCATGTCTGAGCCACTAGGTGGAGGAGGAGCATACTGCATATATGGATGATATTGATCATACACATGTTCATATGGAGTAGGTCTATAGTGATGTTTCATATAGGGACCACTTGGTATAGAATCATGATGAGGAATGGAATATCTTCTTTGTCCATGTATACCATACTCTACAGGTATGTCATGAGTTTGTTCTAGTGTGTTGCCCCCAAATTTGACATGGGGTTTCCTTGTGTCCAAATTTTGAACATGCCTTTGGATATCCAATTTCTTTGGTGGTTGGTCCTTAGCATTGGTATATGATTGAGTATATTTTTCTGCATAAAACTTCCATAATGGTCTATGAAGGTGAGTATCATAAGCTTGACCATGTGTATGTGGGACCTTAGGTTTTTGAAATAAAGATGATGGTGATTCAGGAACAAAATGTGGTCCTATATTGCATCCACTATTAGGCCTCCTTTGATCCATGTTGAGTTGAAGTTCTTACAAAGGTTGATGTTCCATTATTTGAGACATGTCAAAATCATGAGGAATCTTGGCTCCACTTTGCACCATTACTTGTAGAAAATATTGTCTATCTCTCCCCATTATTTCCTCAACCAATCAATTGAAATGGGGATCCATAATGGATTCTTCCACTTCTGCTGAATGTACAAAAAAGTTGTCCATATTGTCATTGTGTGTATCATTATTGTTTGTGTTATCCATGTTCTCAATATTTTGAATGTTTCTATAAGTGTCCATGCTAGGTAATGTGGTATGATCAGAATTGAAAAAGATATCATTGTCATACTCATAGGAACTCATGTTTGTGGACTCTTGAGCCTCTTTATCTTCTCTCCTAGATTTTTGGGAATGGGTTTCAACCATGAACTATGTCTTGACCAAGTTTTGTGAGACTAGATGAAAATGGAAAGAGTATGGAAGACCAAGAGTTGGATGCAATGTCCAAAGTGTAAGTCCAAGTATGTATGTAATAGAGTAGGTGTGGCTTCCAAAGAGATGATAGTTTCTCTTGATGAGGTAAGTTGACCTTAACTCTAAGTAAGACCAAATGAGACCCAAAGGTGATGGACCTTGATGAGGGACCACTTAGCAAAATGTTGTTGTATGTAGTGTGTTGACAAAGCAAGATGAGGACAAGCAAGTGAGCTTTTGACTCAAGTTTAGACAAATATGAAGGTAATGTAAGGTGTGAAGTAATGATGGACTTTGTGAGACTAGAAATAGGCTAAATGCTAGATGAAAACTTGAAGAGATAACCTAGGAAGCTCAGGAATTCTAAAACTGACTGCTCTTGTTTTGGCCAGACTGCAAGTTTTTCTAATTTTGAACACAGACATGCCTGTATACTTCAGAGATGCAGTTAAATGACACAAATGTTGTTGAAAACTCTACAAATGCATTTCTGAGATTTTGTAAATGCATTTTTGCTTGTAATAACATAGATGGGTTTTTGCCCTTCACAAACACGGCTAAATGACACACACGTTGTTTAACAATACACAGACGCATTTACAAAAAGTAAGTGCAATTTTTTCAATTTTGTAAAGTTGTTGTTGTGACCAAATCTGAAATTTTGACTATTTTTTCGTGATAAGAGGACACAATGTTGATGACGACTCAATTTTCGCAAGTGTTTAGACTCAAAATGACTCAAAAGAAAGTGTGTTGTTTGATGTAAAAAAAATGTTTTGCATACACTTGAAGACACAAAAGACATAATTTTTTGATGTTTGATCTTGAATGTTTGAATGTTCAAAAGAAGATAAGCACAATTCTTATGGTTGGCTAGGACAATAGTTGTTGATCCCACATGGGGTTTCCCCCGAGGCTATGCTATTCAGAGCGGATACTTAGATGCTTTACCCAACTGGATCCACCCTCGACACTCATTTCTCCAGGGCAGCTAAGCACCAGTCTCCATGAAAACTCCTTGTGGTGAACTTTGTATCTCTACTAATAACCGTATGTGTGTGGGCTACTCCAGAGGTCCAACCTCCTACCCCAACAACTAGAAGGATTTTGGCTTTCTAAAATAAAAAGGTGCTAGTAAGGGCATCCTTTTGTGTGGCCATACATGCAACACTTTTAGCTCTATAAATACAGAAGGCTCCCAGCTACTAGGAGTTATGCCCTACAACTTATCAAATAAATTAGATCAAATGGGTTTATGGGGAGACATAGTATCAGTATGAACTAATCAGCACATGTTACCCATGGCCTTCACCATGGATACAATTATTTATAGTAGTTTAGAAGAGGTGGGTTTTCCTTGCTACCACTTGGGTCATTCTCTCCTCACTAGTAGTCCTAATGATCACATGAGGAGACAAGACCTCTAGATATTAAACAATAAGAGCCTATTGCTCAAGACACAAAAGATACTAGTTCAATTTTAGTGTACCAATTGAAGTCCTTGGTAATCTATGAAAACAAGGCACACAATAAAGATCAAAAGAAAACCCTTGCCAAAATTCTGCAACAAAGATTTGTTAGTAGTTTTACAATAATACCCCTCCTGCAAGCACACAAGTTAGGTAAATTTTAGATCCAAAAGACTTTGTGAAAAGGGGGCCTTTGACAAAACGTGTTGCTTCAAGGATAAGCTACAACAATTTTCTTAGCTATATCACAAGATGTTAGCCCAAAATAAACCAGATCTAAAATCCAAATGATGAAATAAGACCTTGAAATTTGAAATAAAACCGAAAATTGTAAAAATCTGAAACATCGATTTAAATTAACGCAGATGCATTTATAGATCACAAACACGCCTAAAACCACTGTAGATGTGCCTAGGTAACACAGACACGGTCCCAGAATTCATAGACGTGATTTAGGAACACAAACGCGACCATGCAATCAGCAAAAAAAAGTAAAATAATGTCAAACGCAAACGCGACTATAGAGGTCACATACGTGGGTGAAAAACAAAAACGTGGTTTCAGAATGTGCAGATGTGAAAATGTCAAAATGTTATTGAAAATATCAGATCTGCAACTTCAAAAACACAAAATATGCAACAAAAGATGTTAAATGCTAAAGGGACAAGAGTCCCACCGAGCATGCCAAAATGTTTATGGTAAAAATGGAAACAACAACATGGAAATACTAAATGGATTCAACCACAAAACCCTACCCTAACAACAACAAATATCCACCATAACATATGAAGATTACCTAAGACAATGCAAATCAATGAAATCACAAAGATTATACCATCACATGTCCAAAAGGGTTTGGATCTTCATTCTTCCTATTTCCATTGATCTTGCTTGATATATTTGCTCTCAAATTTTATGTGTTCACAAGAGCTCAACAAAGAATGGAAATGTGGTTGCAAGTAGGCTTGATCGCATATGAAAGTTTGAATGCTAGTCCAGGAGTGCTTGAAGGATCCAGGGGAGTTGATAATGAAGGAAGCATCTCCTTATATAGAAGACACTATAAGAAATGGAGGGATAAGATTGAGAGGTATAAAAGATAAATGACCGGCTAGGATTAGAGGGTAGGTAGAAGAAATAATAAAATAATGAGAGGGTAGGTAGTGTAGGAATTAAGAGATGAATGACATGTGTCATGGGTAGAAAAGGCTAATGAATTAATTAAATAAATAAAGATTTAATTAATTAATAGAGGAAGTGGGATCAATTAAATAAATAAACATATTTAATTAATTTAGGAAAGGATAATTTAAATAAATAAAGGTATTTATTTAAATGAGAAATAAGGCTAGAAAGGGATAAATTAATTAATTAAATAAATAAAGATTTATTCAATTAATAGAAGACTTAGGCTAAAATAATTAAAGAAAAAAAATATTTATTTAATTAGACAGGACAATTTTAGGTGTCTACAAGTACTAATTTTTATTTACATGGTCTATTTAACAGTTGATGACAGAGGAGGAGTTGACACAGATCCAGGAGGGCACCTTCACGACCATTTCATTTGGCCTTGATAGCTTTATGGTACATGTATTATTGCACCTAGTTGTTTGTATTTTATTGTACATACATTCTCATCATTTATATTGGTATTAATTAGATTATGTAGTAACTTGCATGTATATCTTATTTTACTCTTGTAGGGTACAAGTAGCGTGAGTGCGGGGTTGTGTGATTTGGGATCTAGTAGTGCAGATAAAGACAAGGGAAAGGTTATTGAATGCACATATGATTGAATGAATATTTTAAATAACATAATGATTATACATGTCTAGACATAGATTGATAGTTTCACATACTTGTTGTGTATATGTATAGAAAATTCTTGGCTTCACATCCTTGTTGACTACACCCACTATACCTGAAGAAGAAGAAGAAGAAGAATATATGCCTTGAGTACATGTGTGTTTATTTTATTTTGTGTTTAGTAGATAAAATTTGTTATTATCAGTGACAATTATATGTTAACTTATATCAATGTCATGTTTGTGAGCATATGTAGGTTGTGTATTAAAATATTGAAAACATACCTCCTCTACTGAAGACATACATCAAGAGTCCTCCAAAGCCGAAGAGAAAACGTATAGATGAGGTAAACAAGAATAGTTCATTTTTATGTTAACTTTTCAAATGTGAGTTATATAATATAACTAATCTGAATCGTGGGTTGTTTTTTCTTATACAAGATCCTTCAGAGCCAAGCACTGTGGCGAAGAGGATCGATTTTGATGATCCATTAGTAGCTTATAGATAGTTTTGGGATGCTTACATGTCTAGTTGGCATGTATATTTTTTATATGGACATACATTCACATATGTAGACATACATTTTGTTTGAGTTGGTGTTTATGCCATATTTGTGTATGGACATACACTTGTAATCATTTGACATTTTCATATATAGAGAAGTTAATATTGATCATATAAATTGTTTCTCATGTGTGCATGGTGCTATCATTTCAAACTTTAATCTTCAATCCAATAATTAACAATAGTTAATAATGGTTATTCAATGAACAATACAATTCATTTCTTTTATCGTAAGTGTTAAATTTGGTTGCCTTTGGCAACTTAACCAAATTTAATGACCTCCTCGCTCATCAGGCCTCCATGAGGTCAAATTTGCAAGACAAGTGTTTTGATGGATTCTCAATGTAAATAAGGTGAAATATAATCTTTTTTTATGTAATAAGGTCATCTAGACCTGATGCTCTGCAAAATACACAATGTTTAGACTAAAACTTGTGGTTGTATAACACACAAAAATAACAAGAAACAAGGATCAAAGTTAGTGTTATTCAACCAAAAACTAATCTAAGCAGGCATATCAAAAGAGACATTAAAAACACGCTAAAATATTTAACTATAGAAATAAATATAACAAGGCATCTCCAAATTCCTTCTATTATGCTCCTTCTCCTTTGTTTCTGTGCTCTCCAAGTTCCAAATTAGTGTAGCTCTCAGCAACTTTTTGCACTATGGATGTCTTGTGGAGGTTCAAGATTATAGATGATTATGAAAAATATGCAAATACAAGCTTAATACCCAAAAAGATGAGCTATCTAAATGCTATTGGTTAATTTTAACCAAAAGAGTGAATATGACTAAAATATGTTAAATGCTCTCTAAAATTCACTATAGATTAAATGCATACAAGTTTTCAGGATCTGGATTATGAAGAAATGGGCTCTATTTATAGGAAAAATGGAGCAATGGATGGTTGAGATTGAGTAATCTCAACAAGGGTCAGGATTGAATGATATTCAATCCATGTGAGGGCTTTCAACCCAATCCTAGGATGACAAGTCTCAACATGAGAGGGGTTGAGAGGAGAGGGAATAATCATTAAATGCTTGACTTGACCTAAGAGTTAACTTGGGAGTTAAGGTCAAGTTTTGGTTGAATTAATAAATTCTTTATTCAAAGAATAAAGCTTTTATCCAATGGATAAATTCTTGTGTAAAGGTTAAAGAGATAACCATGGTCAAAGCAATAAATGGTTGAGGAGACACATGGGTCACATGAGGGTTGAGTTAAGGGCTAAAGTCCTTAACCATGGGTGCAAGTGGAATTAACCATAAATGGTCATGTAAGAGCCATTAGTGATTTGGAAGACTTTAGAGGTTAAATTGTTGAACACACAAAGCATTAAATGCTTTTCAAAGACTTTGAAGTCTTTGAGAAGTGACTACAAGTTGCTTAGGAATGTGACAATACTTAAGGGATGGATTAGGTTAATTAGGAAGGGTTTAGAAAAATCTAGAAGGGGGTTTAGGAGTGCAAGTGGGCTTGGTGGGTGAGGGAAAATAGGATTTTAATTAAAATAAAATTAATTTATTTCAATTTGTCGTTGCAACTTGCATTTGTAGGAAAATGCAAGTGGGGGGGATAAATGATTTAAATAAATGTTTTATTTAATTTATTTAAAAGAGGAAAAGGGGTTAAATGAAATAAATTGGATTTATTCATTTAATTGATTGTGAGTTTGGTTTAATGAATGAATTAAAATAAATTGAATAATTTATTTAATTAATAGAAGAATGTTTGAAGATGAATTAATTAAATATTAATTTAATTAACTGATGGCTAGTGGGTTTTTAATCAAATAAATAGAAAATATTCATTTAATTAAAATGGAAATATTTATGTGACTACAAGACCAATATTTGTTATGTCTAGTCATAGGTTACTCATATTGGCAAAATTGCTCAAGATTGTTCTACTCATCGTGATCTCATTCTGCTCGTCGTGATCAGGAACCATCAGTTCTGACATGTCCACTTATTCATTATTACCTTATGCATTCTCCTATTCCCCCCCCCCCACTCGATCGAACGCTCGGGGTCATACCCTATCAGCATTGTCCCTTGAGCACCCTAAGTGCTAAAAATTGTCAAACTTTGACGGGCCCTAACTTGAAATCTGTGGCACTTGTAAATGATCTATTTGAACCTACAGGGCCATGAGAGGGGTCCCTACAAAATGATATCTCATTTTTTCAATATTCTCTATGGTTTTATTAGGGTGGCATTTTTTTAGTTGGCAAAAAAATCGTCAGCCTCATTCAATCAAATGTTGTCACGTGGCCAATTTCTCGTTCTGCTCATCGTGATCACAAACTATTAGTTCTGACATGTCCAGTTAGGAATTATTATCCTATTCATTCTCCTATTCCTCCCCCCACTCGGTCGAATGCTTGGGGTCATACCCTACCGACGTCGTCCCTTGAGCACCCTAAGTGCTAAAAATTGTCAAACTTTGATGGCCCTAACTCAAAATCCCTAGCCCCTGCAAATGATCCATTTGAACCTATGGGTCCATGAGAGGGGTCCCTATAAAATCCTATCTTGTTTTTTCAATATTTTCTATGGTTTTATTAGGGTAGCACTTTTTCAGTTGGCAAAAAAATCATCACTCTCATTCAATCAAATGTTGTCGCATGGCCAATTTCTTGTTCTTCTCATTGTGATCACAAACCATTAGTTCCAACATGCCCATTTAGGAATTATTACCCTATGAATGCTCCTATTCACCCCCCCCCCCTCCCGGTCGAACACTCGAGGTCATACCCTACCAGTGTCGTCCCTTGAGCACCCTAAGTGCTAAAAATTATCAAACTTTGACGGGCCCTAACTTAGAATCTGTGGCACTTGCAAACAATTTGTTTGAACCTATGGGGCCATGAGAGTGGTTTGTACAAAATCCTATCTCATATTTTCAATATTCCCTACGGTTTTATTAGGATAACATTTTTTTTGCTGGCAAAAAAATTGTCAATCTCATTCAATCAAATGTTGTCATGTGGCCAATTTATCGTTATGCTCATCATGATCATGAACTATCAATTCTGACATATCCAGTTAGGCATTATTACCCTATGTATGCTCCTATTTTTCCCCTCCAATTGATCAAACGCTTGGGGCCATACCCTATCGGCATCATCCCTTGAGCACCCTAAGTGCTAAAAATTATCAAACTTTGACGGACCCTAACTCAGAATTTGTGGCACCTATGAATGATCCATTTGAACCTATGAGGCCATGAGAGGGGTCCCTACAAAATCCTATCTCAGTTTTTCAATATTCCTTATGGTTTTATTAGGGCAGCATTTTTTCAGTGGACAAAAAAATGGTCAGTCTCATTCAATCAAATGTTGTCGTGTGGCCAATTTCTTGTTATGCTCATCGTGATCACGAACCATCAGTTCCAAAATGTCTATTTAGGCATTATTACCCTATGCATGCTCCTATTCCCCCCCCACTCGGTCAAACGCTCGAGGTCATACCCTACTAGTGTCATCCCTTGAGCACCCTAAGTGCTAAAACTTGTCAAAATTTGGCAGGCCCTAACTCAGAATTCATGGCACTTGAAAATAATCCATTTGAACCTACGATGCCACAAGAGGGGTCCCTACAAAATCCTATCTTGGTTTTTCAATATTCCCTATGGTTTTATTAGGGCAGCATTCTTTTAGTTGGCGAAAAAATCGTCAGTCTCATTCAATCAAATGTTGTTGCATGGCCAATTTCTTGTTCTGCTCATTGTGATCATGAACCATCAGTTTCAAGATGTCCAGTTAGGCATTCTTACCCTATGCAGTCTCCTTTTTATCCCCCCCCACTCGGTCGAATGCTCGGGGTCATACCCTACCGGCATCGTCCCTTGAGCATCCTAAGTGCTAAAAAATTTTAAACTTTGATGGGCCCTAACTCGACATTTGTGGCACCTGCAAACAATTTGTTTGAACCTACGAGGCCATGAGAGGGGTCCCTACAAAAACCTATCTCAATTTTTCTAGATTACCTATGGTTTTATTAGCGAAGCATTTTTTCAGTTGGCAAAAAATTCGTTAGTCTTATTTAATGAAAAAATATAGATAAACAAGCATTACACTATAGACACATAATGATCATCAATAATTCCATATATTTTATACACATTATTACCATTACACTTGCATGTGACATCCATGAATGGATATGCAAACATGATTTTTCATCATTATCAATACACTAATGTACTCATGTACAAATACATTGTATATCATCAATATAACTAAACCAGTTTGCTCATGGACATCGTATATCATCATAACAAAGCTACATCAATGTACATCCATATACAAATTCAACATCCCACTTCATCTACATCAGACATCCTCATGTCCTAAGAGAAAAGCTTACGTAGAGCAATGTCTACATATAAATAAAGATTAAAATAAGCAACCTTTTTATGCAGAATGAATGTGCTACAAGAAACAAATTATAACAATTAATCCAAATTATTTTATCAAATTATAAATAGATCATTTGAAACATTCATAAGACATACAAGATTTTGTAATTATGAAACTTACCAGTTTCTCTGCAAAGTCTACAAGCATAACTTTGAAGAAAGATGCATGTTGATTAAAGCCCTTCTCACTGCATTTCTCTGTGTGGTTGAAGACGATGGTAGATATTGTCATTTATAAATGAAAATACATTCACTTGACATAGTGTGTGAAAGTTTACAAAATTTAATCACATTGACAAAGTGAGGGACTTAGTGTTTATACACAAAATTTAATCTCATTAATGCACACAAAGCATATGGTGTTGTGTTTGGCTGTAAATCTTTGCAGTTATTGAAAAGAAAACTTAAAAAGTAGTGAAATATTGATAACTCCAAGGAATATGTACCATCACAAAGAGTAAACTAGTCAACAACAAATGATCTAGCATGAACCTATATTTTTAAGAATTATTAGTCTACACATAAAATGTATTCATGAACATAAAGACTTTATGATAATTAGTTTTTATGTAATGCATGATAATAAATGAAATAGTGGGATTATGTACCATAAAAATATGTCCCTTTGAATTATATCAAGAGAACCCACTACGTTGACACAAAAATCATAATCCGATAGTGTTGTATATCATCAAAAAGACCTACATGAGCATAAAGGTTTAGTGATAATTATATCATCACAAATTCTCAAATAGTGTTGTCTAATAACCAAAATTGTAATGGTCATCAAATGCATGATAATAAACCATGTAGCAAAAGTACGTCCCTTCGAATTATATCAAGTGTACCCATTATGTGCATGCAAAAATCGTGTTGCAAAAAAAACGTGCATCAATAGACCTGCATTTTGAACGCATCCTTAATATACACATAAAAAAATTGAACATTAAGGTTTTATGATAATTGTTTAAAATGAAATGCAGGATAAAACAAATAAGGCACCGTTAAAGACCTACTGCTCAAGTATGCCTGAAGGGTCATCTCTTTGCTTAAGAGTATCTAGTATTGCTTCATGATCAATGTAGTCATTGTCCATAGGTCTTTGGTCTCTGGTTTTTCTTGATGCTTCAACAACTTGACATTCATAGCTATAATAAGGTGTGAATACATGAGAATGGTTTTTTGTCTCTCATAGTCTTCAACTGCAGGTATGCCATTCTTTCTAATCATGTATGTTCGCAACCAAGGTCCGACAACAACAACTAAACCTATAGGTTATGTGAACCCATCATCATCTATCACTAGTTGTGTTAGCTTATGTTTTCCCTGTATCCATCTTGCCAACCAATATTTTGATCTCTCTTCATTCCCTTCTGGTGCAACAAATGCAAAAACATGTCCTGGTTGTACAAGATCTGATAGATGGTCATACTCAAGTGAACTTTCCATGTCAACATTTGACAAGGATATTATTTGAGATAAAGGAGTTAGATATTATGGAACCCACGTATCAACCCACTCACTTGACTCACACTTATCCCAATCACACCAAACACAACTATGACAAAAAAAGCCAACACTCATGTCCAAATGATCCATGTACTTGCGTCTGAGCTAAGAAATGAATGCATCTTTGAAGAATCTTTAATTGTTTGACAATCGAATCTAATAACTCAATGATGAATGGATAGTACCAAACTGGTACTGAGAGGGGGGGGGGGGTGAATCATTACAAGCAAAAACACAATCCTAAAACCGGTTTGTCAGCAGACACTGTGCTTTGGCAGACAAACAGTAATACCAGTCTTAAACATAGTACAACAAGAAAAACCCAGAATAACTGAGACAAGCATAAACCAGTTGACACTAATCTTTTCATACGATATAATACTTCATTTCCATTTCACCCTAGTGCATGAACAGGTAATCTATCATCAAAGATATATAAATAGCTAGATCAACATGATTTGCCTTCAGACACAAATCACTCAAACCATCACATGAATAACACCACACATGACACACATATTTTTCATGTGGAAACTCAACTGGGAAAAACCACGGTGGGGATGAATACCCACAAGTTGTCTTTGAACTCTTTAGAAGTCTACTCTGTTAGGAGCCTTGTTTGGTTAAAGACTGATACAATAGGTTCTGTTAGGAACCGATCCTGTTAGAGATCACCTGGTCAAGGGATGGCTAGAATACCCAGTTAAGGGTTAAACCCTATTAAAGGTTACCTTGTTAAAGGATTTCAAGAACTCAATGGTTTTGAGTCACCCTGTTAAAGGATTTACAGTAAGCCGGTTAAAGCTACCCTGTTAAGGGATTTCCCAACTGTTGAAGTGGTTAGAGATCAAAAGGTATTACAATGATCTGGTAACAATACTCAATGCCAATGCAGATCTTCTTTAGCTCCTCTTCACCTTCTGCACTTACACTCTGCAGGTATCACTTCTCTCTTCTGTTCTGGCAAGAATCACGTATCCCTTCACTTGGATACACACACACAACTTTTTCCAACCACCTCAGAAAGAAACACAACATTGACCTTATAGGAAACAGATAAGTCGGTAGCATAAACCCTAAACCCTAAACCTGTTATGTTAAGCAATTCAAATGGTTCAATCTTGACCATTGAGCACAGTACATTAAATGCAACAGTCTTGAACCAATCTCAAGACATTCTCCATCATTCATTTTCCACCGCTTTTATGGTGGCTGATAACCCATCACACGTTTTCACCATTTACAGACTTCGCACATTCCTGAGGTAGATAAGAACAATCTCCTTCATGCAAGATCCTTCACGCGCATAGGGCTGACATGGAAACATGATCTGTTCTTTGTTATAATGCTAACTCATCACACAAAGTCACCGATTGAATCACACAGGCTTGAAGCACTTCAACCGAAAACCCTGAAGTTGAGACTACCAACTGGTAGTCATACAAAGCTTCCATGTACTGGTTCCCATAACCACATGTCAGTTCACCTTAAACAAACACACCACTTCACTTTGGCACATATACCAGTTCACAATGTTATACTGGTTCTCACATATACCGGTTCTTGGTATCATACCGGTTCTCTCTTCTTCAGCATATTGACATCAATGACAACATACAATGTCATCATGTCCTCATACCAGTTCACATAATGCCAACAATCTCATAATGCCAACAATCTCCCCCTTTGGCATTGATGGTAATATACAAAGATATCTCTCCACTTCACATCTTCTCCCCCAATTTCTGAAGATATCTTCTCTACTTTACTTCTTCTCCCCCTTTGACAACAATGCCAAAGTGGAGGCACAAGCTTCCCTGTTCCATTATGCTGCTCCCCTTAAGGAGTAGCATCGTTCAACACATAAATCCAATAAAAATTTGACTATGCAATACCTAACTGATGTGGAGCATATACCTTTAGTTCACCTTCTAAAGGGGCAGCACCCCTAATTCACCTCTTAAGTACATAAATGTAGCCTTTGGGAGAGGCTTGGTGAATATGACTATTAACCTCTCCTTACTAGAAACATGTTCCAATGCAATCTCTTTGTTCTGAACCTTTTCCCTCAAGAAATGATACTTAAGCTCAAAGTTCTTGGTTCTAGAATGTAAAACCGGATTCTTGGAGATGTTAATTGGACTAGTATTGTCACAAAATATACTTACCAGTTCAGATATAGGAACTTTGAAGCCATTTAATACATGCTTCATCCAAATTGTCTGAGTGCAGTTCATGAAAGCTGCAACATACTCTACTTCTATTGTAGACTGAGAGATGTAACTCCGCTTCTTACTCATCCATGAGACCAGTCTACCACCAAGAAAGAAAGAACCACCGATTGTGCTCTTTCAGTCATCCATATTACCTACCCAATCAACATCTGTGAATACTTTTAAGTTGAAATCCTTGCTATATGGATACCACAATCCATAATCAATTGTTCCCTTCAGATACCTAAGAATCCGCTTGACTGCAACCAAGTGAGATTCTCTTGGACTTTTCTGGAATCTTGTAGTAATGCCAACTGCATGTGCAATATCGGGTTTGATATGTACTACATAATGTAACTTACCAATCATTGATTGGTATTCCTTCTCATTAACCAATGCAGAGTCATCCTCTTTGGATAGTTTAAAACTAGTCACCATCGGTGTACCAATCAATTTGCTATCTTCCATACCAAAGGTCTCAACACCTATTTGACATACTTGGACTGAGTGATAAAGATTCCATCTTTCATCTGCTGAATTTGCAGTCCAATGAAGAACTTAATCTCCCCTATGAGTGACATCTCAAACTCTTTCTTCATCTCATCTACAAACTCATGACTCATCTTGTCATCTCCACCAAAGATAATGTCATCAACAAATATCTCACAGATGAGGATCTAATCTCCTTGAGACTCCAAGTAGATATTATTATCTTCACTTGTTCTCTCAAATCCAATCTTCACAAGATGGGAGTGCAGGCGTTCATACCACGCTCTAGGTGCCTACTTTAGACCATATAAGGATTTATGTAGCCTACACACCATGTCACTATATTCAGATAGGGCAAACCCATCTGGTTGCTCTATATACACCTCCTTTTCAAGTACACCATTTAGGAATGCAGATTTACATCCATTTGATATACTTTGAATCCTTTAAAAGCTGCATATGCAAGAAGCATATGAACTCCTTCCAATCTGGCTATAGGAGCAAAGGTTTCTCCATAGTCTTCTCTTTCTTCTTGGGCATATCCTTTACACACTAGTTTGGCTTTGTTTCTAATCACTGTGCCATCCTCATTCAACTTATTTCTAAAAACCCATTTGGTACCAATGACATTTTTATGCTTCAGTCTGGGTACCAAAGACCATGTACCATTTCTCTTTATCTAGTCAAGTTCCTCTTCCATTGCCTTGATCCAGTCTTCATCTTTATGTGCCTCTTTGAATGATTTAGGCTCAAATTCATATATCATACATGAGTTTTCTCTGACCTTTCTTCTTGTAAGGATTCCTTCATCCTTATCTCCTATGATCTGCTTAGGATAATGATTCAGCTTGACATACCGAGGAATGGTCTTAATAGATTCCTCTTTCTTTTCTTCTTCATCCTCATCTCCATCAGTATCAGCATCTACATCTACCAGTGTAAGAACACTGTTACTGGTACTTGGTTGACTGGCAACTGGTTCCCAAAAGGTTGCAACTAGTTCATTTACCACTTGCTCATTGCCAGTTTCCTCAGTTTTCTCAAAGGTTTCATCAACTCTCACATTGATGCTTTACATAATTCTTTGAGTCCTATTATTGAAACACTTGAGAGCTTTGCTCTTGGTGGAATACCCTAGGAATATTACCTCATCACATTTCGCATCAAGTTTGCTCTAGTGTTCACTCCTCTTGATGTAACATTTGCTACCAAACACTCTAAAGTAGCTAACCATAGGTGTCTTACCAGTCCAATACTCATAAGGAGTTTTATCCTTACCTTTCTTGATGAGTACTCGGTTCATTGTGTAGACTGCAGTGCTCACTGCTTCTCTCCAAAAGGTGTGAGAAACTTTTCCTTGAATAAACATAGTTCTAGCTTCTTCAACCACAATTTGGTTATTCCTCTTTGCTAGGCCATTCTACTGTGGAGTCCAGGAGGCAGATAGTTGCCTCTTGATGCCATGTTTTTCACAGTACTTGTTGAGTTCACCAGAAGTGAATTCCCCTCCTTGATCAGTTCTAAGGCACTTGATCCTTTTACCACTTTCCTTCTCCACTAATGCTCTGAAAGCTTTGAACTTTCCAAAAGCTTCAAACTTATCTTTCAAGAATGTGACCCACATCATTCTTGAGCATTCATCTATAAGAATCATAAAATACCTATCTCCCTGCACACTCCTAGTTTTCATAGGACCACACAAATCAGTATGCACAAGATCAAGTAAATTGTCAGTAGTGAAAGGTTTACCTTTAAAGGTTGAGGAAGACATTTTCCCCAGTTGACATTCTTCGCACATGGTATTTTCTGGTTTGCTCAGCACTGACAACCCTCTAACTGCCTTGATCTTACTAGCCTTCACAATATTATCAAAGTTTACATGGCAGAGTCTCCTATGCCATATCCAGCTATCATCAAATTTAGCCATAAGACATGTACTTATATTTGCATTAAGCTAAAATAGGTTACCTTTGGTCTGCATACTGGTGGCCACCAATTCACCATTCTTTCCTTTGATTCTGCACACTCCATTCTTGAATTCCAGAGTGAGACCACTATCATTCAGCTGGGCAACACTTAGAAGGTTTTGTCTGAGACCATCAACCCAATACACATTGTCAGCACTACTCTTTCCATTCAGAGAGATGGACCCACTGCCTTTGACCAGATAGGGTGCATCATTACCAAAGTGAACCACACCACCATCATACTCTTCCAAGGATAGAAACTTGCTCTAGTCACCAGTCATATGGTGACAACAGCCACTGTCAATAATCCACTCATTGGAATTATCAAAGCAGGAGACAAGAGCCTTCTTTTCTGACACATCTTCCTTGACAACAACAAACACAATATCTTCATTTTCTTCATCTTCTGATTCCTCATCTGTGACACCTTCATCAACTACTACAAAATAGTTTCTCTAGTTTCCTCCTTTGAATTTCTTGAACCTTTCCGGTTTGTCCTTGTTGTCACCATTAGGATAGTTTACAGCAATATGTCCTATCCAGTTACAAGAAAAGGATTTCAAAGGGAGCTTACCTCTGTATTTATCGGTTCCTTTAGGAAGTTTTCTAGGAAGAAGAGCTTCAAATGCCATCAGAATCTCCTCATCATCCATTTCTCTACTCTGTCTTGGTTCACCACTAGTGCTAGCTTCTTTTCCTTTTCTCGATGGTACAAAAGAAGCTTTAAAAGTTGATTAAGTCTTTTGAACATTGCCATCAAAACTATTTAGCTCATAGGCTGTCAACTTTGCAATGATGGAGTCTAGGGATACCTTAGTCTTGTCTATTGATCTCAACTCCTAAATAGCAGCAACCCTTATTGCATAGACCGGTAATAAGGATCTCAGAACTTTACTTACCACAATGGAATCTTCCATTTTACCACCTGCACTCTTGATATCTCCGACAATAGTTTTGTTTCTTATTCCATACTCTTGAATGGTCTCACCTTCAACCATCTACATGTCTTCAAACTTCCCTCTAAGGCTCTCTTCCTTTGCTTGTTTTACATGCTCATCACCGCCATAGATATTTTCAAGAGTATCCCATACTTCTTTGGGATTTACTTTATCTTGGACATTAATAAACTCAATGTCAGATAAACTACTAATTAGGGCTTCTGTGACTTGCCCATTCTCCTGCATCTCTCTCTTTTGGTCATCAGTGAGAGTATCGGTAGGGGAAAAATAAGCATTCTCAACATAACTCCGGTGTTGAGCACCCATGCTTCTGATGTATATCTTCATTCTATCTTTCCATATACTGAAATTATCTTTGTTCAACTTTGGACCTTCCCTCTTCATCATTAGACTGGGATCTTTTCCTCAAGCGGTTAAGCTTATAACACAGAGGACCTGGAGGACACTCTGATACCAATTGATAACTCAATGATGAATGGATAGTACCAAACTGATACTGAGAGGGGGGGGGGTGAATTAGTACAGGCAAAAACACAATCCTAAAACCGGTTTGTCAGCAGACACTGTGCTTTGGCAGACAAACAGTAACACCAGTCTTAAACATAGTACAACAAGAAAAACCTAGAATAACTGAGACAAGCATAAACTAGTTGACACTTATCTTTTCATACAATATAATACTTCATTTCCATTTCACCCTAGTGCATGAACAGGTAATCTATCATCAAAGATATATAAACAGCTAGATCAACATGATTTGCCTTCAGACACAAATCACTCAAACCATCACATGAATAACACCACACATGACACACATATTTTTCATGTGGAAACTCAACTGGGAAAAACCACAGTGGGGATGAATACCCACAAGTTGTCTTTGAGCTCTTTAGAAGTCCGCTCTGTTAGGAGCCTTGTTTGGTTAAAGACTGATACAATAGGTTCTGTTAGGAACTGATCCTGTTAGAGATCACCTGGTCAAGGGATGGCTAGAATACCCAGTTAAGGGTTAAACCCTATTAAAGGTTACCTTGTTAAAGGATTTCAAGAACTCAATGGTTTTGAGTCACCCTGTTAAAGGATTTACAGTAAGCCGGTTAAAGCTACCCTGTTAAGGGATTTCCCAACTGTTGAAGTGGTTAGAGATCAAAAGGTATTACAATGATCTGGTAACAATACTCAATGCCAATGCAGATCCGCTTTAGCTCCTCTTCACCTTCTGCACTTACACTCTGCAGGTATCACTTCTCTCTTCTATTCTAGCAAGAATCACGTATCCCTTCACTTGGATACACACACACAACTTTTTCCAACCACCTCAGAAAGAAACACAACATCGACCTTATAGGAAACAGATAAGTCGGTAGCATAAACCCTAAACCCTAAACCTGTTATGTTAAGCAATTCAAATGGTTCAATCTTGACCATTGAGCACATTACATTAAATGCAACAGTCTTGAACCAATCTCAAGACATTCTCCATCATTCATTTTCCACCGCTTTTATGGCGGCTGATAACCCATCACGCGTTTTCACCATTTACAGACTTCGCACATTCCTGAGGTAGATAAGAACAATCTCCTTCATGCAAGATCCTTCACGCGCATAGAGCTGACATGGCAACATGATCTGTTCTTTGTTATAATGCTAACTCATCACACAAAGTCATCGATTGAGTCACACAGGCTTGAAGCACTTCAACCGGAAACCCTGAAGTTGAGACTACCAACTGGTAGTCATACAAAGCTTCCATGTACTGATTCCCATAACCACATGTCGGTTCACCTTAAACAAACACACCACTTCACTTTGGCACATATACCAGTTCACAATGTTATACCGGTTCTCACATATACCGGTTCTCTCTTCTTCAGCATATTGACATCAATGACAACATACAATGTCATCATGTCCTCATACTGGTTCACATAATGCCAACAATCTCATAATGCCAACATAATCTATATCCCATTGTGCCCTCCTCAACCAACCAAAAGAATCTGGTCACTATTGAATCAAGAGTATCTCCATGTGACAATGTTGAACTATATCAATCAACTGTTAGTTAGATGAGAGGGGGTAGGTGAATCATATAAACACACAATTTACAATATATTCACCAGATTCAACCTTGGTGGCCTTACTTGATATACAACTATGACTGTAAATCATTCAAACTCATAAACTAATAAACTTAAAACATCATAACACATTTAACACCAGATTTAACATAGAAACCCAAATAGGGAAAAACCATTGTGGGATTTCGAACCCACTAAGAAAATATACTCTTCTAAAGTATGCTCAGTTAAAAGCAAATCATGTTAAAGATTACATACACATTGCTAGATGTGACCCGGTTAAGGGATTTCCCTCATATTTGTTAGAAGTGACCTTGTCAAAGGATTTCAAACACTCATTCAAAATGTTACCTTGGTAGAGGATTTACAAATAAGACTATTAGGTCCACTTGATTAAGAGATTTCCTATCACTTACATAATAAATAACAGTAATAAAATATATATGCAACTTCACATCTGAAATGCTAAAGCAGATTCTATGTGCTCAATATACTCAAGATAATCTTGTCATAAGACTTATCTTTCTTCTTGCTAGGCTTCTCAATCTTTTCTACAATCTTCTATACTTGGTAATCACCTCTGTAGCATCACTGTGCTTCCAGTTTGCCCGCTTGCTTTTTTCTACAACTATTCTTTATTTATAAGCAATTCCTAACCACTTAATCTCCTTGATCACATTTCCCATGATAAATCTTAGCCATCAGATCATCATACTTGACTAGGTTCATTGAATCCTTTGATTGAAAAACATTTTATCATGCCTTGGAACTTGTATTCCTTCCTTGGTACTTGTGCTAGGTTATGACCGTTCAATCTACGCTGTAGATCTAACTCTTGTATTTTCATTATCATAGATCCTCAACAAACTTCTTGCACGACATACCAATCATTTATACATCTCCAGCTCATTGGCATCCTTCATTTAAGAATGCATTTATTCATCCAATGCGTTCTGTTACTGCTCGGTTATTACTTCGGTAATACTGAACTTTACTTGGTAGACATTTTTTCTTCATTAATTGATATCGATAACCTTAGTGTTTACTGGCTAGCTCCTTGCTCGGTAACATAGAACAGTATCAAACCTTTACTCATTTTATTGCATGAAATCTTTTCTCCTTCTTGTTCAATCTTTGAATACACATATATAGGATATCAAAACAATCAAAACATCATAATCTCGTCACTGCCTAACTCGGTAATCATTGCCCATTGAATAACTTATTACTACCCTTTATTCTCACATTCTTCCTCTATCATTTACCGACATCTTTATACTCATCAAAGCATGCTTTTTAAGATATGGCAACATCATACTAAATCAAAAAATCAATTACTTGACACCAATGACAAAATAATAATATTAAGACAGTAATCATCCTTTATCAATTATATCATTTATCTCCAACAATCTTCTCAATCTTATTGTAATGCCAACAATCTCCCCCTTTGGCATTGATGCCAATACCAACTTTAATGGTAATACCAGCTTGATTCATTTCAATTGATTCGGATTCAGATTGTTGTAAAACTATCTGCTATTAACCTTGAGTTGAAAACATCTCCTGCAAACTTCTCCCCCTGTCATTAGTCTTCTCCCCCTTTGACAACAATGCCAAAAAGTAAAAGTAATACATGATTACTTCCCTTGTGAAGTAATTTTCTTTCTTGATAAAACATATATAAATGTATCATCTAAGTCTCGGTCAAAGCAACTTGTCTTCATTCACTGTTTCCTGCACACCTTTAGACATCCTTCTAAAGTGTGTAAATCAACATCAACTCACAACTAGTATTCTATGGAGTCATAGAATTGATGCTTTTACCAAACTCTGTCAGTGAGTAGAAGATAGGGGTAGGACCCCTAACTTACTTCTGAGATACTCAAAAGTGTCCCTTGGTAGTGACTTAGTGAAGATGTTTGCTATTTGTTCCTTTGAACTAATATATTCTAGCACAACTTTCTTCTCTTGAACTTCTTCTCTGAGATAATGATACTTTATAGAGATATGCTTTGCCTAAGAGTACATTGCCGGATTCTTTGAAATGTTAATAGCACTAGTATTATCACAGAATATAGTTAATGGCTCGATAACTTTCTCATTCATACCTTCCAACAGTTGTTTGATCCATGCTATATTGGTGCAATTCAATGTTGCAGCAACATATTCAGCTTCAACTATTGATTGTGAAATGCATCCTTGTTTCTTGCTAAGACAACTCACTAGTCTCTCTCCCAAAAAGAAAGCTCCACCGCTTGTGCTTTTCCTATCATCAATGTTTCCTACTCAATCAACATCAATATATACTAAACCATAATCTTTAGACCTCTTACACGATGCTTCTTACTTATTTTGATCAGATTATCTAAATTTACATGACAAAACCTTTTATGCCATAACCAAGTATCTTCTATTTTTGCATATAGAAAATTGTTCCGATTTGAGTCAAGGTGAAATGTATTACCTCTTGTTTGAGTCCCGGTAGCAACCAACTTTCCATGTTTGTCATGAACTTTGGCAATTCCTTTCTGAAATTCTATTCAGTATCCTGTATTGTTTAGTTGTCCTACACTCAACAAATTGTATTTCAAACCTTCAACCCAATATACATCATCACATTTAGTATTGTCAAGAAGTGTAATAGAACCTTTACCTTTCACTGGACATGGTGCATCATTACCAAATCTTACATAACCTCCATCATAGTCTTCTATTTTAACAAACTTGTGTTTATCACCTATCATGTGATGAGAGCATCCACTATCTATGATCCAAGAATCATTGTTATTTATGTGAGATATTAGGGCTTTTTCCTCATACCTTTCTTCATCTGATCCATCTTTGATAGCCACATATACAACTTCCTCTGTCTCAGTCTCATCATATTTATCATTGTTAGATTCCTCATCAGCTACTAGGCATGTCTTTCTATCTCTCCTTCTGAAGTCTCGGTGTCCTCTATATTGGTTGTCTTTCTATCTGTCATCTCGGTATTCTCTCCTTTCACTATATTCTTTGTCAGGATAGTTAGAAGCCATATGTCCTTTTTTATCACAGTTAAAACATTTCAAAGGTAACTTTCCTTTATACTTACCTTTACCTCTTGGTAACCTTTTGGCTAATAATGCTTCAAACTCTTCTTGCTTTCTGATTTCCTCATATAGTTTGTGTACTTCTTCCATGTTTTTGTGAAATCTCTCACTTGCTCCATTGTGATTTCCTTTAGTATACTTATACATTCTATCATTTTAATCATCAGATTCACCAAGATGAAAAGAATTGAATGCTGATTCAACTTTATTTACTGAAGACACAATGTTATCAAAATTGCCTAACTCAAATGCATGTAGCTTACCGATAATAGCATCCAAAGAGATTGGCATGTTTGGTATAGACCTCAATTCATTAATTGTGGAGGCTCGAATGGCATAAGTAGGTAGAAGTGTTCTTAGCAACTTACTTGTTACATCCTTTTCTTCAATAGTTCCTCTTGCTCCTTTGATTTGATTGACAGTTTCCTTTAACCTTGTACTGTATTGGATAATGTTCTCACCTTCATTCATTCTGATGGATTCAAGTTGACCTCTTAAACTATCTACTTTTTCTCTCTGAACATGTTCATCACCACCATATATAGATATAAGCTTATTCCACATTGCTTTGGCATCATTACAACCTTCTAGATCATTAAACTCTGAGTCGGTCAATGCTAATGTTATTTCAATCATTTCTTGAATATTTCTTGCTTTGCCTTTATCTCTTCCATTGTCATCGGGTAGGTGTTGGGTGCAATGTAATCGCTCTCCAGATAATATGTTGCATATTCTCTAATTCTTGATAAGTGCAGCTTCATCCTTTTCTACCATGTGGAGAAACTTGACTTGTTCAGCTTTGGTGCATCCCTTTTAGACATCTTCAGATCTTTGCCTCAAGTTCCTTTAAACTTTTCTTCCAGAGTCCAAAGCTCTGATACCAATTGTTAGTTAGATGAGAGGGGGGGGGTGAATCATATAAACACACAATTTACAATATATTCATTAGATTCAACCTCAGTGGCCTTACTTGATATGCAACTATGACTGTAAATCATTCAAACTCATAAACTGATAAACTTAAAACATCATAACACATTTAACACCAGATTTAACGTGGAAAATCAAATAGGGAAAAACCACTATGAGATTTTGAACCCACTAAGAAAATATACTCTTCTAGAGTATGCTCAGTTAAAAGAAAATCCTGTTAAAGATTACATACACATTGCTAGATGTGACCCGGTTAACGGATTTCCCTCAAAGCTGTTAGAATCTTCACTTTGTTAGAAGTGACCTTGTCAAAGGATTTCAAACACTCATTCGGAATGTTACCTTGGTAGAGGATTTACAAATAAGACTGTTAGGTCCACTCGGTTAAGAGATTTCCTGTCACTTACAAAATAAATAATAGTAATAAAATATATCTGCAACTTCACATTTAAAATGCTAAAGCATATTTTATGTGCTCAATGTACTCAAGATAATCTTGTCATAAGACTTATCTTTCTTCTTGCTAGGCTTCTCAATCTATTCTACAATCAGATCTTCAATCTTTTGTACTCAGTAATCACCTCTGTAGCATCATTGTCCTTCCAGTTTGCTCACTTGCTTTGTTCTACAACTATTCTTTATTTATAAGCAATTCCTAACTACTTAATCCCCTTGATCACATTTCCCATGATCAATCTTAGCCATCAGATCATCATACTTGACTAGGTTCATCGAATCCTTTGATCTGAAAAACATTTTATCATGCCTTGGAACTTGTATCCCTTCCTTGGTACTTGTGCTAGGTTATGACCATTCAATCTACATTGTAGATCTAACTCTTGTATTTTCATTATCGTAGATCCTTAACAAACTTCTTGCATGACATACCAATCATTTATACATCTCCAACTCATTGGCATCCTTCATTTAATAATGCATTTATTCATCCAATGTGTTCTGTTACTGCTCGGTTATTACTCGGGTAATACTAAACTTTACTCGGTAGACATTCTTCCTTCATTAACCGATATCGATAACCTTAGTGTTTACCGACTAGCTCCTTGCTCGATAACATAGAACAATATCAAACCTTTACTCATTCTATTGCATGAAATCTTTTCTCCTTCTTGTTCAGTCTTTGAATACGCATATATAGGATATCAAAACAATCAAAACATCGCTGCCTACAAGGTTTGCCAAGGGTTTGGAAACCATTTTCATATTGAATATGTAGATTACACCTAGAAAGATGGCTTTTTGTTCAAAGGAGGACATCCATGTGTGCCTAGAGGGTCTATGAGGGAAAACTTGATGCAAGAAAAGCGTAATGGATGTTTGAGTGGTCACTTTGGTTTGAATAAGACTTTGGAACTTGTCCAAAGATTCTACTTTTGGCCTAAGATGCAAAGAGATATCAAAAGATATGTGGAGCAATGTGTGGTTTGTCAAAGAGCTAAGGTTACATCTTACAATGCTAGTCTTTATCAGCCTTTACCTATTCCCAACCAGCCATGGGAATGTGTAAGTATGGACCTTGTGGTTGGTTTGCCAAAAACTAAATCAGGTTTTGATAACATCTATATTGTGGTAGATAGGTTTAGTAAGATGGGACATTTTATTCCATGCAAGGTCACTCATGATGCCAACCACATTGCTCATTTATTTTTCAAAGAGGTTATTAGGATTCATGGTTTACCTATCAGCATTGTGTCAGATAGGGATGCAAAGTTTATTGGTCATTTTTGGAAGACTTTGTGGCAAAGATTGGGTACTAATTTGTCTTTCTATTCAACCTATCATCCCCAAACAAATGGTCAAACTGAGGTGGTTAATAGAATACTTGGGAATATACTTAGATGCCTTAGAAAAGAGTATGGTCAAGCTTGGGATCAGATCATCCATCAAGCAGAATTTGCTTATAATGATAGTGTGAATAGGTCCACCAGTAAAAGCCCTTTTGAGATGGTGTATGGCATTCATCCTCAAGGAGTTTTGGAACTCAAAGATATGGGAAATATGGGACAATAGAGTGGACATGCCTTGGACATGGCCTAATCAATGCAAGAGGTTCATGAGCAGGTTAGGACAGCCCTATTGGATACTACTCAAAATATCAAAGACAAGATATATGAAAAAAGGAAAGATATCCAAATTTCTGTTGGTGATATGGTGATGGTTCATTTGAACAAAGCAAGAATTCAAAAAGATGTCCCTAGTAAGCTTCAAATGAGGAGACTAGGACCTTACAAATTTTTGGCCAAGTATGGTAGCAATGTATACAAGGTAGACTTACCCGGTGATATGGCTTTGTCACCCATTTTTCAATGTGGCATATTTGGTGTAGTATAAGGGCACACTTCCAGTAGCAGATAGTAGAGTTTCAGAGGTCTCTCAAGCACTTTCAGACCTGCCCTTACCAACTGCACCCATTCCCCAAGCCGAAAAGGTGTTAGATTCTAGAATTTTGAAGAAAATAAGGCATACCACCTATATGGAGCACTTGGTCAAGTGGAAGAACATTCTAGAATAAGAGGCTACTTGGATACCTGAGGCAAACTTCCCTAAGCAAGGAATTCCATTTTCTTTTATGCCTCAAGGAGTCACTTGACTTCTTTTCTTTGGGGGAGTATGGTGCAGGAGCACCTAGTTTTGAGTCTAGTTTCTCATTTTCATGTGTTTGTTCATAGGTTGGTTTGGAATGGTGAATAAGAGTCTTATCTTAGGTCTTACTATGTTTTTGTAGTGCTTTAGTAGGTTGAATGTCCTTCAGACAATGCATTTTCTCAATTTTGGCTTGTAAGCCCTTGTAAACCTAAAATGGCAAAATCTTGCATTTTCATGAAAAAGGCCTTGAATAGCCTTGTTTGGAATTAGGAAATCTCAATTTAATGGGTTTTAGTTATCTTATATGGTTTAGAGGAGAGAATCAAGCATGTAAGGCAAAAATGCACTTTTTGGCAAAAGTTGTCAAAGTTGCTTGACAACTTTTTGCAACGTTGAGCAACTTTTTGCATTTTTGTGCGAAGGGTTGGTTAAGGAACTAATGGAGAGTTAGTTAGGCCAGAAATTCCATATAAAAGATTTGAGAATAAATGTAATGAGGTTTTTCAATGCCTGGAGTAGATTGGAATACATTTTGAGACCATTTTTGAAATTTTACATTGCAATTGTCAAGAATTAGAGCAACAATCCATACTTAATGGATTGATTTACCCTGGTTTTTGTTTTGTACATGTTCTTGTAGTGCTCAAGAAGCAATTTTATTAGTTTATTTTTAGGTTTGAATTGAGTTTCCAATTTTGTAAGCTCTCGACCTGAGTAAAGGTTTGAGAGGCCCAAACATGGTTTCAGCTTGAAGTTCTTTGAGTTCTTCTCAATAACCCTTGGGACTCAAGCCATGGAACCTTTTTACAGTGTATATATCTTTTATTTTCCTTTGGAGGTCATTGAAAGGCCAATGAGCATCATTTTCTAGGCGAGCTCAGTCATAGCCCGATAAGGAAATGAATGAGATTATGCAAGTGTTTGTAGGAATGAGAAGGGTTGGAGTTGTAGAGTGTTTGGGATGAAGAAGTGATGTGTGGTAGAAAATATGTGAATTTGGAGGTGAGGCAGATCAAGGAAGACACCTAACCCTTGGAAAAAGACCAAAAAAAGCCCAAAACCACCTAAAACAAGCATTTCTCTGGTTTTGTACCTATACGGTCAGACTGAGTTTCCTAAATTCAGAAGTTGGTTAGACTGAGATTCTATGGGTCTTTGGAGAAATTGGGAGAAAATCCACAAAAACTAGTTAGGTAGGGCTAATTGGGGCTCTAGAGATACTAGGCCTAGAAATTAGGAAAAGATAGGAGTGATGGGGAAAAGAATGAAACCCTCACTCAAAACCAATTGATTGACCTTGAAAAACATCTCAAGTACCTACTATAGCCTTTGAAAGAACTTGTTAAGATTTTGAGAGTGTAAGGTTGGATTTACCCTGGTGAATCTCAACCATGCTTGAGCAACAAGAGAGCACACCTAGATTGGGAGCACTCCTAGAGAGCTTAGGTGTCTAAATTGGCTAGAATACAATATGAACAAAGTATGAAGCCCACAAGGATAACATGTGACTTCCCTTAAGAAAGGAAATATCTCTCTTTGAGTAACCTCCCCACTAGGATGGTCCATTTTGAGGAACAATATAGACATTCTTAGAAATCTTCCAGTAATCTTCTCTAGGACATTTCAAATGCACCTCCATCCGGCTCTTCCATATAGTATAGTTACTTCCATCAAACCTCAAACTATCCTTCTTGGAAAGAATACCTTGACCTACCATCATGGATCTCCTCAAGCAATTAAACTTCTATCAGAGTATCCAACTCTAATACCAATTGTTAATAGCAATCAAGAAGGAAGACTGAGAGGGGGGGGTGAATCGGTCTTCATCAGATCAGAGAAAATTAAACTTCAAAACATAAAATGATAAACTGCAACAATGAGTCAAATAATAAAATCAACAACACAACACACAATGCCAAGATTTTGATGTAGAAAACTCGGTTAAGGGAAAAACCACGATGGGAACCTATGCATAGTCAGATGATACTCTCTAGTAGTATGTGAAAATATTACGATGGGAAATCCACATACATTTAGGAACACTACGTAGATCTCACTTCTCAAAAGATATATGCTTGGAAGGCTACAACCCTCAAGAAAGTCTCACTGACTTAGAATATGATTTGGACTACAATCCGAAAGAAATGAACTGCATTGATTGCTTCTACGAATGCCTAATGACGGTTCCGGTTAAGCATAATTGTCTGCTCTGCAACACCAATCCCACCTTAACACTACACTGAATGATAAGTCTCTTGTTCACACAATCACCTCTATCTGATAATGCAAACATAATACCGACATGTAAATTACATAAGTATCTCACCTATAAATACAAATAATCAACCTTGATAACAAGGTTGGCTAAACCCTCAACTCATAATTACAAAAATTACATTACATGATACAAATATTGATCACCGGACCTATATAATGATTTACATTACATAGCATGGACCTAATTCAAATTTCTAAATGATCACATCCACTATAAATCACACCAAGATCAACCACAACACACTACACCACCATAAATACTCCATAACACAAAAATCATCACCAGTTCACAGAAATCACCAAAAACTCACACAACAATTAATGTGGATCACCAAAACAATTAAGACATAACTAGGAAACACCATCAATCGCATTAGAACCATCCAGAACAGTTGCACCAACCCCACTTTTCAAATCTTCATCTATCAACATCTAGAAAGCTCAAGAACACAACCAATCAACAACTGTCACAAAGAAAGATAACTTGCAGAGGACCAAATCATGAACCATCATAAATGAAGATACAAAAGATAATCCTAAACAATATCCCAAAGTCTCATCGCAAGATCTAATCACACCGGAATATACTAGAGGAATTACTAGATTCTGCAAAATAGTTATTAGCAACACCAAACTCCAAAACCAGATCAGAAACTCTTTCCAAACTCACCAAAATAAATCAAAGGAATATTTTGGCATCAATGACAACAACATATCCTAGTAGAATTAATGACAACAACCAAATCCAACAATCCAACACTCTCTACATGATTCACCTGGTGTCATTTCAATCTGAATGTCTACATTTCCGATAGGATGACTCTCATTTGATACTTATGCTCTATGTTGATGAATTGATCATTACAGGGAGTACCTCATCCATCATGGGTAATGTCAAATTTGGTTTGCATGAGATATTTTCTATGATTGACTTGGGCCTTTTGCACTACTTTCTTGGGATTGATATATCTTAGTCTTCTTCTGGGATTACACTTGTCCAGCCCAGGTATGCTTTTGATCTTCTAGCATGGTTCCCCATGACTGATTGTAAGCCTATGTTGACTCCCTTTCTTTTAGGGGTAAATCTTAAGGCTAAGTGTTCCACTCCACTTATTGATTCCACATTGTACTATCAGCTTGTTGGGGGTCTCATCTACTTGACTCGCACATGACCTAAAATTTCCTTTGCAATTGACATGGTTTCATGCGTTATGTGGTGGTATGATGAAAGAATAAGCATCTGGTAGATTACTGAGAGGGGGGGGTGAGCCTGATACAAACTTCCCAAACTCAAACTCAATGACATAAAGTAAACTTATCAATAAAATATCACTATCAAGATCAAAACTCATAAGAATACCGATTGATTGTTATAGCAACTTAATAGTAAACAACTTTAATCTTGTAAACATCCAAATGCTTAATCATATATAAACACACTCCATCTCTCAATGCTTCCATTTATCATGCCTTATCAAAATAGTTAAGTAGTTAATCAAATCAACAAATAAGATCATAACCACACAAAAATTCACCACATGACACAAATTTTTATGTGGAAAACCCAAATAGGTAAAAGTCACGGTGAGATGAGACTCACAAGATAGCTATCTATACTCTTCTGAAGTTCACCCTGTTAGGAGCCAAGCCTGTTAAAGCTTTTACAATAAGTCTTGTTAAGAATTGATCCTCTGAGGAATCACCTAGTTAAGGGATTTACAAATGCCTTGATAAAAAGAAAATACCCTATTAGGAGTAGCCTTGGTAGAGGATTTGAGAATCCAAGCTAATGGACCACCTTGTTAGAGGATTTAAGAAGTAACCAAGCTTGTTAGAGCTTCCCCGGCTGGGGGATTTCAATTCTGCTGTAATGGTTAGAAGAAAATAGGTTTTTCTTGATCTATCTGAATAGCACTACATTTGCTTGATCAGATCCTTTTGAGCTTCAATCTACCTTTACACAAACTACAGATCCATTCTCTGGTTAGGCAACCACACACTCAACTGATTTCTGCCAACACCTTTTACAAAACAACTTCATAGACCTTAAATACAAATCAATTAGGTTGGTAACACAACAAAAACCTAATTCTCTCATAGAGATTACAAACAAATCAGTTCAAGTGTGACCATTGGATTTACATAGCAATCTATACACATTCTTCAAGAAAATTCCAACCGCTCCATGATCACCGCTTCATTGGACTTGTAACTCATCACACGCTTTGCGTTAGATGCAATCCACTTTTCTCATTCCCTATACAATCAAACAAATGTGCCAAAACAATCTGAAATTATCTTCATACAATGACCAAGCATGTCACTATCATTACAGTTCAACATCAGATAATAAACCAACATAACCATTTCAGCAAACTTAATCAGTTAGGGTATAACAAAAACAACTGGTAGGGTTTACCGGTTACATTGCATAGAAAGGGTTTAACCTTATACACCAGTTACTGATTCAACTCACATACTTATATACCAGTTTACAACATCTTCCATAAAGCTCTTCCTACCCATTACAAGAAAATATCAATATTAAAAACAATATCATAAATACCATTACTGGTTCAATTGATATCTATGACAACATAACATATCATTAATACAATCTTCATGCAAATGCCAACATTATGCAGGAACCACATAAGCTTCATTGTAAAGCTGTCAAATGTATCTTGCACTATATATAGGGTACAAATCACTTTGGGAGTCACTATGTAGTAGGTGCAATACTTACCTTGGTTGGTTACATAGACTCCAATTGGACTGGTGATCTTGGTGATCATAAATCCACTTCAAGTTACAACTTTCATCTTGGTTTTGGCCCCATTTGTTGGCTAAAAAAGAAGAAGCATGCTATTTCTATTTCTTTGACTGAGGCTAAGTATTGAGGGATTGTTAATGCAGATATTGAAGCTATTTGGCTTTAAAATATTATCATATATTTGTTCTACGCCACTCCACAACCCTCCAGTCCTTCATTTTGACAATCGGATCACCATTTATATCTCTAGAAGATCCTGGTTCAACATCAGAGGACCAAACACATTGAGATCCACATGCACTATGCCAAGGAGCTAATACAAGAGCGGGTCATTGATTTGCACTATTTTCTTATAGTAGAGCGGGTTGCAAACATATTCACCAAATCCTTCATTGAGAGTAAGTTTCATAAGTTGTCATCTCTCTTTGGGGGTACAGGATATTTCATCAAGGGGGCCAATTGACTTCTCCATTCTCTCTTATGGGGGAGATATTTTCCTCTCTCGAGGTCTTGTCCTTCTTATTTGAGAATTTTATTGTGTGTTCATCCTTCTTTTGGGGGTGAGTTTTTTCCCACTCGGTTTTCTCCCTTTCTCCGTTTGTGAGAGATTACATTTTATTTGTACATGGGTACCTAACATGGCCTACTAGTTGGGACCCATCTTTCATTATTATCTCTTGAGTCTACATTTTCCTAAGTTGCACTTAAGGGGAGATGTTGGTGTAAATTATGTCTCATAATTATACTTTACTTAAGTTGACTTAGGATAATGCATCCATTGTAGTTTGAATATGAGACACTTACGGAATTGCACATCTAGGGAAAATTGTTGAGGGAGAAATCCCACCTTTGGTGGTGTTATCATGTTATGACATTCCCCCTTTGGTGGGTAATCCACCTTTAGTAGCATTATCTATTATTTCTCCTACCTACCCCTATATACCCTTATATCTCATTGGGCCACATGCCATGATTGTGTGCTCTCATTTTCCTATGGCGTTGCCTTTATAAGTAGGTTCATGTTCATTTTATAGTTGATCGATTTTTACATCTTAATGAGAATACAGTTTGTTCTTGCCTATCTTTGTCTCTCTTGTGTTGTGTTATTGATTGGCCTCTAGATCTTGGTTGTTATTGACAATTCTTACTAAAATTGTAAATAGCTACGACCTTTGAGTTTGACCAATACTTAATTAAATATGATTTTAACAAAGAATATGAATTATTTAATATATTTATAATTTAGAAAGAAGAAATACAAATTACAAATATCTTTCAAACAACTTATTGAGCTCTCTGTCCAGAATGAATGTGTAGTTTTAGAATGGCAATGCAATGCACAAGCATATTGTATGGACAATAAGTAGGGATACTAAAAAATGATATATAATGATCTCTAGAATATTCTAAAGACTAAAGACTATGAAAATTCAATACACAAAAATGTAAACGATTGAAATGCAAACACTAAATAAGATTCAATGAGTTTTTAGATATCACAAAGAATCACTTTTGAAGCTCGAACAAGGTTGACAATCCTCTTCACCTATACCTACACACATAAAACCAAAGAAAGAAGGTTGGGCACTTATCTTAAGAGGTGTACCTTATTCAAACCCAATTTTGATGTTTCCACCTCCATAGATAGTTGTAGATAAGATGGCAAAAAATAGACAAAAAATAGAGATAAATAATAACATACTAATAATAAGATAGTAAATGAAATATAGAACTAAAGGAATTACCACTCTCAAAAAATAGAAGGAATGGATCCTGTTGGAATGATGAAGAACAATAATATACCTTATGATGATGGAGCTTCTTTGGATATCAAGATATTAACAAAAATGACAAGATGATGGAAGGTGTTGTTATGGAAAGGATACGAAAATGGAGTGCTAGTGTTCAAAAGAAATGTTCAAGAGCTATAGATTAGCCAAAATGACATCCTATAATGTACAAAAGATAGAAAGGAAGGAAAAATGGGCAAATTTTAATCAATAGTTAGTTACCACCGACATTGGTGTAGGTTGGAAGAGGTGTTATACTATCAAAATTCAACAAGTATAACATCCTATTGGCTAACACAATTACAAATATTTGTAGGACAATAGTATGATGCATGGATATATTCACAAGTAGCATATGTCTGATTGCACTCTAGACCTAATAGTTGATGAATCAAGAATTCAAGGTGGTGAAAGGTATTTAAAATTGGGTTAAGGTTTAGGATGCATAATTGTCTTAATTAAAATTAAAAGGAAGCCTCATGTAATGTGACATTGCATAAGATGAAATTTATGATAACATAGGGAGAAAGGGAAAGGCCCTATGACCTAGCCAATTCAAAGGACCCATAATAAATGCAAACAAAAACTAGAAGGTTCTTGTAGAAGTTGTTGATAAAATCTGAAAAGATTATAAACCCAGAAAACTAGTGCAAATGAATAGATATCTAAACTATGAATGCAAATGATACAAAATCAAAGTAGCAACACAGAATTAGTCTCCAAGAGAGTAATGCAAATGCTAGAAGCAAAATAACATTAAGAGGATGCAAAATCAAGAGATCCCAAATACAAGCCAGGTAGCATGCTTTTATAGACAAGGGAGAGGGAAGAGGTGGCAATACTGACCAATCAAGAGCAACCATCTGTTGGACTAAAGATAGCAAGTATCTTCCCAAGATAGAAAATGGATGCACACATGTAGGAAGGTGACACCTCATAACCACTCACCTATTTAAGCATGATTTATTAACCCAAGCAAGATTAAAAGAAGTGTAGAAAAAACCTAGGAATATAGGGAAAAAATAAATAACCCACTAGGAAATAAAAACCTACACTAACACCCCCCCATAAGTGAAGCTTAGGTGGATGTAGAAATGGGTCCCGACAAATCAAACCTGATGAGGTACCCATGTACATAAAATTCCCTCAAAAAGAGAGAGAAAAGAGACCCCCCCCAAGAGTAGAGAGAGTCAGGACTCCGAGTGAGAGGAAGAAGCCCCCCAGAAGATGAAGCATCCTGCACCCCCAGCAAAGCTTGCAAATGAAGGAACTTGCTCTTAGTGAAGGGTTTGGTGAAGATATCAACAACTTGCTTGGAAGTCGGAAAATAGAGAAGGTTGATGATGCGGCCATGGATGAGCTCTTGGATGTAGTACATGTGGATCTTGATGTGTTTGGTCCACTGATGATGGACCGGATTCCGTGAGATCTGAATGGCACTCTAGTTGTCACAAAATATGATTGATGGCCATCTGATTTGGATACCAAACTCAATGAGGAGATTTTGAAGCCAAATGGTCTCAGTGGTGGCATTCACAACCCCCCAATACTAGGCCTCAGTAGAAGATAGAGCAATTGTAGACTGCTTCTTGCTCAACCAACAAACAAGACCTGAACCAAGTGAGAAGCTGTAACCTAAAGTAGATTTGTGATCTTGAGAATCGCCTGCCCAATCTAAATCTGTGTAGCCCACCAAGTCAATCTCAATGCCTGTTGCATAGTGAATCCCAAAACTGTGAGTACCCTGAATGTAGTGAAGGATTCTCTTGGCTACTTTCTAGTGCAGCTCATGTGGCTCCTGCATGAATTGAGAGACCATGCCTACAACATATGAAATGTTAGGTCTCGTATGAGTCAGATAAATGAGACTCCCAAGAAGCTATTGGTACAAAGTGCCATCAACAAGTGGAGAAGAACACTGAGCCTCAAGTTTGACTCCAGAAAGAAAGGGAGTTAGAGTAGGCTTACAATCAGCCATATGAAACCTCAAGAGCAAATCTAGAGCATACTTGGACTGGTTGGAGTTAGAGTAATGCAACAAGCCCAAGTCAGTCATTAAAAACCTGTCATGAAGGGCAGTTTTGACAGCCCCAATAGTGGATGAAGAACTCCCTGTGATCAACAAGTCATCAACATACAGAACCAAAAATAGGAGTTAATCATCCTGTTGCAAAATGTAGACATTGGGATCAGAATGGCACTGAGTGAACCCAAATGATAGAAGGAAGGAGTCCATCTTGGCATACCAGGCCCGAGGAGCCTGTTTGAGGCCATAGAGAGACTTTCAAAGACGACACAAAAGTGAAGAATCCTGAAGGAACCCCTGTGGCTGCTCCATGTAGATCTCCTCCTGAAGGTCACCATGAAGAAAAGCACTCTTCACATCCATCTAGTGCACTTCCCAATGATTAGCTACAACAATGGCAAGAACAAGTCGGATGGAATTCATTCGAGAAACTGGCACAAAAGTCACATAGTAGTCTATCCCAGGAACCTGGGAGAATCCTTTGGCGACCAAGGGAGCCTTATACTTGTCAACCGACCCATCTACTGCAAATTTTGTCTGATAGATCCACTTACATCGAACAAGTTTTCTTCCCTTAGGAAGAGGGACGAGATCCCAATTATGGTTCCTCATTAAGGAACTATACTCCTCCTACATAGCTGTATCCCACTCAGGAATACCAGAAGCCTCATGAAAAGATTGTGGATCTGAGGCAATAGAAATGAAGACATGTGGAACACCCTGGAACTATGAATGAGCCCACCTAGTGTCTGATGGATCCCCAACCCAATCACCTGCAGATTGCAAGGTCTGTCTAGCCCAAAGTGGACCAAAAGATGGAGAATCATCAACCTCTGAATGATGACTAGGAGAGGAAGGAGGTGAGTCCTCTGAATCGCTCTTTGCATCAGAAGTGGAGGTAGAAGACTACTCAGGTGAATCTGACTCATCAGAGGAGCTGTCATGTATCCCAAGTGACTCCAATGCAAAAGTAGAAGGAGTTGGAGAAGTGGTAGAAAGTGAGCTCGAGGAGCCCTCCTCAAACTGAACACTCCTCTCAATGAACAACTCATGTGTAGTAGGGTGGAGTAACCGATAACCCTTCACACCATCAGGATAACCTACAAATATGCAAGGTCTGCTTTGTGGATCCAAGGCCTTATGTTTCTCTACAGGAATGTGGGCCCATGCAGGAGAACCAAAAACTCAGAAGTGCTTAACTGATGGTTTCCGACCGCTCCAAGCTTCAAAAGGAGTGACTCCCTTCAAGGCTCGGTGAGGAACACGGTTCTGGATATAACAAGCATAATTAATGGCCTCTGCCCAACACTATGGTGCAAGAGATTTGGAGTGAATCATGCAATTCACCATTTCCTTCAAGGACCTACTCTTCCATTCTGCCACACCATTCTATTGAGGATTGTATGGAACTAAATGCTGCAAATCAATTCCCTTTGAAGTGCAAAAGCTCTCAACCCAATGGTTGACATACTCACCACCATTGTCAATGCGCAAAACTTTGATGGCTTTCCCGGATCGCTTTTCTACAAAAGTTTTGAAGTCCTGAAACTAATCAAATACCTTAGACTTCTATTTGAGAAAGTACACCCAAGTATATCGAGAAAAGTCATCAATGAATATGAGGACATATCTAGCCCTACTGAATGAAAGATGCTGGAATGGACCAGTCAAATCACTGTGAACTAACTCTAGTATCTGTGAAGCTCTCCATGCCTTTCCTTTATCAAACTTTTCCTTAGGATGCTTACCAAGTATGCAACCTTGGCAAACACCACTTGAAAACTGAACTGAAGGCAACCTTGTGACCATACTCTATTGGTTGAGCTACTGCAAGTAGCGAAAGTTAAGATGGCCAAACCGCTCATGCCATAATCTACTCACATCATTGGAATGAGTGAGAAAAACAGTCGAAGGAGGATCAGGAGAAAAGTGAGAAAATAGATAGAATCATGACTGATGATCTACTCTCCCAACTGCAATTGTAGAATCATTGTGCAACTCACGAATCTCCACTGAATCAGGAGTGAACTCAACCCGCTTGCCTGAACCTGTGTGAGTGATCTGGTATACTGATAGGAGATTAGTTGATAATGAGGGCACATAAAGAAAATCATCAAATGTGTCATCCCTCACATCAACAGACCCTCTCCCACACACCTCAATAGGAGTGTCATCACCCATCAAAATAGAAGGCATAGTACACGACTCCAAAGATGCAAATTCATCCTTAGATGAAGCCATGTGGTGTGAAGCACCCGAATCAAGAACCCAAGTGGATGGTGAAGAAGCAAATGCAACAAGGGCCTTGCTCTTTCCTTTCCCCTTGTTGTTTTCTTTTTCCTTGTTAGACCCCTCACTAGAACTCTGTTTAATTGACTTAGGAACACTGATATTATTCTTCTCAAGAATGTGTGTCAAGTGATCAATTTGTTTCTTCAGACATTTATGTTCATCATGACCAGGTCTTTTACAATAGGCACATTGGACCCTCTCCTTCTTAGGCTTGTTGCCCTTGGAAGATTGGGTCTCATTAGTTGCTTTTAAAGCAAGTGATGTCTGATCCTTCTTCTCCTTGCTATTCTTTTGTTTCTTATCCTTACTATTGTTATTACTACTTTGTCCTTTCTGTTCTTTCATGCCTTGGTTGGCAGCCAGGGCATGTGACTTAGAGGACTTAAGAGTACCCATCTGAATTAGCTTATCCTGTTCCCGAGTGAGAGAGATAGCAAAATCATCTAGAGATGGCATGGTAAATTGTGTACCAAGTGTACCCTTAGTAGCATAGAAGGTAGAAACAAACACAAAATATTCTAAATTTAGCTTAGAGAGAATACTAAGAATCAATTGTTCATCTTTCTTTTCAATTCCACATTGTTTTAACTACAACCTTAGTGATTTCAATTTAGTAAAGAAATCCTAGATTGTGTTGAAATTACCTGGACTTAAACTAATTAGTTCATTTTCCAACATATGACCCCTCATTGAATCTTGTGTGCCAAATAATGTTTCTAACTTTTTCCAGATTTCATTTGGCAAATTTAAAGACTCAATATGAAAGAGCAAGTCAGGAGAAACAGACAAACACAATGTTCCATATGCCTCATCACATTTGTTAAGCCACTTAGGCTTATCTTCATCTTTAGCAGGTTCAATTTCAAGCCCCATAGTTATCCTATGTAATCCAGCTTTCCTTAAGTAGATTGTCATGCGTGATTTCCACTCAAAGTAGTTATATGGAGTTAGGATAGGCACTATTGTTTGATCCATGATGAAGAAGTGCAAAAAAAAAATGCTGAAAGGAAGAGAACACAATCAAGACAACCCCCCCTTTTCACTCAATCAAAGACCCCCCCAATAAATTATGATTTGGCACTTTATATTAGTGCGTTTACAACTACCACTAGCAATAAATATTAAGTGGTTTTGATTTTAATGCATTACAAAATCCTCATGAAAAGCATATGCTGAAAATGAACTTTTGGCACAATATCCAAAAAAAATAAACATCACCACTGCAATCTACACGAAAAATCATGCACTTTCAAAAAATGAATCACCTCGATACGAGGTCATATGTGAAAGTTATGATCCTTCAAAGTTCACAAAATGAAAACTATGCAGTGTCACGACTGAGAATCTGCAATTTCGGAAAAATCTCTGCATCAAAATTAAAAAACGGCTGCACTAGTGCATAGAGCACAAAAAATAATCCAGAATCAAAAAACATTTCATGGAAAATGGAGGCCGTATGAGCAAGAACGAAGCATTTGAAAAAAACCTTCAAAACTGCAATAGCCAACGGAGAGGGGTCCTACTGTAACTTTCTAAGTGCGTTTCTACAAAATATATGGTTTGCATGCAAAAAATAAAAGATACCCAGATGGTTTTTTTATGCTGTGAATAAAACCCAGAAGGCATTTTTCTATTTGATGTATAGAAGATGTAGATCTAGTGTAAATAGAATGACTTTAGATACAAAAATTGACCCCAACAACCAAAAAATGGCATGCAAAGGCTGAATCAGCTACCAAAGTCAAGAGAAGGAATCCTGGAACCTGCAATATTGATTGAAAACACCAAATTTGCAAGATGGTTGTTAGATTTGATCTTGAAACCCTAGTTTTGCAACTGTGTATGATGATCTCTGATTTCAGTGAAACGAAAGCCAGATTTTGACTTTCTAAAGCCTCTTGGACGTGTTGGAACAACCACAGATGCTTCAAGTATAACCAGAAATGCTACAATCACCCAGATTTCATAAAACATATGTGCAAACCCCAATGATAAAAAAATTTCGTCAAACTTTCTGATTCTCAAGATCATCCAAAGATGCAAGAGAAGAGCATACTGGGTTTTTTGAAAAACTATAATAAGATTTATTAGCCCCCCCCCGAATCTCTCAAATATGGAAACTAAAATCTACTCTTGCACATAGAATAGCTCTGATACCATGATAAAATCTAAAAAGATTATAAACCTAGAAAACTAGTGCAAATGAATAGATATCTAAACTATGAATGCAAATGATACAAAATCAAAGTAGAAACACAGAGTTAGTCTCCAAGAGATTAATGCAAATGCTAGAAGCAAAATAGAATTAAGAGGATGCATAATCAAGAGATCCCAAATACAAGCTAGGTAGCATGCTTTTATAGACCAGGGAGAGGGAAGAGGTGGCAATACCGACCAATCAAGAGCAAGTATCTTCCCAAGATACAAAATGGATGCACACATGTAGGAAGGTGACACCTCATAACCACTCACCTAATTAAACATGATTTATTAACCTAAGTAAGATTAAAAGAAGTGTAGAAAAAACCTAGGAATATAGAGAAAAAATAAATAACCCACTAGGAAATAAAAACCTACACTAACAGTTGTTTTATGACACACACAACCAAGCCAAGAAGCTAGAACATCATAGAAAAGATCAATTATTTGAGTTTCTGCTATTTAAATTTTTCAATTACAAGATAAATAGGTTTCCAAATTTAGTAAGAGAAACAATTTGTATCCATTGGGAGATGCAAGACATGGGAAAACATTAAAATTAGGCACACACATGAAAAGTGTGTACCCAATAAGCTTCCAAATGGTGTTTTTTGGTTCTCTAGATTAATAAATAAGTCTTAAATTCTAGTATCTTATACATATTGGTAATCATGAAAAAATTCAAAGAAGCTATATTTTATAGATTTTGGTGGAAAGATTGGTGATAGTACTCATGGATGTTATTGTCAAATTAAAAGTCTCACAAAAGCTACTTTTAACTATCACCATATTTATGTATGGCTCCTATTTTAAAATAGTGATGGCTTCTACAGCCTTTTATTTATATTTGGAAGTGAATATTCTACATCATTTTGTTGGGCATTCTTGAGAGCAAGCTTACTCATTTTTCTTAGTTTATTATTTTCCGAGGCCTTGATTTTGACTCGATGTCAATCCCCTTTGCCTTTTTCATGGTTCCCAAGAATCTCTCAAGCATATTTTTTTGTTTTGTCCTAGAGTTCAAGTTGTTTGGAACTAGATTCATGATTTCCTCAAGTCACTTAATATTGAGCCTTTTTCTTAGAATATGGTGTTGTTATTATATATATCTATAATCCATTCCAACTAGATTTGATGTAATTTTATAATGAAAATTCTCTTTAACATTTGAAAATATATATTTATTTATTTTTCTATGTTCTATTGATCATAATATCTTACTTTATTCCATAGTTGTAAATCTTCTTTAATGTGCTAAAGCATCTTTAAGTGCAAGATAATAAAGTTGCACCTGAATTTGTTCACCTCAAATTTCTACTAGATCACTAAATTAATGTAATATGTGTTGTTCCTAAGGTTTCTCTATCCCTCACATCTAATAGAAGCCATTTTTTACAACATACAAATCATTGATGGCATATCCAATCAACTTATGCAAACTAATATTCTCATTCACATGCATCTGTACACTTTACGAGAAGATATTGTCTCAATAAAAGATGATCATGGCCTCCTATTCATTGCCTAGTTTCTCAACCACCTTTTCATGGTGGGGTTGCTAGTTGGATAGACTCAAGTAAGTTTCCTCAATTAGCCATTACTATATGTCTCATATTCATGTTGCTAAAGACTTAAACAAGATGATAATGATACATATAATAATGATTGAATGGATCCTCCTATTTATTTTGAACACCATTAATGTTAGGGTAAACTAAATGATCAAGACTCGTCTCTTCCTCCTACTACTCTTTCTCTTATCATTTAACAATTTTTTGTAATTGTCTTTTATTGTTCTATTATGAGCTTGACTCTGTTTGGATTCTAGGGTTGTGACTTCTTCCACCCATCTTTTTTTTGTGAATATGTGTAATAGTTACATATAAATATAAACTTATCACTAAAAAAATTAAATATCAGTTTTACTAAATACTTTATTTAGGAAATTAAATGTAAGAGAACACGATATTTAGTTTTATAATAAAAATATATATATTAATGGAAAAAAAAAGATTTCCTATTATGAAAATTTTCCTAGATCTTTTTCTTATTAAAATAAAAGTTTGTAGATCAAATTTGGAACAAGCGTGTATCTATACTCTAGATTTATCATGGTAAATTCATAGGAATTTTTTTGTAGCTTCACCTAATGCATAGTTATATACTTGTCAAAATTTGGAGACTAGCAATTTTATAAATATTTTATTAGACTTTCATATAGTCAAGTCACGAGGTATTGTGCCTTGAAGATCTCTTTGTAATTGAATAATGTAAAAGTAACATCCAATTCTCTAAGATGCAAATTATTGAGCTAAGAGGATTCATAGTATAGCATCGAAAGCATTGGTAAACATTTTGATTTTTAACTTTTTAATTACAATAGTTGAAATGCATTGATATTATTTACTATCTAGAATGAATTCACTAAATGTTTTTAAATACTAAAAGAACACCAAATTGTATCAAAAGTGTATTAGATTAAAGGTAAAAGTAAAAAATCACTAGTTGACCAAATCCAAAATATAAACTTTAAATCCGAAGGAGACAAGTTTATAAACATACTCACGAACTTGTCCTAATAAAATGACATCTAAAATCAAGTAGAAAATAGATAAATAAAAAATCATAATAATCAAGTGAATAGATTAAATATATAATAATGCATATACATTAAATGAATAAAAAATTAGAGGGAAAAAAAACTATTTAACATAATCATTATATAAATAAACTAAAATAGTATTGATTAAGACATTCGATTCTTATTGTGGATACCGACGTTCAATTCCTCATAGGAACATCTGAAGTAGACTTCTAAATTGTGGCTCTTGATTGTCCATAAGAAATGATTTCTAAATAAAAGCGAATTTTTAAATAATGACTCTTGATTTTTCATAAATAATTTCTAATGTGTTTTATAATAAAAAATCTTATACTAATCTAATCTAATGTTGATAATGGAGACTCAATTGAAAAAAACCCTAAAAGAGTATTAAGCTTACATACTGATTTCATCGTTACAATAATATTATATAAATTTTTGACGTTACTATTGAAATTAATCCACAACTGCCCACCTACTCCTTCGTAGACTGAATGTTTTCCATCCAATCTAATCAACCTTACCGTGCCTGTGCCTTCTTCCTTACTCCAAACATGACAGATTTTGATTAAAAGTATTGATTGTAATCTATTCCCAATCTACATACAGCTAACAAGTAAGTTAGGAATTAAATTAAATTATATATTTTTATTTTGTCACTCTTTGTTGGAAGCACGTAGAAGTATCTAGAAACTTATAACAACAAGAAAATAAAAAGAAAGGAGGCAGGGCAGTTTTTTGAATAGGATGCCAGAAAGAAAAGGAGGTCTATGTAGCTGTAACAAAAACAAATGCATTTTAAGAACATGGGACACTATTCAGAACAGGGGCTATGTAACTGGAGTATAGCTTCAACACTAGAGAAGTGTAACAGTCCCAAATTTATGAACCATATATTGAATTTTGTATGCTTTTTGAAAATATATGGGTGAACTGGCTGAGATAGAAGGGTTTTTTCACAATCTATAATGACAGCTCCAAGAACAAGTTTGACAAATCCATAGATCCCACAGTTTAAAGGGAAAAATTATGATTATTGGGCTATCACAATGAAGGCATTATTTTGTGCACAAGATTAATGGGAGATTGTTGAAAATGGCTTCGAAGAACTAGTAGATGCAACAACATATAATGCATTAACTCAAACAAAGAAAGACTTACTGAAGGAAAACAAAAAGAAAGATTCAAAATCCCTCTTCTTCATCTTTCAAGGAGTGAATGAAAGCATTTTTCCAAGGATTCAAGCAGCAAAAAGTCCAAGAAAGCATGGGACATTATTCAAACAACCTATCAAGGAATGGAAAAGGCAAAAATAGCTAAGTTGCAAATGTTAAGAAGGGATTTTGAGACCGTCTACATGAAAGAATCAGATACAATAGACTCATTTTTCACTCAAATCATTGGATTGGTAAACCAAATTAGATCTCATGGTGAAAACCTTGAAGAAAGAAGAGTGGTTGAAAAGATTTTGAGAATTTTGCCTACAAGATTTGAATCTATTGTGGTGGCCATAGAAGAGACAAATAATCTCTCACAATTTTCAATGGATGAGCTTCATGCTTCACTCATTTCTCATGAGCATAGACTGAGAAGGTCAAAAAATTTAAATTTTGAGCATGCATTCAAGACACAAGTCTCAGTCAACCATGGTAGAGGCAAGGGAAGAATAAATTTCAAAGGTAGAGGAAGAAATGCATATGGAGGTGGAAGAGGCAGCCCATCAAACTCAAGTGGAAGAGGTAGCAGCCCATCAAGCTCAAGTGGAAGAGGCAACTATCAAATAGCAACTCAAAATCAGCCCCAAAGCCAAAGGTATGACAAATCCTCAGTCCAATGTCATTATTACAAGAAATTTGGACATTACATAAATGAATGTAGAAAGAAGCAATATGATTCTAGATAACAAAATAACAATTTCACTAAAGAAAATCAAACTAAGGACAACATGTTCATAGCTTGTAATGTTGCACAAAAAAGTGAGAAAGACATATGGTTTTTAGACTCAGGTTGTAATAATCATATGACTGGAAATTTGGAAATATTTTCAAGTTTGGATGAGAGTGTAAAATCAGATGTAACATTGGGGAATGACAACAAAGTTTCAGTTATGGGTAAAGGAAGTGTCAACATTATAACAAAAATGGGGGAGAAAAAGTATATTTCAGATGTGTATTTTGTTCCTGGGCTGAAACATAACTTAATGAGTATAGGGAAGCTCATTCAAAAGGGGTATAGAGTTTATTTTAAGAACAAAGAATGCACAATTTTAGAAAAATTTCCAAGCAATTAGCTTATAGCAAAAGTCCAAATGACAAAGAATAGAATGTTTCCCCTAAGGATAAAGAGAGATATAAAGGTAGAGTTTTCTCAAGAACATAACACAATGAATCCACGAGTGCATGAAGAAAAAGTTGCACTAGTAACCCAAGTATTTTATCAAGATGAAAATTTGTTATGGCACCTAATATTCGGGCACCTAAACTTTGGAAACTTAAACTTATTCAATAAGAAGAAAATGGTGAAGGGGTTGCCACTAATAGAAAAACTAGATAGAGTATGTGAAGGATGCATTTTGGGTAAACAACATAGACAATCATTTCCAATCGGAAAGTCAATTCATGCAAACAAGCCCTTGCAGATTATTCATTCATATTTGTGTGGACCAGTGCAAACACCTTCCATTGGTGGGAGCTACTACTTCTTGACATTCATTGATGACTTCACAAGAAAGATATGGGTCTACTTCCTAAAACATAAGCATGAGGTGTTTGATTATTTTTGTCAATTCAAAGCTCTTGTTGAGAAACAAAGTGGACACTACATCAAAGCATTGAGAATAGATAGAGGTGGTGAATACATTTCAAATGAATTCATAATATTTTGCATAGATCATGGAATCCACAAACAATTTACTACAAGGTATACCCCACAACAAAATGGTGTAGCTGAAAGGAAAAAAAGAACAATAATGGAAATGGCAAGAAACATGTTGAAGGCAAAAAAATTGTCAAATGAGTATTGGGTTGAAGCAGTAGCATGTGCAACATATATAATTAATAGATCTCCTACTAAATATGTTATCAATATGATTCTGGAAGAAGCATGGAGTGGAAGAAAACATAATGTTTCTCATATGAGAGTATTTGGATGTGTGGCATATGCAAATGTGTTGGATGAGTTGAGAAGAAAGTTGGACAACAAAGGAGAAAAATGTATATTTGTGGGATATAGTGATGAGTCAAAGGCATACAAGTTATACAATCCAATCAGTAAAAGGGTTATAATCAGCAGAGATGTGTAGTTCATAGAAGATAAAGCATGGGATGGAACTTTGGATAAAACAATCAATATTGCAGCCAACATACCACAAGAAGAAAATAAAGATTTTACATCAGCAAGTACTCCTTCAAATGTGACTCCTCCTATAGCTGTTCAAGGTCAACAAAGTGGACAACAAATGACACTATCAAGTGTAAGGACAACACCACACACTCAAGCAAATACTCCATCAAATGTGCAATTAACACCATCTTCAATTAACAGTCTTGGTGCTGGACCATCAAGCCCACATTCAACAAATTCAAGTGACATGTCCAATCCTACATTAGCAAGCTTGAGGAGACAAAATGAAGGTGAAAATAATGTAGGTTGGACTTCTCTTTTTTCTTTATACTCGCATGTAGATGATCCAATTCATTTTGAAGAAGCTATTAAGGAAGAAAAATGGGTGCAAGCAATGGATGAAGAAATTGATGCAATTGAAAAGAATGAAACATGGCAGTTAGTTAGTCTTCCACAAGGAAAATAAGTGATAGGAGTGAAGTGGATTTGCAAAACCAAATTGAATGCAAATAGTGTTGTACAAAAACACAAGGCAAGACTTGTAGCAAAAGGTTATCCACAACAACTTGGGATAGATTACAATGAGACATTTGCACTGGTTGTCCGCTTAGACACCGTGAGATCAATACTAGCCATAGTAGCTCAAAACAAGTGGGCAATATATCAAATGGATGTAAAATCAGCTTTCTTGAATGGATTTTTAGAAGAAGAGGTCTATGTGGAGCAACCACCTGGATATGATATTTTGGGTCATGAAAACAAGGTTTACAAGCTCAAGAAAGCACTTTATGGACTCAAACAAGCCCCAAGAGCATAGTATAGAAGAATTGATAGTTATCTTTTACAAAATGGATTCAATAGGTGCAGAAGTGAGCCTACATTGTATACCAAGATGAATGAGAAAGGTGAGATCATGATTGTTTGTTTATATGTTGATGACTTGATATTCACTGGTGATATTTCAACTGACATGTTCAAATCAACTATGAAGAAAGAATTTGAGATGACTGATTTGGGTTTAATGAGATATTTTCTTGGCATTGAAGTAAGTCAAAATGATAAAGGTATTTTCATTTTACAATCTAAGTATGCAAATGATATTTTGAAGAGGTTTAATATGATGAATTGCAAATCAGTGCCAACACCAATAGTGACAGGTTTAAAGTTGAGTAAAGATGACAAAGGAGCTAATGTAAATCCAACTTTGTATAAGAAACTTTTTGGTAGCCTCATGTATCTAATAGCCACAAGGGCGGATATAATGTTTGGAGTTAGTCTCACTTCAAGGTTCATGGAGTCTCCAAAAGTTACACATTGGAATGTTGGAAAGAGAATTTTGAAATATGTTAGTGGAACAAAGAATTATGGAATATTTTACTCAAGGTCAAATGATTTCAAGTTGATAGGATACACAGATAGCAATTATGCTGGCAACATAGATGATAGGAAGAGCACTTCAGGCTATGTTTTTCATTTTGGATCAGGTGTAGTATCATGGGCTTCAAAGAAACAACCTATAGTCACTCTTTCATCAGCTGAAGCAGAGTATGTAGCAGCTACAGGGGTAGCATGTCAAGCAGTTTGGATGAGAAGAATGTTGAAAGAATTGAGGTATGAACAAGAAAGTGCAACAAAGATATATTGTGACAACAACTCAGCTATAGCATTCAAAAAATCCACTATTTCACAAAAGGAGCAAGCATATAGACACAAGGTATCATTTGATAAGGGAGTTGATCAACAATGAAGAAATAATTTTGAAACATTGCAAGTTAGAAGACCAAATTGCTGATATCTTCACCAAACCATGGGGAAAAGAAAGTTTTGTGAATCAACAAAACAACTTGGGCATTGTAGATGGTAGTTGCGATTAAGAGGGAGTGTTGAAATTAATCCCCAACTACCCACCTACTCCTCCGTAGACTGAATGTTGTCCATCCAATCTAATCAGCATTACCATGCATGTGCCTTCTTCCTTACTCCAAACATGATAGATTTTGATTAAAAGTATTATTTGTAATCTATTCCCATCTACATATAACGAACAAGTAAGTTAGGAATTAAATTAAATTATATATTTTTCTATTTTCCCTCTTTGCTGGAAGCATGTAGAAGTATCTAGAAACTTATAAGAGTAAGAAAATTAAAGGAAAGGAGGTAGGGTAGTTTTTTGAACAGGATGCCAGAAAGAAAAGATCTATGTAGCTGTAACAACAACAAATGCATTTTAAGAATAGGGGACACTATTCAGAACAAGGGTTATGTAACTGGAGTATAGCTTTAACACAAGAGAAGTGTAGCAATCCCAAATTTATAGACCATATATTGATTTCTATATGCTTTTTGAAAATATATATATACATACCACTCTCAGTTTATTTGTGTGCTTTATTTTTGTGTTCATCTATTCTTCCTTTCCTCTGCCTCATTCCATCAGTTATGCTTCAACTCCTTGCAAGACCAGAGATTAGAATTATTAAAGCAGCTTACTCAAGCTTCTTTTCCATGTCATCTATCACCTACTCCCTCAACATCAACATAAGAAGCAGGAGATGGAGATGGGTGCTCGTATAAAGGCTTTCATATTACCGATTGTAATTAATTTTTATTTAAAAAAATTTGAAGGTTCATGGGTAGCATCTTCCAACAATGGTGCTTCAAATTGGGATCCAATTACATATTCTCCTGAATAATTCTTCTTTTTCTTTTTAACTGCTGCTCCATATTCTTTTAACTGTTGAAGAAAAACCTCTTGATTCCAGTGCAAGGAGATGATTAAACTCTCCAGCATATTCCGTGCAATACTATTTTCTTTACTTCAGTTTCTAAAGTTTGTTCTCACTGCCTTCTTATTTCTTATTCCCTTTGTACTTTTTATAATTTTGAAGCTGAAATAATGCCCTTTTGACTCCCTACACATTCCTTTTCATTTTCCTGTTCATTGCCACACATTTCATTTGTTTTAATGCTACCAATGTTCATCTACCCATCAATTTTCATTTCATCTGCTTGTCTTTGTGCATTTTAACTCCCTCTTACAAGAGACATTTAAATTCTGACTTATTGGTAATAGTTTCTTTGTAATTTGTTTTCGATTCATCTGCAGTTAACAAAAAATAATGTTTATACTTATGTTGCTGGCAAAGTCATGCAAGATGACAAAATTCCCCTCTTAGATGCATCAATTGGCTATGAAAATGTCCCTCCTACTATCTCAATGGGTATTTTTCCTAATTATGAACTCAATCATCAACATTCTTTTGCAAACATTTTGGGCATTGAGGGTGTTTCTCATCCTTAGATTACCCTGGTGGTGGTTTGTGCATAAGATATGCTTGAAAATCTTAAAAAAATTATTTATTTAAGGGTTTGGTTTGTAGATTTAGCAATTTTTAGTTTTCTTTTTTTTTTTAATTTAGAAAATTAGATCTTGGATTAATGAAAGTGTTTCATTTAGGGCAAGATAAAACTCTTATTTTATTCTAGGGGTTTTTTCATTGAGTCTTTATTTCTATGATAGCGATTTGATGTTTGATGACAAGTTATAGATATGGGGTAAACACTTTCTCTTAATTCAAGCTTTGGACTACTTCTTTCAACATCGTGCCTATGCAAATTGAGCTTTTGAATCCTCCTCTCCAATTTCAAAAATACTTCTACTATGAAGCATTGCTAATAGTATTGGTCACTTCTTGAAGGTAGACTCTATTGCCTCCTAGATGAGTCAGTTAATATTTACTTGAATTTTAGTGGACATTGATATCTCCAAGCCACTTCATAGGGATATTGTTTTGATGATTGGAGACAAGCCTTGAACTCAACCACTTGAATATGAGGATCTATCCTATAAATATTGATGATGCTTGTTGATTGACCACTTGACTTTTAATTGTAATTTCACTTTGTACAAAGGTATTATGACATGGTGGATAAATGCTTACAAAGATCATTTCATTATTTAGGTTTCTAACTCTTGATGGATTTGCTCCTCTCAAGATGATGTGTCTTCTCAATATGGTGAATCTTCTCTCCCCATTGCCTCTAGGCAACAATCCATTGTGATTTCTCTCATGATTTATGTGACCCTATCAAGTCCCACCTACCTTCTATTATAGTTGCTCAATCTATTATTTCTTCATCTTGATTTCAACATTATCCTACTCATGAGGAGGTTATTCAAAATTTGGGCTTCTTTGATGTGTCATTTATCTAATTCTATCATTCTCTTGGATGATACCTTAGTGGGAGAATCCCCTCATTCTTCCCATAGATTTAAGGACTTGATCATGATAATCTCTTTGATCATATGGGTAAATGCACAAAGTTGGATCCCAATCCCGAGGAAGTCCATAGGTTGGGAAAAGTCGGGCACCTATTTCGCTTCAGATGCCCAAGGCATTCAAAAATGGGCATACATTTTTTGGAAACGTGCGCCCATTTCTTGAATGTATTTATTTTATTTTTTTGAACCATTTTCCATCATTTTCACTATTTCAAAAATGGGTAAACGTTTCAAAGGAGAACAGGTACCCATTTTTTCCATCCCAACTGACCCCCCAAACCATTTTTTACCTCTTTCCAAGTACGTAGTTTTGTTTTTTATATTCTTTTTTTTTTTTAATCTATTTTCATTATTTTCATAAAAAATGTTAATTTATTGTTATTATTTTTCATAAAAAAATGTTAATTGATTGTTATTTTTTTATTTTAGAGTTTTAAAGTTTGAAAAACATTTTTTATTTTATTTGATTTCATGTTTAAAATAGTTTTTTTATTTTTAAATATTGCAAAAAACATGAAAACTAAAAAATAGTAAAAACTTAAAACTGTAGGAAAAAAACAAAAAACAAAAACGTAAACGAACAATAAACATTAGACACAAAAAATAGACAATAAACCCTGAATAGAAAAATAAACAATAAACCCTAGATAGAAAAAATGAACAATAAACCCTAGAAAATAAACGAACAACAAACCCTAAAAAATTAACAAACAATAAACCCTAGATGAAAATTAACAATAAACCCCCCTTCTCTCTCACACACACACATACACGTTACCCTCTCTATCATTATGCTCTCTCTCTCTCTCTCTCTCTCTCTCTCTCTCTCTCTCTCTCTCTCAATCTCTCATTACTCCCTCTCTCTCTCTCTCACGCACACACACACACATTACCCCCTCTCTCTCCCTCTCTCTTTCTCACACCCACATTACCCCCCTCTCTCTCTCTCACATGTTACCCTCTCTCTCTTTCATTACCCTCTCTCTATCATTACCTACTCTCTATCTCTCATTATCAATTCTCTCTCTAACTCATTGTATCTCAAATTACATACTCTCCCTCTCTCTCTATTTTAATCATGTGTAAAAGTTTGAATGTTTAAATTTATATTTCCAAATGTTGTATTTAATTATAGGATTATTTTGTAAAACTTAGATATTTAATTTATGTTTAAATTGAAATTTAAAATGATAATGAATATGAATGTTCTTATTTGTGTGTGTGAAAAATATGGTTCTTAATTTTGATAATACTCTAACTATCACTATTAATCCTCACTACTTTCTAACTTAGCCCAATCTCTAAAGATATACTATATATTTACAAACATGATAACATGTCATATACTTTGACTTAATAGTGGAAAGAGAAACCACAACCTATCACCTACTCATCCAACTAATTGCACCACCACATAGACTAAATAAATAGTCAATGTTAGACTTCCTAATTTCAACATCCCATATCCAATTTGAGTTTACAAGTCCCTATATTTTTAATAACATGTGGAACAAGCCTACTACTAAACTTTCTTCTTTCCAAACATTGTGCTTTGAAAACATGGATTTTTCCTCTTCTTTTAGATTATTCCATGAACCACCAATCATTTTAGTGATCTCCCTATCCTTTCTAGGATTCAATACTTTCAATTGTTTATACTACTCAACAAAGAAAACATTGTAGTCATTCCTATTTTGTTTTGAAAACATGGTTGTTGAAAGCATTTTTTCTAAAATTGAGTCATTGAGATGCTAGATATTAAATTCCAACCTAGAGGTAGTATGTCCATAAAGTCCAATGGCTACCAAAGTGATAGAATTCCATGAAATGTTAGCTCTTATTGAAGTAACATTAAGTGTTGTTAAAGTGTCATAAAAAGATATCAAAGTTTCGACTTGTCATCAAAGTGACATTATTGGTGAAGTATCCCAATTGTTTCTAAAATGATATTATTATACTAGATTTCAACTACTCCTAATGTCCACTTTCTACCAATGTCGCAATGTGCATCTAAAGATGTTTTTGAACTTAAAAAGTATTACACTAAATGTAAAATTATGCCTCAGTGAAAAATAGAATGTCATGTGGAAAGAATCTCTATATTTAATCATCCATGTATCCTCACATATATGCATTCCAAATATATAACAATTATATCACTATTGTCATCCTAATAATTTATTGAATCTGAATCATCCTTTAATTCATTCTTGTAATATTTTTCTTGCATTGATTTTTATGTGGATTTTCTTAACATAATTATAAAGCTTAACATAGTATTTATTGAGAGACTTAGATCTCACTTTAGATTTGGAGATTTGTCCTTTTTCTTATTTTTACTCTTTTCTATATCCTTTTATCTTCCTATAATAACCAATGCATCCTTTAAAAAAATTAGTTTAGTTTTGTTTTAACTCTTCCAAGAGTAGAGAACCTACGATTTATTCAAGCTTCAACTTAGTGTAGTACTACTAGTTACGATCACTAAATCATCCCATGATTATAGCAAAGAACACAACAAAATAGTACATGTACTGACATGTTCATAGATATAACTTATGACTTTAATGGATTTAGTTAGAACCAAAAGAGAGTAGTTGAATCGATTCCTATCAAGTTGAAAATATATAGTGGTAGACTAATTGAAGATAATGGTTAAATATTGCAAGGGTACTAAATTGTAATTCCATGGAAGTTACCTGCTTTGAAAAGATGAACTACACAACACTACCATTAAACTATGATTAAAAGCCTTTCATGACAAGATGATAAAATATCATGGGTCCCAAAGTACAACTATCATAGGTATTGTAATCATCCATCTCTCTATAACAAACATACAAATGCACCATGATGGCCCAAAATCCTAACTAAAAAAATATCTTAATTGAGAATGAGCCCTCAGTGGAGTCTAGAGGAGATGATTATTCATTATCTAAATTAGTGGAGTCATTTTATTCATTATATATTCTCTCTCTCTCTCTCTCATGATTATTTTTATGATTTTGATGGAGCTTATACTATTGCATCTTTAGATGTTAAAAAGTATTGTTTGAGTTGCATGGGCATTATGATATTTTATTTTGTAGAATATTTCTTATACTTTGATTTAAGTGGATAATATTTCTTAAATGATGCTTATTATTAAAATAGACCCACCTATTAATAATATAGATCTATGTCAGTTTCCTTTTTTAATATTTAAGTTGGTAAATTGTATTTAATTATAAGTTTTTTTAAAGGGTGAAATGTAAATTAAATAGTAATTGTAAATTTTCATGTTTGTATATATATGCAGATTATTTTCACATAATGGATGAGTTTGAGATAGATGAGCTATTATGTCTAGCACTACCTCCACCTCCACCCCCTCCACCTCCACCTCCACCTAATCAGTCGAGGCAGACCATTAGGAGGAATATTGATTCTTTGATTAGAGATATCCATACCATTAGACGTGAGCCTCGTCCACCTCCACAGCTGCTACGCCTTGTAGATAGTATGCAAGGGATTATATAGTCTATATAATATTTAGATAGCGAGTTGGATAGCTATTGTAGTTGGAGGGAGGGATTGCGTACATTTTACATTGATGGCCTATCATACAAACAAGTCAATGAATTAAAAATTAAAAAAATGGATTTGAAACAATATTTTGTGAACCCTAAGACAGGTGAAGAGATAGATCTGAAGAATCCATGGATCTCAATTCGATGGTGTAGGCACCCAGGCATAGCTAGATAATTTTGCGAGTGGTGGTGGATGGTCTTTGACTATCCGCGTCACTCCAATCATGAGGTCCCCATGGATTTTTTGAAAAAAATTGTGGCCCGAATTTGAATTGGGTAAAAACCATAATTACTTTGATATTATATCATTTCAAGGGGTCGAGAGAGGCATGCCCCAAGATAGGTTGGGGGCCAAATTGAGCAACAGAGTTAGAAACCGTGTGTGCGATGATCCCTTGGTTCCTCTTCCTGCACCAGTTGTTCTAGTAGTTGCCCATCATCGAGGAGTGGATTTTTCTCTTGGTTCATTGAGTGCCCTACCGGGCAATTTGGTATAGGAGTTATGCAAGAATAGGGTTGCCCCTAGCTTAGCACATGTTTGCATGAGTTGCGGGAATGTATGTACGAGTCCATAGAGTGAGGCTGCCTCAAGAGGAGATGGTGATTCTAATGATGTTGATGCTGCCCATGGTAGTTATGATGATGTTGAGGAGGCTGCACATGTTGATGTCATCTCTTCATATGTTGATCTCTTGTGGGCAGATGATGATCATCCTATAGAGGTACAAATTTATTTATATAATTTACAGTGCAATATTAAATTCCTTATATATACACATATGAACCATAACATGAGTCAATTTTTTTTGAACAGAGGATGGATCATACCACGTCATTGATGAATTGACATCATGTTACCTTGATACCTAGAGATGTCGGTGCCCCATTTACGGTATGCACTTTCATCTAGATACATTGTATTGATATGTACATTTAAAATAAACAATAAATATTTTAATATAATGATGTGTATGATATGTTTTTTGAATTTTGTAGGGTGCTTCATGTAGCACCGAGGTGGGTAGTTCTTCACGTGACCCGTCAACCATCGAGGCTCAGCCTCATATATCACTAGTATGTTTTTCATCCATTAATTTGAAGTGTTTATATGCTTACTAATTTATGTAAAGCTCTGATTCATGTTCGTTATTTATTGCAATTGTAGGCTTCTGGATTGTTTGATGGTGCATCACATGTATGCCTTCACCCATCAGTTACTTTGCCTGCACATGACACACCATATGTATGCTTTTCTATGATAAAATTGTAGTCTATATATATACTTTATAATTTATGTATATATACAAGATTGATTCAGTCTTTATATATGTTGTTCAGGTCGATACAACTACTAGTATTGGTATGGCTATGGGATTGAGCTAGATGCAACCGTCGACATTGTCATTTGTAGTGATGATTAGAAAAATAATTTCTAATTTGTTTATACTGTGTACTTGGCTTTTATAGGGATTATCAAAATTGATGTACAATGTTCTTTTTATAGGACTTGACTACAACCACTTTTCTTGTTCATGATAGTGGACCTCTATGTACCAGTGAGGGCATTGTAAAGCACAGTCGTATGGTAATTTATTATAAATTTTTAGTAGTTAATTAATTTATAAGTGAATTATGCAAGTAACTTCTTCTCATGTAAAATCTTTTAATAATGTATAGGAGGGTGGAGACACTGATACTGCACACAAATAGGATGGTGCATCTCAGGACCACATGCAACATGATGATTCATCTCAGCCACCTTCACGTGGATTGAAGAGGACTACAGATGAGATGCACAAGAGTTATTAGATTATATATTTTAGATCATGTCATGTTATTGTATTATGGACTTCTTATGATGACACTTGTTGTGTTATCTTAGGACTTGTTATTATGTTATTTGGACTTGTTTTAATGTCATTTCGTTGTTATTATTTTTTTAGGACTTTTTATTATGTCATCAGGAATTGTTATGTGATTATATATTGAACTTTTTATTATGTCATTTTGTTGCTATTATGATATCAGGTCTTGTTATGTGATTTCGTGCCCTCTAGTGACTATATATGTGATGTTGTTTTGTGATTTAGTGCCCTCTAGTGATTATATATGATCTATTTATGGCTTTATATTTTAACATTGTGATTGATCATCTTATAGTGCAATAGTTTATAATTTAGTAAAGTAATTATCCCAATTTACAATAACATCCTATTCTTAAAATAATAATAAAATCAAGAATTTACAACTAATCTATTAAGAGATTATGATAAAATAAATATATCATAAAAATTAGAATGATTGTAACACAATTACAATATGCACAAAATAACATTAAGAAGAAGATAACTAATACAATGTTATTTATGAAACCAAAATTTTATCAAATGTAGACAAATACAATGTTAAAGGGACAAAGAAAAATAAGTATCATAATTAAATATAAAAGAGTTCACACAATTAACACAAACTTACATGCATATAAATTTGATTCAACCTAATGTATCATATGCATCCTCTCTCTTGTGCACAGTGTCTATAAAAGTGTCCACAATACCTTATTAGCCGATCTACCTTTGTATCTTTCTAATTTGACGTTTGTTGCCACCACCAAATGAGAATAGTGTATAATCTTCTTTTCTGATTGGTAGTCTTCATAAGCTGGTAAGGGATTCCTTCTTGTTAATTATTTGCGTAGCCATGTATCAACTACCACAACAGACCCAACTGGATACTGAAAACCATCATCATCTACTTGATCACATATCAACTTTTTCTTAGGTTCTACACATCTAGCTAGCCAATACTCGACCTTCTCATCATTATCCTCAAGTGCAACAACAACATACACATGTCCTAGAAAATAAATTGAAGTACATGTAGAAATAAAACTTGTTAGAATTTATAATTCAAATACAATCATGAATTATATGACGATACATAAAAATATATAATTTAAAGTTATAAACAAGAAATTGAATTAAATTACCAAGTTGTATGAGGTCTGAAACACGATCATAATCTTTTGATGCAAATGCATGATCTGGGTCTTCATTTCTTCTAACATCTTGATATTGTGTCTCACTAGGTGTTAAGGATTTGTGTTGTCATTCTTTGACCCATTCCATATTCTCACATTCTTCCCATTCACCTGCAACACAAAATTGACAAAAACATGCAAGCTCTCTAGCCCATATAGTCCAAGTGTTAGAATTAGAACTCTTAAATGAATGCCATCTAGTTGACCCATTGATTGTATCACAATAATATATTGGAGGGATATTCTCCTCTTTAACTAGCGAAAAGAAATGTCTAATTGTAGAGTTTTGACTTGATCCTGTGGATAAAGTTGCACTAGACCAATCCATAATTGCACTTGCATTTTTAAATTTAGTTGTTTCCTTGAATTTGAGTTTCTCTCTGCAAAGGGCTCTCTTAACACATGCACCGAAACCATCATGTTCTCATTTCCTATGTCTAGCCTTGAAAAAACTCCACATGTGTTCGATATTAGTTTTCTTATGAATCCTACTCAACCAATAAAATATTCTAGAATTCTTGAATTGCCTTGTGCAATTATCTGACCATATTAGATGTTGTTTCATCTGAATTTCTCTCTCCCTCAAATTCTCAAAAAAGGTCTTGAAGCAATACTGGACAAACTCAGATGAGTGTAATTTATTATCACTCATATAGAAATGGTACTCTCTCAAAATTTTATGATCCTCTTCTATACTATCTAGTGCATTCCTATAGACAATATGGACAAAAATCGATACTTGCACTGAATTGTAGTATTGTGATTGGACCTCATCTTGTCGTGCAAGCGTGTAGTTCTCTGCAAAGTCAATGATTGAAAGTATACTACCAACAATAAATGTATTCTTACATATTCGAAACTGACCATCAATCCATCTAGCATTTTGAGTGTGTTTAACATATTTAGGTACGATCTTTCTCTTAAATTCATTCATAAATGCATGAACACTAACTTTTTCAATGATTAGATCACATCGTCTTCCAACGTTTCCATCCTTCAGTGGATACTCAACAGTTTTAAATATTTTAACATCAACTAATTGTTGTCAAAAACCATTTGAAATATTTTCATGCAAACATTCATCCAACAATGCAAGATTGCCACATATATCACATACACCGGAAACACATGCATTGAAAAGAAAATTTTTCTCATTTGGTGGGTTGCAAAACAAACTTGATATAAAATCCTTTATAGTTTCAAGTGGTATATTTATACCACATTCTTGGAACATTCCATTACTATGCATGGTAACAAGTATATATCAAAATACAACATAATGGTAGCAAAATTGAATATGAGTTTTGCAATAACATGTGACTCTTTCCTTGTTAATTCAAACATACCATGGTTTACACTTTTCAAAAGACCTTTGACAAATGCTAATAGTCAACACCTTAGCACCCAAAAATTTTTTGTACAATTCAGTTTGAGTCATGTCCAATAGGTGTTCTGGATGTGGATCACAAATTTTTGACCCAACTCTTAATTTAAGAACATCTCTAACATTAGGTGATACTCCCGTATTATCGTGCCAGAATTTTCCAATCAAAGTTTTGACTTCACCAATAAGTTGCATATTAGACCTTGGTAGTCTACCACTAAAACTCCACAAATTGTTTGCCGGATCACTTTCAAAATTAACTCTTCTTTTTATAGATTTTGACAAAGTTTTATGATGAATATTAAGATATCCACTTATGTTACTCATCATTCTTTTATCAAAAGTTGTTTGGCTTACTAAAGTTGTTGTTATTGCCCATTGTGCCACATTTTTATCTTTAGAACTACTTTTCTTTCCGATTGTATCAAAGCTACTAGGAAGAGTCGATACAACTTGTTTTAAAGACTCATCCTTCTTCCTGGGTTTGACATAAAAGCCTAACTTCTTCATCACTTTTTGCAATTTAGTCATTTTAATTAGTTGTACCATTAATTGACATTGAAACCCAAATTTCTTATTATAAAAAAATGTCTAAACAATCTATATGCATGTGTCCTAATCTGTCTCCATGAAACCATATTGCGAATATGCCTTGAATTCTCCTGAACATGTTCCGTTTGATCAGAGTAGCCTACACTGATGGAGCAGCAAAGTGTTACCTTCTTGGTTGTTGAACACTTTTTGATTGGTGTGAGTTAGGCCAATGTCTTTCTCTCCATCGGAACAACTCTTGTTGATGAGCTTGACTTCTTGGACCTTGTATCGACTATCGGGAGGGGTTTCTATTTGTTATACTAAAGTCCTCATGTGTTAGTTGTCTTCAGATTGGAATACATTGCATATCGGCATAACACGTTTGAGGTCATCCTGATGACCCGACAAGGTTGCCTTCAGTCATCAGGGTAACTTTGCCTATTGGATTAACTGGATTGGAGTCATCCCGATGACTCGACGAAGTCAACTTCGGACATCGGGGTAACTTCGGCTATCGGAAGGACTGCATGAGCATTATGCCAAAACTCGATGAAGTCACTTTAGGAAGTCAAGGTTGTCATTGACTATCAGAGGTTCAGGTTTGGTGTTATGTTGATACCCGATGGATCCACCTTGGGTCATTGGTGTGTTATCGAATATCGGCGGGGCCTTCTGGATGTTATGCCAAAACTCGATAGAGTCACTTTCGGCTATCGGGTTGACAAGATGGAAGCTATGCCAAAGTCCGATAAATTCCACTCTCTCCTGTCTTGAAGTTAATCACTCATTGGGATAACTTCACATATCTAGAAAGGTTGTTTGGTTTTATGCTGAAGTCTGATGAGGTTGTCTACTAGTTATCGAGGATTGGCGAAACATTTCAGATGTCTTGCTGATGACCCAATGGAGTCGCCTTCAGCGATCAGGATAACCTCGTTAAGGATCTTTTGATGATCAATAACATGAGACCGACTACGGATGGCCAACTGGACCAAAGTCTAAAAGACAAGGAGGTAGACACTCAGAATGTTTCTGTCAGTGTATATAAATATGAACCAACTTGACTTCTTGATGAATGTGGGATATTTGGTTTCCACAAGTTCATGAACCGGCTGGCAGTCATTCAATGGTTAGACTTCCTGGTGGTTGATCATAGTAGAACGAAGGTTAGACTTCCTGGTGGTTGGAGTGACTAACTGTAAGAGTGGCCAGAGGAAACCGAAATGTAGTTGGATGGATGGAAGACATTGGATTCCATAATGGTTATGCTTAATGGAGACATTGTAACCTTGGCCGTTATATATGTGTTACCAGAGATGTAACAGATGTGATGAGTGAGAAGCTCAGAGTTGCATAGAGAAAAGGGCATGGAATGTCATTAAAGAATGATAGGAATTGCAAGATGCTTTGTCTTGCTTGATGTGTGAGGAATGTGAGAGGTTACTATGTGATGTATGTCTCGAGTCCTATAATTCTGAGTGTTCTGCATTGCTGATGACTGTAATCCAAACTATAGATTTTGAGAAAAAATATCTGAGAAGAGAATCTGGAAACTTTATTGTAATCACTTGTTTACAATGAATAAAGTGATTTCTCTTTGGTGGTGGGTTTTTTACCTGTAAAGGTTTTCCCACATAAATCTGGTGTTTACTCTGTGTGTGTTTGGATATTAAAATCATTTGTCTGAGTCATCTTAATGTGTTGCAAAAAAAATTTAAAAATGTATATTTCTTTATTCCCCTATTGAATTGACATTAGGAAGGCATTTCCACACTATGCTTTCCTTACAAGTGGTATCAAAGCTTGGTTTTTATCCTTGTTGGGTAGGGTTGTTGTTGTGTCAATTCTAGTTTTAGTGGGAGTTTAGCAGAGCATCTATTTGTCTTATTTGTAGTTTAAGATGGTGAATACTTATGGGCGAGTGGAGATCGAGAAATTCAATGGTGCGAGTTTTGATTTGTGGAAACCCAAGATGGAAGACTTGCTGGTTGATAGAGATCTCTAGGGTGTTGTGATTGTAACTGCTAAGCCTTCAGGCATGAGGCAAGAAGACTGGGATCTTGCAGATAGAAAAGCTAGAGGCTTAATCAGACTCTATTTGGAAGACTCTGTTCTATTGAATGTCCATGAGGAGAAGACTGCTAATCTTTTGTGGAAGAAGCTTGGAGACATTTATTAGGGAAAGTCTCTGGTAAACAAGTTGCTCCTGAGGAAAAAGTTATATTCCCTAAAGATGGACAAGGGTACATCTGTTGTAGTTCATTTGAATGTTTTCAACATGATTGTTACTCAGTTAACCTCTGTAGGATTCTAGATTCATGACAAGGATCGATGTATGCTTCTGTTATGTTCTTTACCTAACTCATGGGATCATCTGGTAATGACCATTGGGAGTACAACAACCAAGCTCACTATGGGAGGTGTGGTTGCTTCATTGTTGCCAGAAGAAACTCGAAGGAAACCTTTTGAGATGGTCAAGGATGCTCTCACTATTAAAGGTAAACTGGAGGACAAGATGTCGAAGTCCAAGTCAGAGGAAATCTCCAAGACTCCTAGAAAGAATCCCAAAGCGAAGTGCTAGAATTGTGGGAAGACTGATCACATCCAGAAGGATTGTAGAGAGAAGAAGAAAAGTAAGGGTTCTTTTGATTCTGGGTCCTCTCAAAATAAGGATGGAGATGTCGTCTAAGCTGATTTGGCAAGTCAGACATCTGTCGGTGTCTGGTTCAATAACGATGCCATTAACACTGGGTACCTTGGGTCTTTGGCAGTGATGCAGATTCATCATGTATTGGTGAATGTTCTTCATGTAACTGGAGATGTTAACATCTTGAGGATTCACAAGGGGTCTTTGGTAGAGATGTTGTAATCCTTAGTTAGGATGTTTTTATGTCAGGATATACTATTAAGATTCATTTAGAGTTTTGAAATAATGTGTTAATGTTCATACAGAGCATGTAATCTCTTTGAAAGAGATGTTTTAGATCATGGTTGTCATGTTTAAGTTCTTGATTCTACGGTTGGAATTTTGACAATGACCTTGGTTCTGTTTCTATGGTTAGAGTACACTGATCATTTGTTTTGTACTTCATGATAATGTGATTTTGCATTTGAAGTTTTGGCATGGGATGATCAACTACAGGTGTTCTTGGAAACATGGAAACATATATGGTGCTAAGTTGGAATGGGTAATAGGTGCTGTTGGTATTTTGGTATGGTTTTGTCATTGATGTCAACACCTACTAAACACTTATCAACTCTGGCACTTTGGAGAATCAGCAACATTCACCGGCAATCAAGTGACTCATGCACAATCATTGGTATTTGGTACACCGGCAAGATATAATGATCACCGGCACTTGGAATGATATGGAAAACACTTGGTTATGTCGAAGAAATTGTGTGGACACTGTGTCTTGGAGTTTTTTTTATTGGTACATTAGCATTTGCATATTTGCTATTACCGGTAAATAGGTCCAGGTTCACATCGGTAGGTTTATCTTTTCCAGACCAACATGGCATGCTATGGAGATGACTTATTATTGTTGTAAATGCATCAAGCTGACATATTGAATCGGTTATTGCATCGGGTATTAATTGATATCTAAATTAATTTTATTGTAATATCTTGTAGAGCCGACCTACTAAAATTGGTCTTAGGTTATGGTATAAATGTAAGATCTTATTTGTAAGATCAAATGTGGAATGCGAAAAAGGATTGTGTGAAGGTATATGCAAGAATAAGCATAGCTATACATGCAGACATCATTTGAAGATTGAAGGAGGGTTTTTGTGAAGACAATCAGAACTACACCAGTATTGAATCCAACATATGAAGATGCTAATTTAAGCAGTACATTCTTATTGGATTTAACCATCCAATTGTAGTCAGTGTGACTCCCATTTTGTGATTGAGTAGTGAGCTCTAGGTGCTTGGCCTTTCTGCATGTGCAGACACCATTTATGTACACTTACTATCTACAGTAGTATCATCTGATTGTGGGTAAGGTTTCCCATCATGGTTTTTCCCCTTACAGGGTTTCCACGTACAAATATTGGTGTTATGTGTTGTGGATGACTTTGTCTTTATGTTTCATGCACTAATCCTTACCGGTATAGCAATTAACTATTAAAACTATCTACCGATATATTGAACTTGTTAGGATTCCCACAGATACTGAGAGGGGGGCTGAATCAGTATCTAACCGGTATGAGCAATTTTTTTAGCTTAAAACATGTAGAACATATTAGAACAGTGTATCAATAAGCAGAAAATAATGCAATAAACAGAGATAGAAACAACCACATGAAAAACACACCATAAAACAAGGATTTAACAAGGAAACTCAATGTGGGAAAAAACCTCGGTGGGATTTGTGACCCACAATATTCACTTACTGGCCAATAAGAGAATATTACTACTACAAGAGAGGCCTCCACATGCAAGAAGGCCAACTGCCTAGAGCTCACTACTCAAATACAAAATAGAAAGTCTCACTGACTTACAAAATGGATTATATAAATCCAGTGTCTTGTACTGCTTCAAAATAACATCTATAATGCCAGATCCAGTACCGGTTTATGCTCTGCTTCTTACATAAACCCTTAACCTATAATTTGCATAATAGGTCTGCCTTATTTTGCCTAATTACATTCCTCTTACTTTTTCACAAAATTTTCTATAATGATCTCTCTTATATAAGAGTCATTTTATAACTTGCCAAGTCAGCTTACAATGATTTTATAAATAATAAACAAAATATATTACAACAAAAATCCTGTCGGCCTCTGTGCCGGTATGCTACCTTTCACTGTCGGTGCCGGTGATCTAAGTGCCAGTGTAGAGGCTGATCTTGCTAATGCTTGTGGAATGCCTTGCCGGTGTCATAGGATTGTAAGGTTGCCATCAATGACAAAACCTTCAATCACCTACAATGTCTTATTGGAGTGTGCATATGCCAACAATCTCCCCCTTTGGCATTGATGGCAACACTCATGAGAAAATTCAAAAAGTGTATCCCAAACTTGTAATCCAAAAATTGTTTCCAAAAATGTGTACCAAAAATATATGAGCTCCCCTTGAGCAGATAAGTCTTTTGCAGATTATTTTCTCATACTACTACTCCCCCTTTGGCATCAATGACAAAGGTTGTCAAGGTGTCAATAGAGTTGTAGTTTTTCTGTCTCAACCTTGTAACTGGGTGGTTACAATTTGAAAAAGATCTACCAAAACAAAATTTATGCTTTCCATAAATTTATTACTGTCTCTTATTGCTGCCTCTGTTCTTTGAACTGTACCGGTGAGGTGCTGAATATGCTCTGCCAGTGTTTTTTGTCCTTGTACTAATGCCTCAGATATTTCCTTTCTCAAGGATGCTAGATAGTCCAGTCTTGGACTTAGTTTTAGTTTAAGATTTTTAGCCTTGTTTATTATTCAGTCCTTTTCTCTCTCTAGCTTCAGTAATTCTTCCTCAAAACTAGTTATCTTTTGCTCAAAAACTAATAATGTATCAGGTGAATTAACAAAATTGTCAACAAGTTTATTTATTTCTTCTTGTACCTTGCTCATTTTCTTATCTATGTCAACTGTTAAGAAGTTTGTCTTGCAAGTATCTTTGTACAGATTTTTAAATTCCTTCAATGAGTTGCATAGTTCGGGTAGAAGTGTGTCAAATTCCCTAGTACACTTCTTTATTTGATCCTCAAAGAATTTTTGTTTTCCAATTTCCAACCTGTCTTTGAATGCCTATTCCTTTATTTGCTCAATTGTCACTGTGTTGTCAGTAATATACTTCGACAAAGTGTCAAGTTAACTCAAAGAATCCTTATTATCTATGTTGCATTTTGGAGCTATCATCTTCAAAATTGGGATTGTGTCATATATAGCTTTATAAGTTTGTGAACTACAATCAGTTATTTTCTTCAAAGAATCTAAAAGAACTTCAGTTACATTGGTTGATTTATAACCTATTGAGGAGGAACCAACATTTTGAATTCCGCCAGTGGAGGAAGTAACCATGCTTGTAGTGACCTCTGGTAGGTCAGTCTGTGTTTCCATTTCCTTAAGCAAGGGTTTTTGTTTCTCTCCTGTTGTTGGTGGCATTATTTCCACATGAACCTGTTGCTGTTCCAGAGCCTGTTGCTCTGCTTGTCTCTCTGTCTGAGTCTCTGCCTGTTTCCCTATACTATCATCTTCCACTTTTCCTTCAGTGTTATCAATGTTGCCAGTTGTTGGTGGCTTACTAGCCATGTCAGTCTTACCAATTGTGTCCTTGTCTATCACAATGTTGACCTTTTGAGTATCAACATCCACTGTGTATAGTACCTCAATATTAGGATTAGTATCCTCTTGTGATACATCCATACTGTCATCTGTCGGTTGGTCTTCTGTTGTTGTTACCGGTGGAGTAATCAAAGGTAGTGGGGATAAGTCATCTTTTATTTTGATACTAGGAGGTCCACCAACCTTTCCATTACCCTTATCTTTGTCCTTTTGATAGACTTTGATAGGCTTGGGGTTCCTGTATTCTTCCTGATTTTCCTTCTCCACAAGGAATATATCCCATCCATTTTTTGTTTCTTTTGTTACCTCATTTACTCTTCCTGCCATTAGTGCAATATGCTAGTGTGCAGTAGACAATACTAACCGGTTGGCCTTTGCAATTATATCATCTATTTCTTTTGGAGAGTTGACTAGGTAGACAACAAGTAATTTTTCAATTTTAATTTTCTTGTCAAGTTCTACAACAGATTGTCTTCTTGCTTCTAGTCTCTTGAATAATTCATTTGGTAATTCATCTACAACTTGCAACAAAAACTTCTTATAGATATCCAGGTGTAAAATGACACTATTTTCAACTTGCTCTTTCTCATCTACTGATAGTGTATCATATAATTTTTCTATGTTCTTGAGATTTCCTTCTTATGTGATTTCATCCAACAGTTTGTCAATCGGATAAATATTCTGTTGAGTCCTTTTCTTCTTAGGTGTTAGCTTTTTCTTTGGGGTTGTCTTCTTTATCAAAGACCTCACTACCTGTTGTTTTTTTCTAGAGGCGAGGGTGTGCATACCGGTGAAGGTTGTCTTTTCCTTACAACTCTTTTAAACTCAGCTGGCTTGTCACTCTCTAAAGAAGTTGCTACCAGTGATAGGTGAGTTTCCTATTGTTGTGCCTATAATGCATCTTCAGTGATATTGGTTTATTTCAGTACATCTTCTTGTATAGCCTTAGCCTGCCTTGAACCTCTTCTCATAGTTGCTTCTACTTTCTTTACTCTCTTCTTAGATTGAATTTGTCTTTCAAGTGCTTCTGATTTTTCTCCGAGAAAAGTAACCCAACACATTCTAGAATAGTCATCAATAATTAGCATGAAATATCTATCACCTTGTAAGTTTTTAGTTCTAGCTGAACCACATAAATTAGTGTGAATCAAATCAAAAGCATTATTGGATTTTTCTAGAATACTTTTGAAATTAGCTCTAACTTGTTTTCCAAATTGACATTCCTTACATACTGTATTCTGAGGTTTGACAATTTTAGGTAAATCTCTAACTACCTTAGTAGTAGTGATCTTCACCATGTAATCAAAGTTTATGTGACAGAGTCTCTTATGCCATTACCAACTTTCATCTATATGTGCAATTAAGCATGTCTTTTCATTGTTATTCAAATGAAAGATATTACCTCTAGTCTGATTACCGGTTGCAATTTCCAAACCAGTTGTATTCATGATTTTGCATTTTCTATTTTTGAATTGTAACTAAAATCCTTTCTCAACTAATTTACCAATGCTTAAAAGATTATGATTTAATCTTTCCACATAGTAAACATTGTTAGTGTTATGCTTACCATCAAGAGATATTGTACCTATACCTTTGATTGAACAAGCTTTGTCATCTCCAAATCTCATTAAGCCTCCATTGTATTCTTGAAAGTTCAAGAATTTACCTTTGTCTCCTATCATATGATGTGAGCATCCTGAATCAATGATCCATTCATCCTTTACTTCAAATTTAGTTGCCAGGGCCTGTACTACTGGTTGAGTAGTAGGTGCCAGTTGATTTTCTGTTATACCAAAAAAAACCCATCCATTGTCTGTCGGATCCTCATCAGAATCATCAGTCACTCCTTCATCAACAATGTAACAAGATTTGTCTTTATTCTTCTTAAATCTATATCTCTGATATTTAGGGTTAGGCTTGTATGTTCTTCTAGCTTCTTCTCTTAGTCTAGCATGTCTATCAAGGCATCTTGAAGCCATATGACCAATCTTATTGCAGTTAAAACATTTAAAGGGTGCTTTACCTTCATACTTACTTCCAACTGGACCTTTAGGTATTTTCCTTGCAAATAGTGCTTCAAGTTCTTCAAGTTATTCATTTTCTTTCCTACTTTCTTCAAGTTCTCTTGCATAAAAGGCTTTCCAATCAGATTTGTCAAATGATGGAGCATATGATGTTGATGTTTTAAAGGCCAAATCTATCTTTATAGTAGCAATAAGACCAAATTCTTCAATTTCAAAAGCTGAAAGTTTCCCAATCAATGTATCCCTAGTAACTGATGTATTAGGCATTGTTCTTAACTCATTTATAGCAATGACTTTCATTTTATATGCTGGTGCCAATCCTCTTAAAACTTTTGAAACAATTTCATCTTCACTTAAGGTTCCTCCACAACATTTAATACCCAAAACAATTTCATTTACTCTTTCCATAAAAGAAAAAATCCTTTCATCTTCTTCCATTTTGAGTTGTTCATACCTGACCCGGAAGCTTTCAATTTTTGCAATTTTGACTGTGGAATCTCCTTCATTCAGTGTTTCCAAATGATCCCAAATAGCTTTAGCAATAGACCTATCTAATAGTCCCATGATTTTTTGATCTGATAATGTGCTCAAAAGTGCTTCTCTTGCTTTGCAATCATTTTCTTCATCTTTTGTCAAGTTAGCTGGACTAGGCTAACCTTGTTGTTATGAAACTCATATATATTGAGAGGGGGGTGGCGGGGGGGGGGGGGGGGGGTGAATCAGTATCTAATCAATAATTAGAATTTTTCAACTTAAAACATACAAAACATATTATAACAGTGTACCGGTATGCAAGAAACAATGAAATAAATAGAATTAAAAACATCCACATGAAAAGGACACCATGACACAAGGATTTAATGAGGAAACCCAGTGTGGGAAAAATCTCGGTGGGCTTTGTGACCCACAATATCCACTTACTAGCCAATAAGAGAATATTACTTACAAAAGGGGGCCTGCACATGCAGGAAGGCCAACTGCCTAGAGCTCACTGCTCAATGGGAAGTCTCACTGACTTACAATGTGGATTATACAAATCCAATATCTTGTAATGCTTTACAATAACATCTATAATGTCTGATCTAGTACTGGTTTTTGCTCTGTTCTTTACATAAAACCTTTAACCTATATTTCGCATAATAGGTCTGCCTAATATCTTCCTTTTTTGCTTACATCCTTTACAAAATGTCTACAATGATCTCTTTTATATATAAGAGTCATTTTACAACTTGCCAAGTTGGCTTACAAGGTTTTTACAATAATAAACAAAATATAATATAACATAAATCATGTCAGCCTCTGTGTCGGTATGCTTCCTTTCTTTGTGCCGGTGTAGAGTGTGATCTGTTGATGCCGACAAACTATCTTGCTGGTGTAATGCCTTGCCGGTGTAATGCCTTGCCGGTGCCATAGGATTGTAAGGTTACCATCAATGACAAAACCTTTAATCACATACAATGTCTCATTGGAGTGTGCATATGCCAACAATCTCCCCCTTTGGCATTGATGGCAACACTCATGAGAAATTTCAAAAGTGTATCAAAAAATGTTACCAAAAATGTGTGCTCCCCCTGAGCATATGATTCCTGTGATATTGAATTTTCTCATAACACTACTCCCCTTTGGGCATCAATGACAAAGGTTGTCAAGATGTCAGTAGAGTTTGTAGTTTCAACCTTGTAACTAGGTAGTTACAATTTGAAATAGATCCGTCAAAATCAAGTTTATACTCTCCATAAACTTTTTACTGTCACTTTTTGTTGTCTTTGTTCTTTTAACTATATCATGAGGTGCTGCAAATGCTCTATCGGTGTTTTCTGTCCCTGTATCAATGCCTCAAATATTTCCTTCCACAATGATGCTAGATATTCCAATCTTGGACTCAGTTTTAATCTCAGATGCTTTGCCTTATTCACTATTCTCTCCTTTTCTCTTTCTAATTTAAGTAACTCTTCCTTAAAATTTGTTATCCTTTGCTCAAAAACTGATAATGTATTAGGTGAGTTAACAAAATTATCAGCAAGTTTATTGATTCCATCATGTACCTTGCTTATTTTCTTATCTATGTCTACTGTTAAAAAGTTTGTCTTACAGGTGTCTTTGTACAGAGTTTTGTACTCTTTCAATAAGTTACACAGTTTCGGTAGAAGTGTGTCAAAATCCCTAATACACTTCTTTATCTGATCTTCAAAGAATTTTTTCTTTTCAATTTCTACTTTGTCCTTCAATGTCTCTTCGTTTATTTTCTCAATGTTCTCTATGATATATTTACACAAAGTATCAAGTTATCCTAAAGAATTTTTATTGTCTATATTATAGTTAGGAGCAATTACTTTCAAAATTGGGATTGTGTCATCTATAGCTTTGTAAGCCTATGAACTACAATCTGTTATCCTTTTGATTGAATCCAAAACTACTTCAGTTACATTTGTTGGTTTGTGGCCTGCTGAGGAGGAACCAACATTCTGAATTCCACTGGTGGAAGAAGTAACCAAGCTTGTTGTGACCTCTGGTAGTTCTATTTGTGTTTTTATTTCTTTAAGCAATGGTTTGTGTACTTCTCCAGTTGCTGGTGGCACTGTTTCCTCATGAACCTATTCACGTTTCTATTGCATTTCTTGTTGCACTGTCTCAGTCTAAGCCTCTGCCTATTGTTCTTTGTCATCTACCAGTTTCTCCTATGTTTTAACAGTTTGCTCAGGTACCAGTGGCTCACTAGCCATTTCAATCTTACCAGTTGTATCTTTATCTACCACAATATTGATCTTTTGTGTATCAACATATACTGTGTATAAGACTTCAGGATTAGGATTGACATCCTCTTCATCCATACTTTCAACTGTCGGTTGATCTTCTATAGTTGTTGTTACCGGTGATGTAAAAGAAGGTGGGGGTAAGTTGTCTTTTACTTTAATACTCAGAGGTCCACCAACCTTTCCTTTTCCTTTATCTCTTTCTTTCTGATATACCTTTATTGGTTTGGGGTTTCAGTATTCTTCCTGTTTTTCTTTTTCAACTAGGAATATATCCCATGCATTTTTGTTTCTTCAGTCACCTCATTGACTCTTCCAACCATTAATGCAATGTGCCAGTGTGCAATAGAGAATACTGACTAGTTGGCTTCAGCAATTAAATCATCAATTTCTTTAGGTGAGTTCACTAGGTACACAACAAGTAGCTTTTCTATCTTGATTTTCTTATCAGGTTCTATTACTGCTTGTCTCCTTGCTTCCAGTCTTTTGAACAGTTCATCTGGTACTTCGTCTACAACTTCCATCCAAAATTTCTTATACATGTCCATATGCAATATAACATTGTTTTCTACTTGTTCTTTTTCATCTGCAGTTAGAGTGTAATATAATTCTCTATATTCTTTAGTTTCCCTTCCTCTATAATTTCATTCAATAGTATATCAAGAGGAGACATGTTTTGTTTTGTTCTCTTCTTCTTCTTGGGTGTTAGTTTCTTCTTGGGTGTAGTCTTTTTAGCTGGTGATCTCACTGCTTGTTGTTTCTATCTTGTCCTCCTAGGTGAGGGTGTGGTTGCCGGTGAGGGATCTCTTTTCTTTACAACTCTTTTGAAAGCTGCAGGCATGTCACTCTCTGAAGAAGTGCCTACTGGTGATAGATGAGTCTAAGGTTGTAGAGTTCCTATCTCATCCTCAGTGATACCAGTTTGTTTTAACACATCTTCTTTAATAGCCTTTGCTTGTCTAGAGCCTCTTCTCACAACTGCCTCAACCTTTTTCACTCTCTTCTTAGATTGTATTTGTTTTTCTATAGTCTTAGCACTACCAAATACTTCTTCCTTTGGTTCATTTGCTGCTTCCAGAAGTGCTTTAGCATAAGTCTCAATTATGTGATCATCTATCTCGTAGCCCATCTCTGTTACCCAGATTGTTCTTGGGATGACTGCTTCCATCCAAATTTCATCCTTTTTTATTACAAAACATATTTCATCCTTATATTTGTCAACAATCTTTTGTGATAATCTGATTCTCTTCTTCATTTTGGCCTTAAGTGCTTGAAAGAAATCATGGATATTTTTTTCTTTATCTTCTCCCATATTGTTGAATAATTCTATTAGTAGTTTACCTACCGGTATATCAAATCCAAGTTCTTGGTAACCTGTGGCTAGGAATTCGGAAATCATCAAGGCAAATAGTATTAATAATCTAGCTCAATCACAAAAGCTCAAATGCAATGATCTATCCTAACACACTCAATAAAGACATGAAAACAAAACATTCAAGATTTGAAAATTAAGCAAACCAAATGCAGATTTGAATGTCTCCTTCATGTGGCTCCATTGTCCTTCTTTCTTCTTCAAATAGCTTTGTTGTGGATCTCACCTACTAGTGCATGATCATGATATGAAAGCAAGTAGACAAGATGATTGCTCAAGAATACTTGAAGCGTGATTGATTCAGGAATCGATTTGAAAAGTGATTATTAGATCAGGATTGAAGAAATTCATCCAATTTATAGACAATTTTGAGAAAAGATCAAATTAGCATGAAGAGATTCAAATGGAAATTGCAAATCAAAAATGTCAATTATGACAAATTTATGACAAATTTGCACTTTCTATGCAAAATTGAATGATTGATAATTTATGACAAAATTATGACAAATTTCTATGTCAAAATTGATTGATTGTCAATTATGATAAATTATGACAAATTGGAATGTCATTCCCATGAAATTAGGAGAAAATTAGGAATTAGAAAAAGAGGAAAATTAGGAATTAAGAAATTGATGAAAATTAGGAAATTAGGAATTAAGAGAAATTAGGTGAATTAATTAATAATTTGTCATTTATTAATTAATTCACAAAAAGAGGAATAATTAGCCAATTAAATGAACATTTAATTGTGATGAGAAGACTTAGGATAAATAAATAATTTATTAATCCTAAAGGGAGAAATGACAAACAAGGTTAAATTTAATCACGAAACCCTAGAAGATGAATTAGCAATGCAAGGATGACAATTAGGTCTTGATAAAAGATAATTGACTCGATCATGATTTTGATTAACAAAGAACCAATGTGATAAATGATTTGATTGATAAATGCGCCAATTGACGAGGAACAATGACTAATTGATCCAAATTGAAATAATTGAGAAATCGATCGCAAAATGACAAGATTGACAAGAGGACAAGGATCGATGACAAAATAGATTGCAAGACGACAAGATTGATGACAAATTGATCAAAAGACAAGAATCGATGACAAATCGATCGCATGATGACAAGATTGATAAGAGGACAAAACCCTAATTAGGATTGACGATGTCCAAAATGATGACAAATGAGCACGCACATTGATGTGATAGGATAAGATCGATCAAAATCATGACTGGAGAGTGTTGTCGACAAGACCAAATTTGAGAGCGAGACGAATGAAGAATGTAGAAGAATGACTTGATGCTCGCAAATGATAAAAACCAAGTGCATGACATAGGACAAATGTTAATGCGACGCAAAACCTAAAATGAGGCAATGTGCAAATGTTAAAGTATGATTCCGCAAGCATTGACCATTTTTAGACATCTACATAACCTATACCTGGAACTTGTTTGGTTATATGTAGCATCAAACATACTAGTAGATTTCCAAACCTAAAAGTTCCTTTCTTATCCTTCTTAATCTTGCCTAGGTTGTCAATTAACTCATCCTTCAACCACTCACATAAATCAATTTTTGCATTATCTATGATCATGTCATAAGCACTTTTAATGCATAAACTTGAAATTGAATTGAGTCTGTTTGCATGAGTTGCCTTATACCCTAATATCATGTTGATAAACCTTACATTGATGTTGGTTACATCATTGACTCTTAGGGACCTTTTATCAGATGTAGCACCAGTTAGCTTAGTAACTAGGTCATTGGAGACCTTCTTAATTTTGTCTGGCCTTTTACCGGTGGTCGGTAACCCTGTGACAACTTTCATAGCTTCCTTGGTGATATTGTGAATTGCATCTAGCCAGAAGAATTCACCATGTACCCTACTTAAGACTATCCTAATCACATCCTTGGGAAATTCAGGAATGCAGAGGATTTCAATAAATCCTAGGGTTTCAATGATTTTATGTTCCAGTTTCACATTTCTGGAATTATCACATATGACAGTTTTATACATAGTTTTGATCTCTTCATCTCCCAATTCCTCTTTGTTGGAGTGAATGTAAATTCTGGGGTCTTCAGCATAAACAACTCCTTTTGGTATTTGTGAGAAAGTACCTATATTTGGTTTTGGTATTGTCATCTTTGTTTGCTACTTCGGGAACTAGTTGAAATATTGGCCTAGGGTGTTTTATGACCTCGACTACAGTAGGGTTTTCTATATATTCAAGTGTAGAGGTGGATGCCATGATGATAAATACCTTTTTCTGTCTTGGATGGATTGATTTCTTGAAGTGTTTCGTCTCTTTGCTTGAAATTCCTTAGCTCTCCAAATTTTGTGCTCTACGAATGTTTGAAATCACGGTGAAATGAAATGGAGCGAAAACCACAAATTTATAGTGTTAATTTTCCATCTACCACATTAAATGCATGCCGGTTAAGTATTCACTTAACATTGTCTGCTGGTAATGAAGTAATTTCCAACTTCTCATCTCTAACCAAGGGAATAATAGCACATGTGTCATTAGATCGCCAAACCCTCAAGGAAACTTTCTTCAATTTGATGAAGAACTTCCTACCGGTGGAGCATCACTCTATCCTGCCAGTGAAGCATCACTCTATCTTGCTAATGAAGCATTGACTGGTTCTACTGGTGGAGGAGTATTCCCAATATTTAGATCAGCTTTTCTAATCCATTGTTTTGATAATTCTTGCTTAACCTCTTCAACTTTTTCTTTACCTTTCAAGCTAGAACTTTTGTTGTCTGTTGATGATCCTTTACTTCTACAAAATTTTGCAATATGCCCAATCTTGTTAAATGCATAACAAGTCACATTATTCTTCTGAATAGCTTTCCCATAACCTATGCCAATTTGTGTTCTGCATTGATTAGATAAATATCCAAATCTTCCACAAACATAACATCTCACATTCATTCTGCAATTTTTCAGAGTTGTGACCAACTTTGTTGGATTTTGAACATTGACCGATGGGTTTGTTGATATTCTGATAATTTCTAGATCTACATTCATTTGCTCTATGACCATACTTATTATAGTTAAAGCATTTTCCATTGAATTTATAAGTATTAGGTTGTCTTACCAGTTTGTTGTGATCATGTGTGTTTGTAGTACCAGAGCTTTCACCAACTTCAAAGCCAATTCCAGAAGTGTCACCTTTAGTTTTTTGATTCTTTAGTAAGTTACCAAGTTCCTCTGAGCTTTTCTTGAATTTTTCTTTATGTTGATTTGCAGTTTCTAGTTCTCTTTCTAAGACTTATTTCTGTCTCATCAGTTCATTGGAGTCATTTTGAGTGTGCATTAGATCTATCTTTAATAAATCATTTTCATAGCTAAGTCTTGTGTTCTCATTTGCTGCATCACTTAGTCTTCTGGTCAATTCTTCTTTATTCTTCTTCCTATCTTCAATCTCTTTACAAAATCTCATAGTCATATCTTGCATCTCATTCTTTGTAGTTATGCTCTCTAGTTTCAACTTACTTGACATATCATTAAGTGATTCCTTTTCATCATTCTCATTTTGCATCTTTTCACAAAGTTCTCTTCTCTTATTTCTTGCAATAGTAAGATTCTCTTGAAGTGCCTGAATGATATCCTGAGCTGCTTTTAGATCATCTTCTAGTTTGACATTTTTCAATTTTTTTGTATCATAGTCTGAGAGAGCTGCTTCAAGTTGCTTCATCAAATTTTCCATCTTTACCGGTGTCAAGATCTTCCTCAAGCTATTAGGCTTCTAAAAATAGAGGACCAGGCTCTAATACCAATTGTTAGGAAACTCACAGATACTGAGAGGGGGGGGGTGAATTAGTATCTAACCAGTAATTAAAAATTTTCAACTTAAAACATGCTAAACATATTATAACAGTGTACTGGTATGCAAGAAATAATTAAATAAATAGAATTAAAAACATCCACATGAAAAGAACACCATGACACAAGGATTTAACAAGGAAACTCAGTGTGGGAAAAACCTCGGTGGGATTTATGACCCACAATATCCACTTACTGGCCAATAAGAGAATATTACTTACAAAAGTGGGCCTGCACATGCAGGAAGGCCAACTGCCTAGAGCTCAATGCTCAATGAGAAGTCTCACTGACTTACAATGTGGATTATACAAATCCAATATCTTGTACTACTTTACAATAGCATCTATAATGCCTGATCCAGTACCGATTTCTGTTATGTTCTTTACATAAAACCTTTAACCTATATTTTGCATAATAGGTTTGCCTAATATCTTCCTTTTTCGCTTACATGCCTTACAAAATGTCTACAATGATCTCTTTTATATATGAGTCATTTTACAACTTGCCAAGTCAGCTTACAAGGTTTTTACAATAATAAACAAAATATAATATAACAAAAATCATGTCGGCCTCTGTGCTGGTGTAGAGTGTGATCTGTTGATGTCGGTGAACTATCTTGCCGGTGTAATGCCTTGCCGGTGCCATAGGATTGTAAGGTTGCCATCAATGAAAAAACCTTCAATCACATACAATGTTGCATTGGAGTGTGCATATGCCAACACTTGTACAGTAGTAGTATAACCATTCTTTGTAACATCCCAGATGTCTTTTCCAATGCAATTTAGATGTGTCTCCATTCTGATCTTCCATATGTCATAGTTGGTTCCATGAAGTTTAGGACTATCCTTCCTGAAATAATTAGTAGACATTGGATCTCCTCAAGCTATTAAACTTCTACAAAAAGAGAACCTGGCTTTGATACCAATTGTTAGATCCTAGAGACAACTTAGAAGGGGGGTGGGTGAATTAGTTGTCAAATAAATTCAAACCAAAAACAAACTTAACCAACTTAATGCTTAATACCAACAAATGAGTTTAATATGTTGATAGTTTTAGCAGTTAATTGCTATACTGGTAAGGATTAGTGCATGAAACATAAACACAAAGTCATCCACAACACATAACACCAATATTTGTACATGGAAACCTTGTAAGGGGAAAAACCGTGGTGGGAAACCTTACCCACAATCAAATGATACTACTACAGATAGTAAGTGTACATAAATGGGGCCTCCACATGTAGAAAGGCCAATCACCTAGAGCTCACTACTCAATCACAAAATGGGAGTCACACTTACTACAGTTGGATGGTTAAATCCAATAAAAATGTACTGCACAAAATAACATCTTCATATGCTGGATTCAGTACTGGTGTAGTTCTGATTGTCTTCACAAAAACCTTCCTTCAATCTTCAAATGATCTCTGTGTGTATAGCTCTTCTTATTCTCGCATAGACCTTTACACAATCCTTTTTTGCATTCCACATTTGATCTTACAAATAAGATCTTACATTTATACCATAACCTAAGACCAATTTTAGTAGGTCGGCTCTACAAGATATTACAATAAAACATTTTACAAACAATATAATATCCAATGCAATAACCGATTGAACATGTTGGCTTAATGCATTTACAACAATAATTAATCATCTCCATAGCGTGCCATGCTGATCTGGAAAAGATAAACCTACCGGTGTAACCCTAGACCTATTTGCCAGTAACAACAAATATGCAACTATGGATATACCAATGAACAAAACTCCAGGACAAGATTTCCTAATGATGTCTTCGACATTACTAAGTGTTTCCCATATCATTCCAAGTGCCGGTGATCATTATATCTTTCTGGTGTACCAGATACCGGTGACTGTGCATGAGTCACTTGCTTGCTGGTGAATGTTGTTAACTCTCCAAAGTGCCAAAGTTGATAAGAGTTTAGTAGGTGTTGACATCAATGACAAAACTATACCAAAATACCAACAATTGTAGGTAATGAGAAATAGAGGACGGAGAAAACCAAAATTTCAAATTTAGGAGAATCTTCTTTGGGCTCCACCTCAGCTTGTGTCACCAGATCTTGTAGTAGGAAAAGCAGTCAGAAACTCCTTGCAAGTTCACTTGTAGTAGACAAATGCAATCACCACTACCAAGGGAAGCATAAATAATTGCTTGGGAAAAAGAGAAAAGCAAATGGGTGGTTGTATTGAAGTAGATGAGGGATACACAGAGGTATGGAGTAATGAATTTCCTAGAAGAAAATTTGGTTAATGGTCTTGATGAAAATGTACTTTTCATATGCAAAGAGTATATTGAGTGAAGAAATTAAATTATTGAATAAGGACATGAGGAATCCATTAATATTTTAAAGGAGTTAAAAGAATCGACTAATACTATGCAGAAAGACATGAAGTACATAGATCTTCAACTACTAAAAGAAGATAAGAAAATGCTTGAGGATTCATCTGATATGATTCAAGCTTTCAAATATCAAGCACAACAAATCTAAGAAGAAAAATCCTTGAAAATGGAGTATTTCTTGAAGATTGCAAGAATTGAATCTATGTTAGTGGTTTGCTTCAACCATCTTGAGACACATAAGGGTAAGGTTGTGCAAGTGAGTAAAAAGAAAGAAGTGTCGAAGTAGTGAATTCTACATATCGGTCTTCCATATTATCAACTTATTCTCAACTTCTCCTCAGCTCACTTGGAATGGAGAAATATTCAAAGCAGCCCTTCATTGCAGGACAAACAGGTGGAGGCCATGTCATCTACAGGAGCGTGATTAAATTATTGTTGCTCGAAGATTATGTCACTTTTCCTGTTTAGTTGTTGTTTTTCAGCTTTTAAGATAGACTTCTTTAACTCTTGTGAAGAGTTAATCTTTTTACTCTACTTTAAATGTAACAAACTATCATAGTCTGGCAGTTATATATACTTGATTAAAAGCCTTGTTAAAGGTTCGAAAAACTTTGATTGGAATTGGTAGACTTAGTTTTCTTTTGAATTTTTAGTGAAGACATTTTATATATGAATGAAATGATATATTTTGCATGATCTTCAAATGTGTGCATTTGAATGATAGAGAAAATCTCTGTTGGGATGAATGTTTGTGTACAGAATATTTTACTTCATTGATTATTAGCTTATTATAAGTTTGTGAATTCATTGATTAAGAAAATTAGTTGTAAGTTGTCATTTAAATGATTCTGATCCCCCTTGTTCTTTGAGGCATGAGCAAGTATCGATTAGTATTTATGCTACATTGAGTATACTTGGTGAAATAAGTTTTACATAAAAGTGAAATGTTCAAAGTTTAAATCTGTGAGTATTACATTTATGAATAATTATCTTGCAACATTTATATTGTGTTGATAGATGGATGTGAAGGCTTTTCTCACTTTCTAGTAAAAAGTGTGTTACTTTATGATTAATTTGCATAAACATTCATTGGATATCATCTAGGGATCTCAATCTTATGTAGAGGGTAAACCAATATTTCGATTCACCCAACTATTGGTTTCTTTTTCTTTTCATCAGGGATATGCATGAGTCATCATTAAAAATATTAAAGGAATTCAAATCTGTTAGCCAACAAATTTTTTGCGACTCTATTGGGGAGTTCAAAAATGAAAAATGAGTGCTTTCTTTCCTCAGTTATCTTAAATATCTCTATGTATAAAGAGATTGGGGACTTTTTATATTAATTTGCAAGATCTTTTGGTAAGAGAATTCTAGTGTATTATGGCTTTAGTTGCAACTTGGCCATGGGGGAGTACTCAAATTGGACCTTTTGCTTTTCCCTAATATTTATCCCTTCCTAAAGGATCAAGAGAATGCTTTCCAAAGTTTGTTGGAGATAAGACTCAAGATCCTGATGGTCACATTAAAGCATTCATGGTTACCTATGCGATTCTTGGAGTGCAAGAAGAGAATGTCTTTGTGAGGTTTTTTGTTGACAACCTTGTTGGAAATGTCGCTGAATGGTTTCAGAATTTGCATGATGGATGCATTACTAGATGAGATGACTTAAAGGTAAAATTCAGATGAAAAATGATGAATCTATGAGAGGTTTTATTGATAGATTTAATAGATGTGTTGGTAAAATTCTTCAAGCTTGCCAACCAACTGAAAGTAATCAGCTATGTGTTTTTATTGCTGCATTGCAAACTAAAATTAAATTCCAGTTGAAGCATCAGAGAATGCAAAGTTTGAAAGATGCACAAAAATAGGCTATTGAGGTAGATGATGATATGTTCTTAAGTGGAATGAAATGCATGGACGAATGTGTTGTGAAGGAGCCACAATCTGAAATTTTTCTTTATAATCAGAAGTTTTATCTGAAGAAAGAGCCTCTACAAAAGAAACTTGTTATGAAAGAAGAAAAATCAACACTACCTATCTCTTATTCTCAAAATTTAACAGTCTTTAATGATGAACATTTCCAAGCACCTCCTGTGATTGAAAATAGCTCTCCCAACATTGTAGGGATTTATCATTTGCATGTTTAGAATGATAATTCATTTAAAGATGAGGGTGATTAAACCGCACAATCATAAACTTTAATGACTTTCTCAAATGCTTCCTCTATTGAGAAAGGATTTCATGATGAACAATTAGATGGAAGTTTGCTGGAAAATGTATCTTTTTTAGAATTTTAATCTTTTTCATTTGATACTTCTAATGCAATTTCAGCTAATGATTTTGATTAGGGAAACATAACAGATTAGCATAAACAAGAGATGTATTATGGTAAAAAAGTAGGGGGTATCTTGTTGGCATATGCACACTCCAATGAGACATTGTATGTTATTGAAGGTTTTGTCATTGATGGCAACCTTGCAATCCTATGGCACCAACAAAGGCATTATACCGACATCAACACATCACACTCTACACCGGCACTCAGGACACCGACACTAACACAAAGAAAAGAAGTATATTGGCACAGAGGCTGACATGATTTTGTTATATTATATTTTGTTTATTATTGTAAAAAATTTGTAAGCCGACTTGGCAAATTGTAAAATGACTCTTATATATAAAAGAGATCATTGTAGACATTTGGTATGAGTGAGGAAGCGTTAAGGAAAAATATTAGGTAGACCTATTATGCGAAATATAGGCTAAGGGTTTATGTAAGAAGAAGAGTAGCAACCGGTACTAGATCAGGCATTATAGATTCTATTGTAAAGTAGTACAAGATATTGGATTTGTATAATCCTCATTGTAAGTCAGTGAGACTTCTCATTGAGCAGTGAGCTCTAGGTAGTTGGCCTTCCTGCATGTGCAAGCCCCTATTGTAAGTAATATTCTCTTATTAGCCAGTGAGTGAATATTGTGGGTCACAAATCCCACTGAGGTTTTTCCCACACTGGGTTTCCTTGTTAAAACCTTGTGTTATGGTGTGATTTTCATGTGGATGTTCTTGATTCCGCTTATTGCATTATTTCTTGCATACTGGTACACTGTTATAATATGTTCTGCATGTTTTAATTCAAGAAATTCTACTCACCAGTTAGATACTGATTCACCCCCCCCCCCCTCTTAGTATCTATGGGATTCCTAACATATTTCTCATATTGATATGCAGACAAGGTATGAGTCTTTTCACTTTGATTGCATGCAAGATATTGAGGAATTGTTGTAGCCCAAAACATTGAAGAATTTTGAGAATATTGAAATACAAACCAAGGGAAACTCATTCACATCTATTATGATATCACATAGGAGATCTGAATTAGAGGTATTCAAATTTGATTGTGAAGATGAGCTAATTGATAGTCATCCCATGTTGGAATCATTTTGTTTTGAAGATAATGTTAATAATGAATTCTTGGAAAATGAATGTCTAGAGATTCAAAATTCAGATTTAGATAAATACTTTCTCGCAGATCATTCTTTCACTTTTGAAGAAGGTTGTCCCACCAAAGGTGTAAGGAAAGAAAGTGTAGAAAAAATGCTTCCCTAACACCAATTTGCAGGGGAAAATAAACTAGTGTTTACAAATTTATAACTTTTACATAATATGGCACAACCATGAGCATACACAATTAAACAACATAGAGATAGAACATACAGAGTTAACATGGGAAAACCCTTTCTGGAGAAAAACCCACCACCAATAGAAAAACAACTTTATTATCAGTATGTCAAATACAATAAAGCTCAATCTGCAGACTTCCTTTCACTCTGTCAATCATTCATTCCAGATGTAACATACAACACTCAGATCATATAACAATTACAGGTCAATCAATAGCTATCGTAAGTCATAACCTTACATTCGGTTCACATTTGGCTTCTAATACCAAACTAGTTGACTATTACACCTGGACGAGACGGTTGGGAAGTTGAACTGTCTTTGTCATTCTGCAATCATGGAAAACCAATTATCCCACATGAATCAAGAAGTTGGGTTGGTTCGCATTCATATACACTGACAATCTCATCCTTAAAGTGTTCACCTTTTTTGGATCTCAGTTCAATCTCACATCCAGAGTCGATCTTTGCTCCATCAGACATCGATATAGCTTTCAACCAGTAGAGTTGATCACTCGATGATACCGGATCACCGAAGCTGACTCCATCGGGTCATTGACATAGTGTTCAAATAGTAGAGTCGATTGCCCGATGATACCCGATCGTCGAAGGAGACTCCATCGGGTCATCGACTAGAATTCAACCAGTAGAGCTGATCACCCAATGATACCTAATAAGTGAAGCAATTTGAGACAAAATATAGCAGACTCATCAAGACTTTAGCATAGCCTTCATCATGTCGACCCTATTGCCAATATCAACCTAGAGAACCTAAGGTAGGTTCATCGGGTATCGACATAACTTCCGATAGGAACACCCGATAGCCGATGACAACCTAGACCGCCTAAGATAGCTCCTTCGGGTCATCAACACAAATCTGATGCAGTCTTCCTAAAAGGAAAAGTTATCTCGTTAGAAAGGAAGACACCAGTGTAAGTCATACCAATCAGAAGGTGTTAAACAAACAAGAAAGTAACACTCTATTGTTCCATCAGTATAGGCTACCCCAATCAACCCATATATGTCAAGTTAATTAGAGACACATTTCCAACAAACTCCCACTTGACAAGGAATTCATTGGACCAATTACTATTTCAGACATTATAGAGGAACATGGGTATCAAGACCCATAGAATTTGAACACCACTTGAACTTGTGCATGCTCACTAGTTTCATCAAGACATCTGCAACATTTTCCAGAGTGTCTACCTTGTTAAGATAAACTTTTCCATCTTCCACCATGTCATGAACGAAGTGATACTGAACATCAACATGTTTCGATCTAGCATGGAAAGTAGGATTCTTTTCCAAACATATTGTACTCTGATGTCACTCCAAATTTCAACCTGCCCTGCATCAAAACCAATATCTAATCTCAAATGCCTAAGCCAGACTGCTTCTTTACAAGCATGTGTGGCCACCATGTATTCTGCCTCTATAGTGGACAAAGTGACTAGAACTTTCCTCTTGCTCATCCAACTAATTGCTCCACCATTCAAGACAAAAACATGTCCACTAGTGGATCTCCTACTATCAATATCCCCTGCCCAATCAGAATCTGTATAACCACAAATGCTAAGAGTTCTCTTTGAATCCTTCAGATTACCATGATAACACAATGCAAAGTTTGAAGTACCCTTCAGGTATCTAAACACTCTCTTTATAGCATCCCAATGTGGTTTCCCTAGATTCAACATAAACCTGCTAAGTACTCCCACTGGCTGGGAAATGTCTGGTCTTCTACAGACCATAGCATACATCAAACTTCCTATAGAACTTGCATAAGGTAAACTTTTCATGTCTTCAATCCCTTTTGGAGATTTCAGATTGTCAAGCACATACAACTTAGTTCCTTGCAAGATGGGAACAACCCGTGGTTTACAATCAGACATATAAAACCTGTCAAGAACATTGGTTATATACTTTCTCTAGCTGAGCCAAATTTTCCTCTTAGATCTATCCCTTTTGATCTCCATTCCCAGAATGTAAGTCCTTCATTTCAAATTTCATAGAAAGCTGAGATTTTAAATCTGAGATCATACCCTTTGTGTTTCCTATGAACAACATATCATCTACATACAAAGCTATGATAAGAATCCTATCACTATCAGTTTTGTAGTAAACACAATGATCAACGTTTGATCGCACAAAACCCAAGGACAAAATAAATGTATCATACTTTTGATAACACATTCTGGGAGACTATTTTAAACCATACAGAGACTTCTTGAGTTTGCATGCCAGATGTTCTTTACCTTTTTCAATTAAGTGCTTAGGCTAGGACATATAAATTTCTTCTTCAAGATCACCATGAAGAAATGTTGTCTTCACATCCATCTGCTCAATCTCCCAATCATATGCTGCTGCAAGTGACACAATAAATCTAATAGACATCTGCTTAGCTATAGGAGAGAAGATTTCCCCATAATCAATACCTTCTTTTTGTGAATACCCGTTTGCAACTAGTCTTGCTTTGTACTTGTCAATCCTGCCATCTGGACCATACTTCTTTTTAAACACCCACTTGCAGCCTACAGGCTTTCTTCCTTTAGGCAATGGAACCAAATCCCAAGTTCCATTTTTATCCAATGATGACATTTCATCATCCATGGCTTCCAACCAGGAATCTGAATCAGGAATTTTAATTGCTTCTTTGACAGTCCTAGGGTCATAAGTATCTAAAAGTAAAGCATAAGCACAATTAACATTCAACATAGAGTGACTCTACTTATTAGGTGTATACCTTTTAGGTTGTCACCTCTCTAGAGTAGATATTCTCAACTTACGTGTTGAGGCTTCTTGAGGTTCCATGGGAGGCTCATCATCATTTTCTTCTTCAGAACAACTTGAACTACTTAAACTCTCCTCATCTTCAGGTATCTTTGGAGATTCTTCTTTGGCTGGAGGAATTTCAACCTCAGCTTCTCCTCTCTTTTCTATATTATGATCTAGTTACATAGGATTCAACTCATGAAAAATCACACTTCTGTTGTATACAACCTTACCAGTCACTGGATTCCAAAGTTTGTATCCTTTCACACCAACTCCATAGCCAATGAAGATACATGTCACTACTTTGTTATCCAACTTAGATCTATTCACATCAAGCACATGACCATATTCCTCTTCACCAAAAACATGAAGGTTCCTTAAAGAAGGTTTCTTACCAGACCATGCTTCCATAGGTGTTTTGTCAACCAATATTGAAGTAGGAGAATGATTCAACAGGTAACATGCTATAGCAACTGCTTCAGCCTAGAATTTTTGTTCCAGCCCAACTCCGCTCAACATGCTTCTTGCTTTCTCCATCAGAGACCAATTCAATCTTTCTGAAACTCCATTTTGTTGTGGAGTGTATGGTACAATCTTATGTCTCTTAATTCCATGATCAACACAGTACTTTTCAAAATCTGCACTACAAAATTCACCACCATTGTCTATTCTTAAACATTTAATCTTTCTCCTAGTCTGATTTTCAACAAGATTCTTAAACTCCTTAAACCAACTAAACACTTCTAATTTACTTTTAAGAAAGTATACAAATGCCCTTCATGAATAATCATCTACAAAAGATACATAGTATTTAGACTTAGACAAAGAAGGTACATCCACTGGCCCAAACACATTAGAGTGAACATAATCCAGAATATCATAAGGCTTAAGAGATCTAGAATAAAAATGAACACAGTTATGTTTTCCATATATGTAGTGTTCGTAGAAGTCAAATGCAAAACTACAATCATCCAAACCTTCAACCATATTCTTATACTTCAAGGCTTTTAAAACTTTTTCACCTATGTGGCCCAAACTATTATGCCAAAGCATTGTTTTCTCAACAGGAAGTTTAGCTTCCAATGAATTAGCATTATGCATCATTACAGTTGTCTTAACTGACTTTTCAGTGATCACATTACAACATTTAGGTTCAACATTTAACTTATATAGAGTACCAAAATGATCACCCTTTTCCAATACAATGGAACCCCTAGTCATCTTGCAACCACTAGATACAAATGTAAATTGTACTCCAACATCATTAAGTTTACTTATAGAGAGAATATTTCTTGCCAGACCTGGTATATGAAGGACTTCATTTATCCCCTTCACTCTACCATCTAGGAACTAAATTTTGATTCTGCCTCTCCCTACAATCTCCAATGTAGAATCACTAGCCAGGTATATCTTTCCACCAGCATATGATTCATACTTTGAGAACCACACCTTGTGGTAGGTCATGTGGAAAGATGTGCCAGAATTTACTATCCAGGTTTCATCTAAGGTAGGCACTACCAGGGCTGCTACATATGCATTTGCATCACTTTGAGAAGACTCGGTGTCAGAATGCATCTTCTTCTTCTCCTCCTTGCAATCCTTTCGGATATGCCCTTTCTACCCACAATTCCAACACTTGACCTTTGACTTCTTGCTTGGAGATTTAAATCTCTCTTGAGACTTGAACCTCTTTCATTTCTTCTTGTCTTTGTCCTTCAATCTGCCTCAAAGAGAGAGTTCATCTTTTGTCATCTCAAAAGACTTCTTTCTCATTTCTTTTGACAAAAGAGTATTAACCATAGTATCCACCTTGAACTGGGTCCTAGTACTACCAATAGCCATCACTAAGTTATCCCAAGAGTCAGGCAATGAACACAACAACAACATGCAACGTTATTCTTCCTAAATGGACACACCAACAAAAGTTAATTATTCAAGAACCATGTTGAATGCATTCAAGTGGACTGCTAATGGTGTTCCTGCATCCATCTTCAGAGAGTATAATTTCTTCCTCAAGAAAAGTTTATTAACCAAGGATTTGCCTTGATAAATATCTCTCAACTTACCCCAGAGAAGATGTGCAATCTTCTCCTCATAGATGTTTAACATAATAGAATCAACAAGGCAAAGCTTGATTAGACCCCTTGCCTTTTGGTCGGCTAAGTCCCAATCTTCTTGCTTCATGCTTGTAGGTTTCTGTGCAGTCATAGCAATCCAAAGATCTCTATCAACTGGTAAGTCTCCCATCTTGAGTTTCCATAGTTCAAAACTGGAACCATTAAACTTCTCCATGTCTATGTGCCCTGAGGTGCTTGCCATCTTAACCTATAAAATAAACAAGTAGACACTCTGCAAGACTCCCACTAAACAGAATTGACACAAAAAACCAACCCTACCCAACAAGGATAAAAAAATGGGCCAAGCTCTGATACCACTTGTAAGGAAAGCAAGTGCAGAAAAAATGCTTCCCTAACGTCAATTTGTAGGGGAAAATAGACTAGTGTTTACAAATTTACAACTTTTATAAAATATGGCACAAGCATGAGTATACACAATTAAACAACACAGAGATAGAACATACAGAGTTAACATGGGAAAACCCTTTCGAGAGAAAAACCCACCACCAATAGAAAAACAACTTTATTATTAGTACATCAAATACAATAAAGCTCAGTCTGCAAACTTCCTTTCACTTTGTTAATCATTCATTCCAGATGTAAAATACAACACTCTGATCACATAAAAATTAAATGTCACTCGATTTCTATCGTAACTCATAACCTTATATTCGGTTCAGATTTGGCTTCTAATACCAAACTGGTCAATTGTTACACCTATGCGAGATGGTTGGGAAGTCGAATTGTCTCTGTCGGTCTACAATCAAGGAAAACCAATTATCCCACATGCATCAGGAAGTTGGGTCGGTTCGCATTCATATACACCGACAGTCTCATCCTTAGTGTCCGAGTGTTCACCTTTTTTGGATGTCAGTTCAATCTCACATCCGTAGTCAGTCTTCACTCCATTGGCCATCAGTATAGCTTTCAACTAGTAGAGCTAATTGCCCGGTGATACCTGATCATTGAAGGAAACTCCATTGGGTCATCGGCATAGCGTTCAACCGGGAGAGTCGATCGCCTGATGATACTCGATCGCCGAAGGTGACTCCATCGGGTCATCGACATAGTGTTCAACCTGTAGAGTCGATCGCCCAATGATACCCAATAAGTGAAGCACTCGGAGACAAAAAATATTAGACTCACCATGACTTCACCATAGCCCTCATCACATTGACCTGATTTCCAATATCAACCCAGAGTGCTTAAGGTAGGTTCATCGAGTATCGACATAACTTCTGATAGGAATACCCGATAGCCAATGACAACCCAAACCGCCTAAGATAGCTCCTTTGGGTTATCAACACAACTCTGATGCAGTCTTCCTAAAAGGCAAAGTTATCCCATTAGAAAGGAAGACAACGGTGTAAGTCATACTGATCAGAAGGTGTTCAACAAACAAGAAAGTAACACTCTTCTGTTTCATCGATGTAGGCTACCCTGATCAACCCATATATGTCAAGTGAATTAGAGGCACATTTCCAACAAAAGGCATGGCTTATTTTTCTAACATTCATATAGAAGACTATGGTATTTCTAGTATGAATCAACTCACTCAAGATGGTGTTGACATGTTGTAGCTAGAATTCTATGATGCAGAGTGGCTCTTTGGACCTGATATGTTTTTGAGGAAGCTTTTACATTATGTTGTTATTGGATCCTTCTTTATAGTGATTGCAGGCTATTTATTGGGAATAATTCTACTGACATATCAGCCACTTTTCCGCACCGGCAGGTACTTCTCACAACCAGTTGATGGATTTATATGAGAAGCTAGTTGCATTCTTGGAGGTATGGATTGTTTGCCTGATCTTTTGTAAATAAATTTTTGGTGTGATCTTGGTGTAGCTTGTCTTAGTTTTCAGCCTTGGTTTGGTTTGGGTTTTGGCTTGTTAGTTTTGCCTTGTTACCCTTCCCCCCGTCTACAAGCAACTCCTTGTGCTCTATTTCTCCTTGACTCTATTACCCAATGGATGCTAGGCACTGGTCTCTCCTAGATATTTTCTAGATTCTCCTAGTCCTTTATAGGCCCGGTCCCCAGTCAGAGCCAATGTTACCCTCCTCATTTTTCATGAGCATCTTGTTCCTCTGTCTATTAAACAAGGAGTATTATTTAATCAAGCCTTGTAGAATTCTTGACTTTGGTCTTGTGAAATTTGTTTGAACTTGAACTTGTTGGTTGAACCTTTGAAAGTTCAAGATTCAAAGTTCAAGTGGGTTTTGGCTGAGTCATGGCTTTGCTTTGTTTATGAGTCTTTGAACTTGAACTTTTGAACCTTTCAAAGTTCAAGGTTCAAAACTCAAAGGTATAAGTTCATTCAAAGTACAAAAGTGTAGCAGGTTCGGGTTCAAAGGTTGAACAGTTTGAATTCAAAAGTATAGTTCAAGTTCAAAATATGAGCAACACATATGATTTTCAAATTATTTTGTTCTGGTGAGCCTATGTATACATAAAGGAAGATAAATGACCATAACATATGTTTTTGTCATTGCAGAGTTGATGTAGCAATTGGGCAGTATATAATTTGAATATTTATATGCAAAAAGATGCTTGAATTGTGTGATAGAGTGTTTCCACCAATAATGACAAACTCCAACAGTTTATGGGAAAATATTTGTTTGAAGCATAGGCATTGTGCATTTGATCTTTTCATGGTAGTCTTGATAGTACCCGATTATGTTAATCATAACTTTCAAACCAATCATTATCTTGTAAATTTCTCTAGTCCACATTTGAAGGACTAGGTTTGAAAAAAACATATCAAACATTGAGCCTGATCCAACGATGCAATTGTGATTTATGTCTCCCATACTGAGACCCATTTTAACTGTCAATGGTTAATGTCCAATATATGATGACATCCTCAGGTTGTGACAAAAGACATTATTTGGAATAGGTGATAGTGGGCTCAAAAAGGGTAGATTATACTTTATCTTTCATCTCCAATATTCATATATGTTTTAATTATTAAGTTGCATTTATAATACTATGGAAAAATATTTACACGCAACATTATAATTAAAGGAAATATTCAAAAAGAGGGAGTTATCGAGAGAGAAATGAAATATTAAAAAAAAGGAGATTAATCAATGATCTTTTCAAGAAACGGTTATGTAAACTGAAAAGGGGTCTTTAGAAAAGAGATTTTAGGTGGTAAAAGGTTCTTCTTTTTTAGGAGTTGGTGTGCTATAGAGAAAGGGAGAAATCTTCAAATTTCTAGCTGTAACAGGGGAAGTAGTTTTCATGAGTTATTATTTTGTTGTTGTAGGGGATTTGGGTCTGTGTACTCCAGATTGTATTGAGAAATAAAGAAATGCATATTTTTCCCATGTGTAAACTTGTGCATTCTTTAGATTATAGATTCTTGATGCTTTTATAATCTTCTTAATACTTGCTCCATTATGGAAAACAAAGAAATTGTATTTTCAAATCCGTGCGTTTGAGTATGAATAGAAAATCTCTGTTGGGATAAATATTCATTTATGTAGCATTTGTTGCTTCCTTGGTCATTTCACTTTCATAAGTTTGTTAATTAATTTAATGATTAGGTCTTTTGTTGATTTTGCATAGATGTTCTGATCCCCCTTGTCCTGTGAGACATGAGAGAGACTCGATCAGATCTATATTAAGAGAAAGGTTTTCTAAAAAGTGAAGCTAATTTAGTTGTAAACTTGTGAGTTTGCATACATAGTTTTTATCTTTATAGAATTCATGTGGTGTTGACTTGTGAATGTGAATAACTTTAGTTGCTTTTTGGTTAAAAGTGAAGTTGGAATTTTAAACAAAAATCATTGAATATTATATGGGAAGCTGGACCCTTATGCAAAGGGTAAATTCTCTATAAATTTACCCAATTGTTGGTTCAATTTGTTTTGCAAGAAATAAGGGCAACATGAATCAATCAATATAAAATTAAAGTAAGACAAATCTGTTAACCAACAGATTTTTGGCGACTTTGCTGCGGAGTCAAATAATAAGATTGGTCATCTGGTTACAAGATATATAGAATTGTCTTGTGAAATTTTAAAAGTTTATCTAGTTCTACCAAAATTTTGCATTGTGAATAGGATGGAGCCAAGAAGATACATTAGGTCTCAGAGGTGTGAAGGAATAGTTGACCCTATCTTTCAAGAATTACAAAACCTTAAATTTCAGTCGTCCTTTTCACCCAAGAGACGAGCAAGAAGTAGACCTCCTTCTCCTTCCCCTTCATTCCTTGTATCTTTAGTTTGTCAAGCCCTAACCTTGCATGGTGTTACCTTACCCAGTGTAATCAACCCAACACCCCTTAATATCATTCTTCTATGGCAGCCAATAATCCTTAGGTGGCCGTAGTAGGTCTGTCAAATGTTGGTCTAAATTTGAATGCTTTGCCCAAAGGAACAAGGGATCATTTGCCTAAATTTAGTGGTGATGGGAAGGCCACAGTTGATGAACATTTAAATGCATTTAATGTTGCATGTAGTGCAATAGTTATCCAACATGAAGATGTTGCAGTAAGGTTGTTTGTGCAAACATTAATTGAGGCAGGTGCAGATTGGTTTTATCATTTGCCAAACAGTGTAATAACAAACTGTCAAGATTTGAAAACTAGGTTTGAGGCTACGTTCAAGGTAGTAGAGGATGATTATTCCCTTTAAGCCTAGTTATCTCAATTAAAAAAAGAGATCTCTGAATCTATGAGACATTTCATGGGCAAGTTCGATAAAATTGTCCATAAATTCCTACAAATCAGAAACCTCCAGATGACAACTTAAATTTTTTTTTTATAAACTCTATGCCTTCAGAGATAAGTTTATTGATTCATAGACAAAGAGTTGCAACTCTAAATGATGTTAAAACACTCACTGTTGAGTTAGAAGATGGCATGATTACTGTGGGAAAATGGAAGAGGGAAGTGCAAGTGGCAAATGTACAACACTCTACCACTTCAAACCCTGTAATTCAAAGACTAATGAATGATGTAATAACACTCAAAAGAAAGTTACCCAAGGCTATTACGTCTTACCCACAACCTTACCAAGATATACCAAGGAGGATTACAAATCAGTCTATGGGAACTGGGAATAAAGCCTGACAATTGCCTTCGGCTCACTAAGATTAGCAATTGAAGCTCTACCACTTGAAGGGAATTCCATCTCACTGATGATAATGATAGTAATTATTGTCCAGAGATGGTGTGATATGCATAAATGATAAATACAAGAGAGGCCATAAGTAAACTTGGTCCGAAAGAAGTCTATGGGCAACCTGGCGACTTTGGAATACACTTCCTAGAGTATGAATCATATTTAGATAGAGGAGGTGATATATTGGTGACCCTTGGAGACCCTTCTTGTGCCATCCTCACTAGAGGTCAACGTCAATCCAAAAATGTAAGTACCACAACCTTTCTTGAAATTGTAGCTAAAGGTAAAGAACCTATGAACCAGAACTCAGAGAATGTTTCCAAAGTTCAAGAGGTTCAGATGTTGAAGCGTGTTGACCCTGATACTTCTTTTGATATTGTTGAATTTTGTAAGGCATTAAAAATTCAGATTTCTCCCGCTAAATATCTTAGGTTGAATCCAAAAGAGTTAGAAAATCCAATTAAATGTGTATAAGGGGAAACTTCTCAGTTGCAATAAACCAAAGTACCATTGATTAATCTTGAGTCTTCATAGGATGAAAAGGATACCAAATCTATAGAGTTGTCTAAAACTATTATAAACACATTAGCTAATGAACCAATTGAATCACCATTAGTACTTGACCAAAGGCTTGAGCCATTTTACGTGTCTTTATTTATCAATGGATTTAAACTTAATAATTGCATTATTGATTCCAGAGCCTCTGATAATATTATGCCTTCTGTAGTTGCTAAAGCAATAGGCCTTTCACTCACTAAAACATATGGTAAATGCTATGCAATGGAATCAAAGCAAATTCCTTTACTAGGGCAAATCTAAGATGCACAAGTTGCTCTAGCGGTACATCCTAACAAAAGTGTGAAGTTGACTATTTTGATTGTAGATATTCACACAAGTTATGGAATGTTGTTAAGTAGGACAATTTGTAAGGATTTGGGAGGAGAAATTAAAATGGATTGGTTTGAGGCAATAATTCCTATTGGTAAGCAAACTTTTTCTATTCAACCTGAACCAAAGTCCAAATATATCATTTTTCCCTCTGATGACCCAAAATCTCAAATATTGTATCACGAATGTGATTTTGACAATTATTTTCTCTTCTCTAATGATAAGAAAGGCAATTAAGTTGATCCTACTGTAGGCTTGTGGGAAATTGAGTTTGATGGTAGTTGTGCATCGGCTAGATCTGGTGCTAGAATGGTGCTCATTTCTCCACAAGGTGAAAAATTTCCTTTTTTATTCAAATTAGAAATTAAAAACACTAATAACACTACAGAATATGAGGTATTGTTGTTAGGAATAGAGCAATATAGGAAAAGGGCAATTAAATTGTTGAGTGCCAAAGGTGATGCATAATTAATTGTTAAATAGGTACAGGGTCTCTTCTTGGTAAAGAATAAAAGGCTTAGACATTACAAAAATGGAGTCTGTGATGAGATTGAATATTTTGATGCTTTCTCAATTGAAGCTATTCCTAGAGATCAAAATTCTCATGCAGATTATTTGGTGGTGTCAGCGTCTTTATTACTCCCACATCCTGATTTTGGTGTAGATGTTTATAGGATTGAAGTTATATATCATCCTAATGTACCCAACAATTCAAATTGTTAGTAAGTATTCAGAAATGATAAACATATTGTGAGGCCCTACCCCGACCCATCCTATCTCTTCAGTTATTTTCATTTTGGAACTATTTTGGATACTAGTTTGGACACACTATGGATATAGAACCTTTCATGATTCCGCGATTTTGGTAACATTGATATATGTGGATGCTTCATTTCTATGCCTTGTGGATTATAGAATATTATATGATTCTAGATTAGGGTAATATTGTGATGATGCAGGTTATTATCTGAATTTCAGGAATTGTTATAATGTTAGAAAAATATTTGCATATCTTGTAGATGGATCAAATTTCGAGGATTATGAGGAAATTGCTTTGAATTGTGACAAATTATATTTCATAATGTCAAGTCTTTGTAGAATGAATGTATTGTATTCTGATTATGTGATTTTATATTTTATATGAGGCTATTTGGGAAGTACTAATGTTTAAATTGAGATGTGCAGGAAAATATCCATGTGACCATGGAAATATTAGGGAGAATCAAGCCTAGGCCAATGTGCGTTAGTAAAACCAGGGGTTGTCTATTTGGAGAGACAACACCCCGTATGTACTGTATTTTATTCGTAAATGTAAAATGTTGCATGAGTGTAATTTGTATTTATTGGATTATTTAAATTGTTTAAGGGACAATTGCCATGTGTTTATTGTGATGTGGAATTATGTTGTAGTGTCACTTTACACCTATGTAGTATGTTGTGTTGGCAATTTGTCATGTCACCTTTTTGAAAGTTTTATTTTTGTTAATGGTTATATCCCCTAATTATCCTTGAAGGAACCAAGAAATCTAGGTTAGAGAGCCACAAGGAAGGTCAACTCAGAGTTGACCCGTAGGTTAACTTCAGGTGGACTTTTTGAAGGTCAAATCAACTCCTAGAGTCAATTTTAGAGCTTTTCTATTAGGCCTCATGGGGTACCTATGGGTGAAGGCCAAAATTGGCCATGTGTCTTTCCCTTAGGACTTGTTTAACCACCCAAAAAAGTGGTTTTCCCAAGATGGACGAATTCCATCTATAGGAGTGCCCTCCTTGGTAGGATAGCCTTCTTGGAGAGAGTAATCCCTCTTCCCCATTCCATTTCCCTTCTCTAGGCACCTAGGTTAGGGAGTGTGTAAGACCTAGGGAAGACCAACCCAATGGGAGATCACTCACTCTATCCAAGAGGTTGGAAGGAGTGAGAGAGGCCTTCTTAGGCTAAGAATGGAAGCTTAGTGAGCTAATCACCCACTCTCCACTTTTGGAGATTTTTGGAAAAATTTGAAAGAAAAAAAAACAGTTTTAGAAATTTAGAGGAATTTGGTGGCCAAGATTTGCAGAAAGTTGTGTGGATTGGGCAGCTCATCTCCAACCAAGTTTAGAATACCTATTGGCAGAATAAGGTTGGTTGTTATCTCCTCTTGTTTATGTTGTTTATGTTAGCTATGTTGTTTTGTTGAAGGAAAGAAATGCTTGTAAAGAAAGTGTGTATGTATAATGTTGTTGAAGAAAATAATGTGTAGTTCTTTCCTATGTTTCTTTTTCTGTTTTGTGTTCTTGCTTTGGGAGTGTCCAAGATCTTCTACTCTTGGGAGAGTAGGATGATCTTGGGGTGGAAGAAGCATGACAGCCTTGGGTGAGAGGCTCTCCTTAAGGAGAGTGATCTCAAGGGTGTCCTTTGTGACCCTTGCTGCATAGCCTTGTGTATGCATTTGGGGGTCATAAGGGGAGAGAAATGGCTTTGAGCCCTTGGGGGGCATAAGGTGTATGAGATGAATTCTGTTGGGTATTTTGTGTTGCCATGAGGTGGCTTGTGTTATATTTTTGGCTGCAGTCTCCCCAATGGTACTTGGTCCACTTCCACCCATAGATTGATCTCCACAAATGTGGTGATAGTGTAGCTTGGGATGGGAAAGTGTATGTGTTGTGTGTTTTTCCCTATTGTTATGTTGTATTGCTTGGTTGTAACCCGTCTATGTCTTGATTCTCCTAGCTCGGGGGTGGCTTCTGGTAAGCCTAGGCTGGGAGGTGAGCATCCCATGGTCACAGTCCTAAAATTTACTTGCAGGTGGCTTGGGAAAAAGACTAGGAGTTGCAGATTTTGTGTTGCAGACTTCTATTTCAGATCTCTGATTTTTATTTAAATGCAGAAAAGAAGAAAGAAATGTAACCTTAGGATTTGTAGCAAAAAAGAAAGTGCAGATGTAAATATAGGACTTAAAATGATTCTGTTTTCTGTTTAAATAGATGTAATTAATATTTTCTGTGTAAAAGATTAGAGAAAAAAAGGACTGTTAGACTATTTACCCATTTTTCATATTTGGGTTATTGTAACTATCATTCTGGAAAAAAAAAACAATGTAAATGTGACTTTTATTATATTTGATGACTATCGTGTTTGTTGTAGTCTACATTTAAATCTGGTTTGTAACATGTTATTTACTGCAATATTAAAGAAAAGAAAACAAAAAAAAAGGGATGCATTAGGAGTTCTTATTCAATATTTACTAGTTTTATTTACTGCAAATGTTAAAGAAAGAAAAAAAGAAGAAATGCAGTAGGGTTATTATTTACTTGCATGGTGTAAATTCTGTAATTTTATGACTGTTTTAAAAAGAAAAGAGAGAACTAGTATTGTCTTTATTTCTCACTATTAATTTGCACAATTTAGATTTCTGTTATTTTATGACTGAAAAAAAGATAAAAAGGGGGTAAACAGAATTTGTTTTATTTCTGTAGAAAACTTTAAATAAAAGAAATAAATAAATAGATCTATTCTAAATGCTGTTAGAAGACTAAAAACGGAATGTAGAGGGTTAAAAACCTCAGATCAATATAAGGGTTTTAACCCTATTACTTCAACATCTAGTCATATATATCTTTGTATGTATATAAGTATATATATTGAAAATATATACCTATATAGATATAAAATATATATATATATAAGCTTCCTGTAATGTGCATACCCCTGTAACAACAAAATAAAAGATGCTTTTTGAACTTGTGCATCTCTGTTTCAAACATATAAAATATAATGCAGAATAAACCCTTTAATTATATATATATATATATATATATATATATATATATATATATATATATATATATATATATATATATATATATATATATATATATATATATATATATATATATTCTGCAATCTAAAATCATACTCTGTGGATGCCTGTAGAAGAAAATATCTTCAAATTCATAACTGATATTGTGCATATTATATATATATATATATATATATATATATATAAAATATACATTGATATTCAAAAATAAACACAACACATAAACTATGCCCCACGAAATATTTAAATGAAAAACAAAAAAAAATATATATAAGTTGGCCGAACCACTATGTGTAAACACAGTGGACGGCTCACGGGCCGCGCCACTGTGTTTACCCACAGTGGACGGCACGGCAGCCGAGCCACTGTGTGTAAACACAGTGGGCGGTGCTCGGGCCGCGCCACTGTGCTTACCCACAGTGGACGGCACGGAGGGTGCCGCCACTATGTGTAAGCACAGTGGACGGTCCGCGGCCGCCACTGTGCTTATACACAGTGGACGGCAACCGCCGTCACTGTGTATAAACACAGTGGCGATCGGGAGAGCCCGCGCCGCCTCTTCCTCTCAGTCACCCCCTTTGCGAAACCCTCAGCCTCTCCCCGCGTGAAACCCTCCGCCTCCGTACCTGCAGTTACATTTCAAAAAAAGGAAGAAAGCAAACAAAGAAAAAGGGGTAATATAAAACCCTAACCCATTCGGGTTAGGGTATAAAATGGTAAAGAGGAAATAAGGTAAGAGGTAAAATATAAAAAAAAAAGAAGCAACCCTAACCCAATTTCGGGTTAGGGTTAGCATTTTAGGTAATTAGATATATATATATATATATATATATATATATATATATATATATATATATATATATATATATATATAGGAGATTTAGATTTGAAACATCAAAATTGATTTTTAATTTATAATGAGGGTTAGAATTTAAGAATTTATAATGTGATATATATATATATATATATATATATATATATATATATATATATATATATATATATATATATATATATATATATATATATATATATATATATATATATATATATAAAAGGGAATTTAAATTGGAAATTTAAAGCTAGATTTTAGTATATAATTTGGGGTTAAGTTTATAATTGAAATATTATGGAATTTTTAAACATTGATTTTAATATATATATATTTTGGGGGCAATTCAATAATGGGATTTTCTTTTATATGACCATTTAGATTGGAGTTTTAAACTTGGTTTTAATATATGAAATGGGGTTAATTAATGATAGGATTATTATACGTCCATTTACTCCTTAGGAGATTTGAAATTTTAAAAAAGGGATTTAAGAATGAAGGGGTTATCAAAATCGGAAACACCATACATCAACTCGATTAATTTAATTAATTAATCAATAGACTTCCCTAATTATATTTGGGGTATTAGGAAAATTTAAAAAGGGGAATTTGTAGAACCAATTTTATGGACCATAAACCCTTTGGGGGTAAGCTTGGGCCAAATTTAATTTAATCGACAAATTAAGAAGTTAGGGAAAATTAGAATTGGCCTTAGCTTATTGTCGGTTTTAGTGGACAAACGACATTGTAGTAATTCGAACCCTCATCAGTTGGATGTATATAATAATTTCGCAGGTGTATCAATTAATCAATAGCATTATCCTTATATGGATTGGGAATGATTTAATACCTTAAGGTAACCAATTATTCCTTGGTTTAATTAGCGACAACTTGTCTTAGGTAATTGAGCTAGCTAACTAATCGGCAATGCAAATTAATCTTCACCAATCAAGTCACTCGCTCGAGTTGGTTATTTAACTTAACCTTAGTAAGTAAGTTAATTACATCCTAGATAAGACAAAACTTTAAATACAGTCGTTATGTATTAGGATTTATAGCGAGTTCATGACGTCAAAAAAAAAATTTGTTGTTCCGTTTTTGTGCCCTAAAGTTTGGGCACGACACATATCAACCAGTGTTTGCAAAATGCTGAAATGTTTGCCTCTTCTTTCTTCGAAGGGTCTGAGAATGAATGCAATGAGTTTTGTCTAGATACAGGGAGAGGTTCTCAAAAGGAATTTTTTCAGTTGAAGGGAAATCAAATTCCAAAAGGCATGGTATCCTTATAATGCCTCTTTGATTGCAACGATAGGTATGTCAAAGAAAATGTTTCTCAAACTGCTAACACATTGGGAGAATATGAAAATATTAATTTAGGTGATGAAAATAATCCAAAGATGGTCAATTTAGGTAAGTATTGCAACCCTAAAGAAAGGCATTTGTTTATTAAACTACTACAAAAGTTTTTTAGATGTTTTTGCCTGGTCTTATGAGGATTTGAAAGACTTTAGAAATGGTCAATTTCAACATCACATCCCTCTCAAGCCTAGAGTAACTCCTCTAGACAAAAATTAAGAAATTATAATCCCAAGGTCACATGATCATCTATCCTATTCACTATTCTACATGGGTGGCCAATATTGTTCCGGTTTGTAAGAAAAATGGAGAAATAAGGATCTGTGTTGATTTTCTAAACTTGAATCGGGCTAGTTTAAAATATAATTATCCATTGGCAACGATGGATCATATTCTCCAAACTGTTATTGGATCAGAAATGATGTTGATGCTTGATGGTTTCTTTGGTTATAACCAGATAAGTGTAGCAAAAGAGGACCAGCACAAAACTCCCTTCACAACACCTTGGGGAACTTTTGTCTACAATCAAATGCCTTTTAGCCTTATAAATGTGGGAGCAACTTTTCAAAGGGCGATGAATCTCTCATTTACTAACCTCATTTGTAGGACTATAGTTATCTATCTGGATGATTTGACAATTTTATTTAAAAAGATGAAAAATTACCTAAGAGATTTGGAGACTGTGCTACAAAAATGCAAAGACCATGGTATTTCTCTCAACTCAAAGAAGTCAGTTTTCTATATTACAGAGGGAAAGCTATTAGGTAATATAGTTTCACAAGATGGTATCAAAATAGATCTTGATTAGGTAAAAGCTATTCAACAGTTAGGTCTGCCATCAGACAGAAGTGGTGTCAAATCATTCTTTGGGCAAATGAGTTTCCTCAGGAGGTTCGTGCCAAACTTCTCTGAAATTACCAAACACAATGTAGGGATGATGAGTAAAAAGAAGATTTTCAAATGGAAGGAAGAAACAAAAAGAGCCTTTAAAGAGGTAAAAGAAGCAATTGCTCATGCTCTGACATTAATAAAACCTAATTTTAAGAGAGACTTTATCATGTATTGTTATGCTTCAGAACACACAATGTTTGGTATTCTTCTACAAAAGAATGAACTGAATGAAGAAGTCCCTATTGTGTTCATGAGCCTTCTACTCAAAAAGAATGAATTGAATTACTCATTAGTAGAGAAACAAGCCTTTGCAGTTGTTAAAGTTGTTAAGCATTTCAGTTACTATGTTCTACACTTCCATTCAATTGTCTTTATACCAAATCCCACTGTCAAAAGTATCTTGACTCAGCAAGAGGTGGGAATGAATAATAGAGCGACCTAGGTTTCAAAAGTTTAGGAATTTTATTTGGATATCTGACTGACCAAGTTAGTCCAGGGGTAAGGATTATGTCATTTAATAGCTTAAAACAAGGAAGAGGAAGACAAAATCCCAATAATTTTATTTTCCAGCTTGCAAGATGAGCGGTTCACTGATGTGGCTCATTACTTGACTTAAGGAGAATGCCCTAAGCATTTAACTGCAAAAGAAAAGATAAATTTAAGATTGAAGGTAGCTAAATATGTGATTGTGGATGATATATTATATAAGAAAGGCTTAGATGGGTCATTCTTAAGGTGTGTTGACAAAGAACAACAGAAGAATCTTGTACAAGTATTTCATAGTGAGGCATGCGGAGGACACTATTCTTCTACTGTAACAAATTTCAAAATCCTTAGGAGTTGTTACTACTAGCTAGGTAATTTTAAAGATGCATATAAATAGGTTGTAGGCTATGAGAAATCCAAGTTATTCTCAAGAAGACCCCAAGTAGCTAAATTACCATTAAGGCCGGTAATTATAGATGAACCCTTCAATTAGTGGGGATTAAGTTTTATTGTTCCATTGAATCCCTCATCAAGTGCTGGTCATACTCACATCCTCACAGCTACGTATTCTTTTGTGAAGTTGGTAGAAGAAGTCCCCATCAGGAAGACTAATTCAGAAATTATTTGTAATTTCTTGAAAGAAAATATCTTGACTAGGTTTGGTGTACACCGAAAGATCGTGACCGATAATACCCCAAATTTCTCTTTCAAAGAATTCAACCTATATTTTTATGATCATGGCATTTTATCATCTCATTCTTAAGATTACTATCCAAAAGGAAATGGTCAAGCCGAATCCAGCAATAAGAATCTGATTTCTATAATGCAAAAATTGGTGGCTGAGAATGCAAAGGATTAGCATAAAAGGCTATATGAAGCACTATGGGAAGATAGGACCTCACCTAAAAGGGCCATAGGTATGAAACCATTTGAATTAGTATACAGAATAGAAGCTCAATAGACCTCATCTCTGGAGTTATCATCTGCTAGGTTGCAGAAAGTAATAGAAGATGAAATCTTTCAAAGTGCTCTGGAAAAGAGAATTATGTACCTTTCAAAAATTAAAGAAGAAAGGCAAGAGTTGGTGGGTAACATCACTGTACATTAGGGTAGGGTAAATAAATTTTTTGATTGTAGAGCTAGACCATGACAGTTTATGCTAGGAGATCAAGTCTTGCTCTAGGACAAACGTAGGGAACCAAAAGGAGATCATAAGAAATTTGATTCTCTTTGGAAATGACCATTCACGATCAAATAGGTATTGGGTCCTAACTTATTTAAACTTGAATACCCTAATGGAGTTTCACTGCCCTTGTCATATAATGGGAAAGATTTGAAGTTATATCAATTGTAAGCAGGAGTCCCCTACAAGTCTTGTACATAAGTTTTGTTGTGTTCAGTTATTTTTTTTTTTTGGGTCATTTTGGTTTAAGGCTTATTTGTGAAATCAGATATCTTGGGGTTCATGTCTTGGTCCCTTGTCATCCCAGTCCCCAGTTAGAGCCAATGTTAGTCCTTCCTCCTTTTCTTCAAATCTAATTTGGAGGTCTCTCTTTAATGTTTATTTTCCCTTTTCGGTTGTGTATTTCCTCCCTTTGAACCCAAGTCATTGAACCTTTCCTTAGTTCAAAGTTCAAGTTTAAAGTGCACTTTAAAGATAGTTGTCTTTGTGGCTTTGTTTTATGGTAAATGTGAGTGCTTAGTTGAAAATTTGTGTTGAAATTGAACCTTTGAACCTTTCGGTTCAAGGTTCAAGGTTCAAAGTTGATAATGCGTCGATTATGTCTTTGCTCGTTCATTTTGCTTTGTTTTTCCATGGAGACTGTTTTACATTTCCTTCTGTGTTAATTCTCAATGTTGAACTTGAACCTTTGAACCTTTAGGTTTTTGGTTCAAGGTTAAAAGTTCAAAATTCATAGTCCAAGGCTTCATTTAGAAACAGTGTGTGAAACATGGAGGGAAAGTGGCAGCAAGAAAGGAGAATATTCTACGGAGTTCAAAATGTTAGTTTCTAATTATGGCAAGCAATCATGGTAATTCATGTATCATGTGATGGAATGACCTGAAATTTAATGCATGTTGGTTATACATCAAATCAGGTATCAATTCACATGAGATTACTTAATTAGTATAGCTAGCTAGGATTTTAGTGTGATTTTGTCCATTTTTGTTGCAAAAAGCTATCAATCTTTCTAGTATCTTCTTAGTATCCGTGGAAGTGAGAGAAGACTAAGGTATTGTATGTGCATTTAGAAGGTTTTTGAGAATTTTTTGTTGGGTTCATGTTGGTTTCAATTGTTCCTTCTTCTGTTGTATTTACTTGTTTAGAAGCTAGTTGTTGTCTGTTCCCTTTGTTGTGTAGAAGAATTCATTTCATTCCTGAAATTATTTGATAAATATGAAAGGGGACACCATGAGGCCAACTTTGCCAAAATTTGGGCACACTTCCTCTTTAGTTAGCTCGCTTCTAGAGATGGGTGACACTTCATTAGCACAAGCAAAAATCTTTGATTTTGTTGAGAGAGTTAAGAACCCAACCCAAAATTCTATGATGGATAAAATTGTAAGGAGTGGATTGGTTGAGGCTGCTGCATTTCCTGTCACTGCACCATGCCTAGAGCTAGTTTAAGAATATATGAACTGATATGATGTAGAACACAGGTGCTTTAGGGATATCAATGGTGAGGTGTTGTTGAATATTGATAGAGAAACAATAATGGCAGCCATGGGCATTCCTCATATGGAGTTGTATGAAGATTGGACCATTGGTACCTCATATTCCTTCTCCGAGAAGAAGAGCACTTACAGAAGTGTAATTGCTAGAAACTGGATATTGGAAATTCAAAAGGGAGGTTCTAGGTTACCAAGACCACTCACTAGAGAGCACTTCATAACAGAGGTACGGGATATTATTGTTCTATTTAATAGATTGAAAGGAAATTCCCATGCCTTTTACTAGGAAGACTAGATGTATCTCTACATCCAAGTCATGTTGAATGGAAGTGCCTACCTGGATTAGGGACAATTTGTTGGAGAGAGATTGCATGAGAGCTTAAATAAATTTGCGGGGATGAGTGGTTTCTATATGTCCTCATACCTATTTTATATTCTTGTTTGCACCCAAGATTGGAATGGATTACACCAAGAACCCTGGATTGATGGAATAAGGCTATATGAATACTATCCTTAGCTGCAGGAGTAGAGATGAAAAAAACTTCATGAGATGGAATGACATTTTTGCAGTAATATTACTTCATGAGTTGCAGGGTAATAGAAACAAGAGATTGTCGACAGAAGCAATGGAATTTATTGGTATTTATGGTAGTTTCTTTATCCAATTTTCTTAGTTCACATATATTAGAGTTGGCAGTTGTCAGGGTGAATCTTTCAGGTTACCCAAGTATGCTTTGGACAACTATGTTTTAATTGAAGTCAGTCGATAGCTAGCTTATATTGATAAGAGAAGTGGAGGAAAGTATGGGGTGGTCTTTCTAGTAGATCTTGGATACTATAGTTGTAGATCAGCTTCAAATGCATTGATCCATCAACTTGAATTCAAGAAGTTCAATCTCCAATTATATATTGCTAGACATTAATTTGATAGTCGAAGGTTTTCTATAGAGAAATTAAATGTTGATGATGGTTTTTTGTCATGAACCTCAGCTAGAAGATTACTGGGAGAACTATGGTGATTAATTTGAAGTTCGAAGAAGATTGTGGTCAAGGTTCGTGGTTCAACAAATTGTGACAATGGGTTTGTCCATGAATGTCTCTAATGTTCAAGAAGACGAAGGAGAGGAATTTGTAGATCCTGAGTTCAACGAAAAGATACAAGGGGAACCTATCCTAGAAGTTGATTGGAATAGGAAAGGAGATGATAACATTCAGGCTAGAACCTTCAATGTGATCAGATAGAGAGAAATATGGCTAAAAGATCATCATTTTGGACAACTTCCCATATCTGCACCTAAGAGTTGAAAAATTGGTCTAACTCATGAAACTTCTCAAGAATCTCTTTCTCCTTCTGATATTCTTAGTGATATTATAGGTAATGAGAAATAGAGGATGAAGAAAACCAGAATTGCAAATTTAGGAGAATCTTCTCTAGGTTCTGCCTCTGCTCATGTCACCAAATCTTGTAGTAGGAAAAGAAGTTAGAAACTGCTTGCAAGTTCACTTGTAGTAGATTTGGATTCAGAAGAAGAAACTCAAGGAACAATGGATGCTCAGATGCAAGACAAGATCATTACATGTTCTGTTGATAAGGGAAAAGAAATCCAAGAACCTGAGGATTTTGTGAACACCATGGTTGTTATCACTACTGACCAACAATCACCACTACTAAGGGAAGCATCTACTATTCCTAAATGGTTAAGTGCTTCTCTTACCAAGAAAAGGAATGTAATTCCCATCTCAATCCCAATGGAGGACATGGTCAATAAATGTCTAGGAAGAACATCAAAGTCTAAGAGGCTTAAGACTGAAGTGATGATCGATGTGGCTGACCAAAGTGGACATTGGATTGTAGAGGTGGCCAGACCCCCAATAGACAAAGATGCAGAAAATATTACTGAGAAGGACTTTGTCATTGAAAATATTGACTTAGGAGTAACCTCTCGAGCTGCAAATGCTAAGCATATGGAGACTTCCACGAAAAGAATTCTCACAAGAGCTTGGAAAGATGAAAAGGATAAAAATGAAATCAAGAAGATCATAATGCAAATGGCCCAATACATTAATGCTATACAAGATCCTAATCCTTAAATGCTTTCACAAGTTCCTTGTCATTTGATCTAAGATCCCCAATGAACAAGAGACCACTTGATCAGGTTCAAAGAAGCTGAATGGTTGCAAATGTCCTCAGTGAATGGATAGAATCAATCACCCAACAAGGAACTAACTACATTTCTGATTTGGTCAAGGTGTTTGAAAATGCAGAGTCTGTAGGTAAAGAGTTGGAAAGAAAAATAATTGCTTGGGAGAAAGAGAAAAGCAAGTGGGTGGTTGTATTGAAGCATATGAGGGATACATAGAGGTATGGAGTAATGAATTTCCTAGCAGAAAAGTTGGTTCATGGTCTTAATGACAATGTAATTTTTGTATGCAAAAAAAATATTGAGTGGAGAAATTCAATTATTGAACAAGGACATGAGGAATCCATTGATATTTTAAAGGAGTTAAAATAACTGACTAATACTATGTAGAAAGACATGAAATGTATAGATATTCAACTCTTAAAAGAAGATAAGAAGACTCTTAAGGATTCATCTGATATTATTCAAGCTTTAAAATATCGAGTGCAACAAATCCAAGAAGCAAAAACCTTGACAATATAGTATTTCTTGAAGATTGAAAGAATTGAATCCATGTTAGTGGTTTGCTTTGACCATCTTGAGATGCATAACAGTAAGGTTGTGCAGGTGAGTAAAAAGAAAGAAGTGTGGAAGTAGCGAATTCTACATATCAGTCTTCCACATTATCAACTTATTCTCAATTTCTCCTCAGCTCACTTGGAATGGTGAAATATTCAAAGCACCTCTTCATCGCAAGATAAATAGGTGGAGGCCATGTCATCTACAAGAGCATGATTACATCATTGTTTCTTGTGGCTTATGTCACTTTTCCTATTTAGTTGTTGTTTTTAAGTTTTTAAGATAGACTCCTTTAACTCTCGTGAAGAATTAGTCTTTTTACTCTGGTTTAAATGTAACAAACTATCCTAGCCTGGCGGCTATATATACTTGATTAAAAGCCTTGTTAAAGGTCCGAAAAACTTTGATTGGAATTGGTAGACTTAGTTTTATTTTGAATTTTCAGTGAAAACATTTTATATATGAAAGAAATAATATATTTTGTATTATCTTCAAATCTGTGTGTTTTAATGATAGAGCAAATCTCTATTGGGATGAATGTTTGTATGCAAAATATTTTACTTCATTGATTATCAACTTATTATAAGTATGTGAATTCATTGATTAAGAAAATTAGTTGTATGTGTCATTTAAATGATTATGATCCCCCTTGTCCTTTGAGGCATGAGCGAGTATCGATCAACATTTATGCTACATTGAGTATACTTGGTGAAATAAGTTTTACATAAAAGTGAAATGTTCAAAGTTTAAGTCTGTGAGCTTTATATTTATGAATAATTATCTTGCAACATTCATATTGTGTTGACATATGTATGTGAAGGACTTTCTCACTTTCTGGTAAAAAGTGTGTTTCTTTATGATTAATTTGCATAAAAATTCATTGGATATCATATAGGGAGCTACACTCTTATGTAGAGGGTAAACCAATACTCGGTTCACCCAACTGTTGGTTTCTTTTGCTTTTCATTAGGGGTATGCATGAGTCATCATTAAAAATATTAAAGGAATGCAAATATGTTAACAAACACTCATCACTCTCAAAAAATTGCCAGTGGGTGTCATTGTCTGGAATAGCTGATCGAACGATCACACAGACCGCCTAGGGTTTGGCGAGTAGGTCCACAATAGGGTTAAATTGTGACCAAATAGTAGCCATATGATCAGTGGATGCATTTGTCTTTTGAGGAACCCTCTAGATGTTGAAATCATCAAATCTTTCAATCAGATCCCATGTCTAATGATGGTAGGATCTCATACGGACATGCTTGGCACTAGAGATTCCTTGGACTTGGTGTACAATTAGCTCATAATTGCCCAAAACTTTCAACTTCTTTATGCCCATCCTTTCTGCCAAACTTAGGCCTTGGATCAACCCTTCATTATCTGCTTCATTGTTGGAGAAAGCAAACTAGAGGCGAAAAGACCTCAGGATCTATTCACCCGAAGGTGAAGTAAGGAAAATCCTAGTGCCTAAACCTACTTTACATCTTCTACCATCAAAGTGTAAGGTCCAAAGCACAAAGGACAACTCTTCCTTGGATAGAATATCCTTAGTTAGTTTTGGGATGACTTGATCTTCATAAAAAATATAGTGTATGAAGACTTGTGGTGTGATAGTTGGAATATGCATCAGATTTTATGAATTCATTGAGAAAACCTTTCTGCTCTGGTGTAATATCCCCGGTCACCTCTTCATCTTCAAGAAGCTCTACCATTTTTATCTCTTCATTAGAGATGGAGGTGTGAGTTGGCTCAAAGTTAAGAATAGCCTGATCCGCTATGTGCTTGGTGTGTAGGGGTTTTGAAAGAATTTTGATTTTAGCACCATGTTGGGTTCAGAGGATGAGGTGAGACCATTCTAAAGATAGGTAACCTCCTATTTTGGTGGTGAAGTCTCGAGAAAGGCAAACGCCAAAAAGAGGCGGAATGTCAATGACTACTACTTCTTGAGACATGGTGACACAAGGACATGCAAACAATGTCAGCAGAAGGATTTTAATAAGACCCACATTTTGGACCTTATTTCCATCTAGTTACATAACACCCCTATTTAAAGGCTCATATTTAATATTCAAAACCTCTGCAATTTTCTTAGGCATGATGGTGGTGCTAACACCAGAACGTATCATAGAATTGTGTAAAAGTTTGTCTCCTGCTATGAGGATCAAATAGAAAGGATTTATTTTAGGCTTACCTTCCACTTGGGATTTAGGAGGTACGACCTCATTTGCCAACACAATCGATGAGATTGGTTGTTCGGCAAGGGACTAAAATCTTTCTTCGCTGGCTCGTGAAGAACTAGCAACATTTATGCCAGTAGGTTTCTCCACCTCTGATAGAGCTTCTTTCAACTGATTCTTCTGCTCTAGGATACTAAGGAGATCACATAAGAAGACGTTGGTTGGGGCTTTCTTTACTTGCTCCACCATGTCCAACACTAATGGTACTGATGTCCTTTCCTCTCTCAAATTATAGGGGTTAAATTCATTTCTCGGATATGTGGTAGCAACTGCAGGTTGTTCAGGAACTTTATCTGAGATGAATCTCCCCTATGTGCCTACATTCTCTCCTATGAAATATCTTTTTGACCAGAGGTTGTAATCTATGTTGGCATATGTGTAGAGTATGTTGACATGATGATAATGTATGTTTTCATTGATGTAAATATGATGATGAGTGAACTGGTATAGTAATTTAAGCACTTCCAAGTGACTGGGTATATGTGAAAAATTGAAGCGGTATGTTTGTCCAAGTGAACCGGTATGTTGGAACGTGAACCAGTATATGGAATGTTTTGTATCAAGGTTTCATATGGTATGACTACTGGTTGGTAGTCTTAGCTTCAGGGTTTCCAGTTGAAGTATTCTATGCCTATGTGATTCAACCGATGACATTGTGTGATTTGCTAGCATTGTTATGAAGAACAGATTGTGTTTCCACATCAGCCTTGTGCGCTTGAAGGATCTTGCATGAAGAAGATTGATTCTATTTACCTTGGGAATGTGCAAAGTCTCTATAAATGGTGGAGAATGAGTGATGGGTTATCATCCTCCAAGAAGTGGTGAAGAACTAACGATGGAGAACGTCTTGAGATCTGTTCAAGACTGTTGTATTCAAAACAAAGTGTTCAATGGTCAGGATTGAACCGACTAAATTGCTCAACCTAAATGTTTAGGGTTTAGGGTTTAGGCTACTAGCCTATCTATTTCCTATAAGGTCGATATTGTTCTTCATGATGAAGTTGTTGGCAAATGCTATGTGTGTATCTAAGTGCAAAGATGTGTTATTCTTGCCAGACCAGATATGAGAATAGATACCTGCAGAGTGTGAGTGCAAAAGGAAGGAACTGAAGCAGATCTACATTAGCATTGAGTGTTGTTACCAGATCATTGTAATACCTGTTGACCTCTAACCACTTGAATAGTTGGAAAATACCTTAACAAGGTAGCTTTAATTGTCTTGCTGTAAATCCTTTAACAAGGTGACTCAAAATCATTGAGTTCTAAAAATCCTCTAACATGGTAACCTTTAACTAGGTTTAACCCTTAACTGGGTATGTTAGCCATCCCTTAATTGGGTGATCCCTAGCAGGATCAGTTCCTAACAAAACCTATTGTAAAGTCTTTAACTGGACTAGGCTCCTAATAGAGCAGACTTCAAAAGGGTTCAAAGAACAGCTTGTGGGTATTCATCCCCACTATGGTTTTTCCTAGTTGGGTTTCCACGTGAAAAATATGTGTGTTATGTGTGATGCTTTTCATATGATGCTTTGTTATTCTCTGTTAAGCGGTAAAGCATGTTGAACCTGTAAGTCTTTGCATTTATGTTAAAGTATTACTAGTGTATGCATATGGATGAAGTGGAAATAAGATGTTAGATTGTGTGGAAAGATGAATTACCGATAGTAATCTGTTTTAGATTGGTGTTATTGCTCGCCAGTCAAAGTGTAGGGTTCTCAATCAAACCAGTTTAAGGAAAAGCGTTTTTATTAGTATTGATTCACCCCCCCTCTCAGTACCAGTTTGGTACTAACTATTCATCATTGATTCATCAATTGGTATCAGAGCATCCTCCAAGTCCACTGTGTTGTAAGCTTAACCACTTGAGGAAAAGATCCTACTCTAATGATGAAGAGGGAAGGTCCAAAGTTCAATAGAGACAACTTTAAAATATGGAAGGACAAAATGAAGATATACATCAGAAGCATGGGTGCTCAACATTGGAGCTACGTTGAGAATGCTTATGTTATCCCTACTGGTACTCTCACCAATGATTAAAAGAGAGAGATTCAGGAGAATGGGCAAGTCATGAAAGCCCTAATTAGTAGTTTATCTGACATTGAGTTTATTGATGTTTAGGACAAAGATAATCCCAAAGAAGTATGGGATGCCCTTGAGAATATCTATGGTGGTGATGAGAATGTAAAATAAGATAAGGAAGAAAGCCTTAGGGGAAAGTTTGAAAACATGTTGATGGTTGAAGGAGAGACAATTCAACAATATGGAATAAGAATCAAAACTATTGTTGGAGATATCAAGAGTGCAGGTGGTAAAATGGAAGATGCCACTATTGTTAGCAAAGTTTTGAGATCCTTATTACCGGTCTATGCAATAAGGGTTGCTACTATTTAGGAGTTGAGGTCTATGGACAAGACAAAGGTATCCCTGGACTCCATCATTACAAAGTTAACAACTTATGAGATAAATAATTATGATGGCAATATTTAGAAGACTGAATAAGCCTTCAGAGCATCTATTGTACCATCTAGAAAAGGCAAAGAAGATAGTACCAGTGGTGAACCAAGACAAAGTAGAGAAATGGATGATGAGGACATCCTGATGGAATTTGAATCTCTTCTTCCCAAGGGAACCAGTAAATATAGAGGTAAGCTTCCTTTGAAATGCTTTTCTTACAACCGGATAGGACATATTGCTGTAAACTGCCCTAATGGTGACAACAAGGATAAAATAGAGAGGTTCAAGAAGTTCAAAGGAGGAAACTGGAGAAACTATTTTGTAGCAGTTGATGAAGGTGTCACTGATGAGAAATCAGAAGATGAAGAAAATGAAGATATTGTGTTTGTAGCGGTCAAGGAAGATGTGTCAGACAAGAAGGCTCTTGTCTACTGCTTTGATAATTCCAATGACTGGATTATTGACAGTGGCTATTCTCACCATATGACTGGTGATCGGAGTAAGTTTCTATCTCTGGAAGAGTATGATGGTGGTGTGGTTCATTTTGGTAATGATGCACCATATATGGTAAAAGGCAGAGGGTCCATCTCTCTGAATGGAAGAAGTAGTTCTGACAATGTGTATTGGGTAGAAGGTCTCAGGCACAACCTTTTGAGTGTTTCTCAACTAAATGATAATGGACTCACTTTGGAATTCAGAAATGGAGTGTGCAAAATCAAGGGAAAGAATGATGAACTGATGGCTACCGGTATGCAGACCAAAGGTAACCTATTTAAACTAAATGCTAATGTCAGTACATGTCTTATGGCTAAGTTTGAGGATATCTAGATATGGCATAGGAGACTTTTCCATGCAAACTTTGACAATATTGTGAAGGCCAGTAAGATCAAGGTAGTTAGAGGATTGCCTATGCTGAGCAAACCAGAAAATCCTTTGTGCAGAGAGTGTCAACTGGGGAAAATGTCTTCCTCAACCTTCAAAGGTAAACCTTTCACTACAGACAATCTACTTGATCTTGTGCATACTGATTTGTGTAGTCCTATGAAAACTTGGAGTGTGCAGGGATATAGGTATTTTATGATTCTTCCAGATGATTTCTCAAGAATGATGTGTGTCACATTCTTGAAGGACAAGTTTGAAGCCTTTAGAAAATTCAAATCTTTCAGAGTATTGGTAGAAAAGGAAAGCGGTAGAAGAATCAAATGCCTTAGAACTGATCAAGGAGGGGAATTCACTTTAGGTGAATTCAGCAAATATTGTGAAGAGAATGGCATCAAGAGGCAACTGTCTACCCCTCAGACCCCATAATAGAATGGCTTGGTAGAAAGGAACAACCGGACTATGGTTGAAGCAGCTAGAACTATGTTGATCCAAGGAAAGGTTGCTCACATGCTTTGGAGAGAAGAGGTGAGCATTGCAGTCTACACAATGAACTAGGTACTCATCAAAAAGGGAAAGGATAAAACACCTTATGAGTATTGGACTGGTAAGACACCAATGGTAAGCTACTTCAGAGTGTTTGGTAGTAGATGTTATATCAAGAGGAGTGAACATCAAAGCAAGTTTGATGCTAAATGTGATGAGGGAATATTCCTAGGATATTCCACAAAGAGAAAAGCTCTCAAATGTTTCAACAATAGGACTCAAAGAATTGTTGAAAGCATCAATGTTATAGTTGATGAAACCTTTGAGAATTCTGAGGAAATCAATAGTGAGCAAGTAGGAGATGAACTGGTAGTAACCTTTTGGGAACTGGTTGCAAGACAACCAAGCACTAGTAACACTGCTCCTACACCGGTGGATGCTAATGCTGATGAAGATGAGGATGAAGAAGAAAAGAAAGAGGAAACAACTAAGATCATTCCTAGGTATGTAAAGCTAAATCATGATCCAAAGAAGATCATAGGAGACAAGGATGCAGGAATTCTTACAAGAAGAAAGATCAGAGAAAACTCTTGCATGATCTCTGAATTTGAGCCTAAAACATTCAGAGAGGCACATGAAGATGAAGACTAGATCAAGGCAATGGAAGAGGAACTTGACCAGATAGAAAATAATGGTACATGGTCTTTGGTACCCAGACCGGAGCATAAAAATGTCATTGGCACCAAATGGGTTTTCAGAAATAAGCTGAATGAAGATGGTTGAGTGGTTAGAAACAAAGCCAGATTGGTGTGTAAAGGATATGCCCAAGAAGAAGGAGAAGACTATGGAGAAACCTTTGCTCCAGTAGCCAGATTGGAAGGAGTTCGTATGCTTCTTGCATATGCAGCATTCGAGGGATTCAAGGTTTACCAAATGGATGTAAAGTTTGCATTCCTAGATGGAATACTAGAAGAGGAGGTGTATATAGAGCAATCGGATGGGTTTGCCCTATCAGAAGATAGTGACATGGTGTGTGGGCTACATACGGCCTTGTATGGACTAAAGCAGGCACCTAGAGCATGGTTTGAATGCTTGCACTCCCATCTTGTGAAGATTGGATTTGAGAGAATAAGTGAGGATAGTAATATCTACCTGAAGTCAGAAGGAGATCAGATTTTGATCTGTGAGGTATTTGTTGATGACATAATCTTTGGAGAAGATGACAAGATGAGTCATGATTTTGCAGATGAGATGAAAAAGGAGTTTGAGATGTCACTTATAGGGGAGATTAAGTTCTTCATTGGACTACAGATTCAACAAATGAAAGATGGAATCTTTATCACTCAGTCCAAATATGTCAAAGAGGTGTTGAAGACCTTTGGCATGGAAGACAACAAATCGGTTGGTACACCAATGGTGACCAGTTGTAAATGAGAAGGAATACCGATCAATGATTGGTAAATTGTACTATGTAGTACATAACAAACCTGACATTGCACATGCAGTGGGTATTATTGCATGGTTCCAAAAAAGCCCAAGAGAATCCCACTTGGTAGAAGTCAAGTAGATTCTGAGATATCTGAAGGGAACTATTGACTATGGATTATGGTATCCATACACTAATGATTTCAACCTGAAAGTATTTATAGATGCTGACTGGGCTGGTAATATGGACGACTGGAAGAGCACAACCGGTGGTGCATTCTTTCTTGGTGGAAGACTAGTCTCATGGATGAGTAAGAAACAGAGCTATATCTCTCAGTGTACAACAGAAGCAGAGTATGTTGCAGCATTTATGAACTGCACCCAGACAATTTGGATGAAGCATGTATTAAATGGCTTCAAAGTTCTTGTATCTAAATTGGTAAGTATATTTTGTGACAACACAAGTGTAATTGACATCTCTAAGAATATGGTTTTACACTCTAGAACCAAGAACTTTGAGCTTAAGTATCATTTCTTAAGGGAAAAGGTTCAGAACAAAGAAGTTGTACTGGAACATGTTTCCAGTAAGGAGCAGTTAGCAGACATATTCACCAAGCCTCTACCAAAGGCTACCTTTACCTATTTGAGAGGTGAATTAGGGGTGCTGCCCCTTCTAGAGGTGAACTAAAGGTGTGTGTTCAACATCAATCAGGACTTACATTGATATATTTATCTCAAGATTTGTGTGTTGAAGGATGCTACTCCTTAGGGGGAGTCGCATAGTAGAACCTAGATGGTTATGCCTTCACTTTGGTATTGTTGTCAAAGAGGGAGAAGATGTGAACCAGAGAAGATATCTGTAGTATTGGGGGAGAAGTTATGAAGCTCAGAGATATCTTTATATATTGCTGTCAATGCCAAAGGGGGAGATTGTTGGCATATGTGTAGAGTATGTTGACATGATGATATTGTATGTTGTCATTAATGTCAATATGATGAAGAGTGACCCAAAATAGTAAAATAAGCACTTCCAAGTGAACCGGTATGTTGAAATGTGAACTGGTATATGTGAAAAAGTGTAGCGGTATGTTTGTCCAAGTGAACCGGTATGTTGGAATGTGAATCAGTATATGGAATGTTTTGTATCAAGGTTTCATATGGTATGACTACCAATTGCTAGCCTTAGCTTTAGGGTTTTTGGTTGAAGTATTCTATGCCTATGTGATTCAACTGATGACATTGTGTGATGTGTTAGCATTGTTATGAAGAACATGTTGTATTGCCATGTCAGCCTTGTGCGCATGAAGGATCTTGCATGAAGGAAATTGATCCTATCTACCTCGGGAATGTGTGAAGTCTCTATAAACGATGGAGAACACATGATGGGTTATCAGCCTCCAAGAACCGGTGAAGAACGAATGATGGAGAATGTCTTGAGATCTGTTCAAGACCGTTGTATTCAAAACGAAGTGTTCAATGGTCAGATTGAACCGACTAAATTTCTCAACTTAAATGTTTAGGGTTTAGGGTTTATGCTACAGGCCTATCTGTTTCCTATAAGGTCGATATTATTCTTCATGATGAAGTTGTTGGCAAATGTTGTGTGTGTATCTAAGTGCAAAGATATGTGATTCTTGCCAGACTAGATATTAGAATAGATACCTGTAGAGTGTGAGTGTAGAAGGAAGGAACTGAATCGGATCTACATTGGCATTGAGTGTTGTTACCAGATCATTGTAATACATGTTGACCTCTAACCACTTCAATAGTTGGAAAATCCCTTAACAGGGTAGCTTTAACCAGCTTGCTGTAAATCCTTTAATAGGGTGACTCAAAATCATTGAGTTCTAAAAATCCTCTAACAAGGTAACCTTTAACCAGGTTTAACCCTTAACCAAGTATGTTAGCCATCCCTTAACCGAGTGATCCCTAGTAGGATCAGTTCCTAAAAGAACCTATTGTAAAGTCTTTAACCGCACTAGGCTCCTAATAGAGAGGACTTCAAAAGGGTTCAAAGAATAGCTTGTGGGTATTCATCCCCACCGTGGTTTTTCCTAGTTGGGTTTCCACGTGAAAAATATATGTGTTATGTGTGATGCTTTTCATATGATGCTTTGTTATTCTTTGTTAAGTGGTAAATCATGTTGAACCTGTAAGTCTTTGCATTTCTATTAAAGTATTACTAGTGTATGCATATGGGTGAAGTGGAAATAAGATGTTAGAGTGTGTGGAAAGTTGAGTTACCAGTTTATGTATTTCACTGTGTTTAACCGGTAGTAATCTTGTTCAGATCGGTGTTATTGCTCGCTAGTCAAAGTGCAAGGTTCTCAGTCAAACCAGTTTAAGGAAAAGTGTTTTTATCAGTACTAATTCACCCCCCCCACTCTCAGGACTAGTTTGGTACTAATTGTTCATCATTGATTCATCAATTTGATTGCCCTTGAGGAGCCCTCGAGCTTGATGTGGTTGCGCCATTTGTGAGAACGGAGTCTTTGTCCTCCATCCAAGAGAATAATGTATGGTCTAGAGCTATCTCTATTTCCTTCTCTATTGACATACCTTGCATTTGTGTGATGAGAGATACATTGTCTATGCCAGGGGATGTGTAAACTGAATCATTCAGAGCCATGCCTAGGTTTCGTTGATCTACAATTTTTTATTGTAAATTACCTTTTAGGCAATTTCTTGGGGCATGGGTGTTGCTACATGGAAAACACCAAGAAATGGTGTCATCCGCTAGATTATTCTATCCTATGGTCAACTCTTTACTAGTGTTGGGATAGATAGTTTGCAAATGTTTGGGCACTATAACTATTTGGCCATTTGGCTGACTTGAGGAAGTTCTCTTATTTGCATATTGGTTTTGCTAATATGTGGGTCTATTCCCTTGGAAATTTTGTTGGAAAGGAGGTCTAGCAGGTGGGATGGGACCTTTTCAAATTAACGATTTCATTCAAGAAAGATCTCAACAAATTTTTCATATCGTTGACCTCTGTAGCTAGAGATGAGGGGGAAGGCAAATTTTCTTGTTGGGAACCAAGTTACACATACATAGATTGGGGAGTAGGTTTTCTAGGAATGGTTGGCTCAAGGAGCTAATTTGATAGCTCAGGAAATACTGGCATGAGCAGTCATGGCGCAAGCTTTCTAGCATTGATTAGATTATTTTCTACTCGGACCACCAAATCAAGCGCATCCGAGAGAGTACTACCTCTGAGAGATTGGATCATCACTGATATATTTGAATTGAAGGATTTCAGATAAAAAACAAATGCCATATCTGCAGGTGGACGAGTGAACAATGGTATTCTTTTCCAGGTCCTCTAAACTGTCATATTGAATTTCATCACCGCTTCTTGAGGGGCTCTCTTTATGGTAATCAATATTTGCATCAGGGATGACCTATCAACCTTGTCGAAAAAAATCTCAAAGAAGCAGTCACCCAGGTGATCCCAATCGGCTATAGAGTTTGGGCTGAGAGATCTATACCAATCTAAAGATTTCACTTTGAGTGAAGCCATGAGAAATCTCAGAGCTACACTTTTCTCAGTAATATTATGGACGGTGTAGACATCAACCACATCTTGTAGGTGTTCCCTAGACGTCTTGGGACATTCTCCAGTGAATTTAGGGACAACTTTTAGCGTGAATGTGGGAATTTGCCCCCATACTATAGGTGGAATAGGAGGAATGAGAGGGCTCCCGCTAGTCTAAGTCATAAAGTTTCTAGGAGGGATCTGAGCCATTACTACGAGAACAATCATAGGAAAAATAGGTGGATTTCATGAAGAAATAGCTATGGGTGAATGGACACTTACCAGGGGTGGGAGAAACAAACTGGGATTTAAAGTTGTTTGGCTCCTGGTAATGGGTCTACAACTCATAAAATTTCTTAGGCTTGTTCAAAATTATGGTCCCACTGGGTGTTCTAGAAAAAGAATTGTTGACTCTTAATTTGACCTTAAACACTAATAGCCTTATGGGAAATTCAGTGATGGGGTACCTTTTGTGCGAAACTCACTAAATGACCTTTGGGTTTGAGAATCTGGCTCTTCATACAATTAGGGGGAGAAAAGGGGAAGAAATAAACTTAAAACAATCAATCTACACTACTTAGGGGATACGCCAAAATATTTTGGAAAAGCATTAACAACATATAAAACCCAAATGCATATGAATTTAAATCTCATTTAACAATCTACATGCTCAAAACCATTTGAGAGAGTAATTCAACAAAACTCATTCAACATAAAATGACATTAACCATTCATCGAACAAACAAGTCTCAGAACATAGTTTAATCCATGGAGTCTCACAACAAATACCATAGAAGTTATTGAATTTGAAAACATCACAAAAGTCAATATATTAAGATTCAAATAAAACAATAACAAAGGCCATAGACACAATCTGACGTGTCTATCATTCACCAAATTTAATTAACATAAAGGCCTTTTCATTGAGCCAAAGTCTAGAAATATCTCTAAAATTCTAAACCCCTTTAAAGCAAGAAAAAGAAAGCATATATAGATCCCCCGACTCTTAACCAACAGTACGTAGCATTAGCAACATCCTAGCAACCGCTTCTGATAGGAAATTCCTAGTGTGGCACTCCGTGAGGCGCTACCCAGTGAAATAGGCTTCAAATTTATTATCCCAACCATGTCATGGCAACCCCTACACCTGCCCAACAAGAAAACCATAATTCAAACCGCATTCTGGTTCACAAACTACCATAGAAGACACATGGCGACTCTGGGGAGACCCGAAGTCGAGCATGAAAAGAGAACCGGGTCATTCAATGTGGGGACACCAAGTGTCACAATCTTTACATGATGGATGGTGGGGCCAAGAAGCATACACTAAGATAAAAACTTGAGCCACACGACAGCTCAACATTCTCTCAACTTTGAGCAAGAAAAGCGAGCAACTCAGGACAACATCGAGACACCACTTTGCATGCATGTTGACGAATGGGAAAATGACCAAAAATCAAAATAAGTCACTACCAATTGACCAAAATGCTGCCTACAAGAAATCCCAAAATAATATTAACAAAGCCTTAGAAGTAAATAAATTTGACCCAAAAATAGGGAAAAAGTGGCCATTCCAAAAGTGGACACAAATATGGGATAAGGGATCGAGGTACTCCGATTATACATTTTTTTTTATCATTTTGTTGTAAAGGTTTTGGGAATATGTGGAGTATCTTTTCTCAGACTCCCAATGCACATTATAAAAGTCTTAATAATAAGGAGTGCCAAGGCTGAAAATGTAGAGTATCTTGAGGGAGCCTTTTCCCACAATTTTGGTGACTTCCTCTATTCAAATTGTATAATAATCAGGGTTTATGGGTACCCTCAGCTACCCCACATTTTGCCAATAATAGTCTCATCAAGGCTCGCCTTCATTGAATTCATGTGTCCGGTGATGTGGATGGAAAAGGAGATAGTCAGGAATGAAAAGAAGGGACAACACCTCCCTGAGGTGATTGCATATGAAGAATTTTGTGTGGGAAGTGACACTCTAGAGAGGGTGCAACAATTTTTGGTTAGCAACTATTGGCTCAAGGTGAGCCAAGAAATAAATTTTCACCCTGAAGGCTATATCAATGAGTTGAGAACTCAGAAATGCAAGGTAAGTGTTTATTTCCAACATTTTGATGAGCAGGAGGATCTAATAAGAAATGCCAGTCCTCCCAAGGCATTGTAGAGGAGAAAGAAATGGGACTATCTCCAAAAGTTAGAAAGGGAGAGAAGGGTAGAAGATCCCACTTTTCAAGGATTTATCTCTACCATACAAAATCATTTTGTTGGGATGTTGTGAAAGATGAGAACCTTTGAGGGCATCATCACCTATGAGCAGAAGAAGAAAGAGACAGGGCAGCCAGGTGAGATACTTGAGAAAAGGCCTACCTATGAGCCCCCTGTTGTTTCAAATTCAAAAGGCAAAATGATTTTGATTGAGGCATCTTCACAAGATGCCCCCACACCACCTCCCTCTCAAGAATAATGTCCTACAACAATTGTTACAAGGAAAGTTGAGAAAGGGAAAGCTAAGATCTTAGATTTTGCAGAAGTAATTGAAGATGAGATAGATACAAGTGTGCAGCTCCCTTCTCCCCCTAGAGAGACATTTAGAGATGAAGATGTTATTGAATTACTCATGGACTTAGACCAAACAACTCTCCCAGATATCATCCTTGAGGAATAATCTAGTGATGGGAGAATAATTGCATCAATTCAATTCATGGAAAATGACAATTTTGTAGATGCTCCAAAGTTCTTTTCATATGAGGGAGAAGCTGAAAGATTTGTCTAAAGAATAGATTCAAAACTTTGATAGGAATAGAATTAGGTGCACCCCAAAAGAAGCAAGGGAAATTCTAAAGAACAGTAGCATGATTCTTATCTCGGGGTAGGATTTGGAGAAAATTTTTGTACTAGATCAAGTTATGAGACAAAAGAGCCAATTTATGCTCAAGAATTTGGTGAGAATGGGTCTAGATTTAATACTAGTTTGAAGGCATTTGCATTATGGAATAAGGCCCCAAATAATGATAAGCGTATTGTTTTTCATGGGGTTGAACATAAAGTAGGAGATGCCATTGTTAGAACTTTAGTAGATACAACAGTACTTGAGGCTACACTGATAACTATGCATGTTGCACAATTTGCAAGAGAAGCAACTGAGGACTTAGAAAAGAAGCATGAGAGGCTCAAGATGATGCATGTAGCTTTGCAAACCAATCATGATAAAATATACATTGAAAATATCAAATTGAAGAAGGAAGTAGTTGCAGGGGAAGCCACAAAATTGACAAAGCAACAATTAGAGGAAATGCGAAGGATGTAGGAGGAATTGTAGAAGATAAAAGAGGAATTAGAAAATAGAAACTTGGAAGTGAAGAAAGAAACAATTTTGTAGGTAGAAAACAAAATTATTTCCAAGTTGGATGAAGTGCATTCCTCCTATTCTTGTGTCATTCAATTCAAGGCCTAATTGGGTGAAATTCTTTCATTTTTTCATGCTTTGAGGGTCACGTGGTTTCCCAAAGCACATTGCTTAAGGAAATTCTTTTGGCGGTAAAGAATATGCCTAATCCTCCTCCACCTATAAGTGCCACATGGAAAAATAATAATGTAATCATCAAGGAGCTACCACATATTGAGGAGGAAAATAAAAAATTACTGGAAAGATTGGATTTCTTCAAGGGCTTACAAAAGGAGGATATTCCTTTAATTTTGATAGGATATGAGAAGATGAAAGTCTTGTATAGGTGGTGGATGGATTTTCAAGAATCAGTTGATGCAGTCCTGAAGTTGCTTATTGGGGATCCCAATAAGCAAGATTCATATCATTTAATTATTGATAAGATTCTTTATGTTGATTTATTGTATCACAAATTCATTTTGGAAGCTACAGTTGTACTTTCTCCCAAGACCAAAGATGCCATGAGAAACTTACAATTTTTTAAATCTTTCATCTGGTCAACAGATGAAATTGATAGCTGGCACAAAAGTATTGTTTATTGGACAAAGAGAGCTAACAGAGGAGGAGTAAATTTTTTTCCTTTTTTGTGTCCCCCATCATTATTTTTGGTAGGGTCAATTTTGGCAAAGGTCTCAAATCACACAACCAGCATGAATAATACCTAGTGAAGTACAGTCTCCAGCATCAAAAGTTTTATGGTGACAGGTCAGCAGGTAAGCAACCCAGTCGTATTTCTTTCAGCCTGCTACTCGAGTTTCAAGGAGTTAATTATGGTAGCCACCTCTAGCCCCTTTTCCTAGGGTGACTTTTTCTTAAGTAATTACGAAAGATGCCTTTTGGCATATCCTATTGTATGTAGCAATTATTTTTTGACAAATTCTTACTCGACCTGAGCTTGGTTTGCCCCCTTGTCTTATAAAAGGGAAATTGGGGCTAGTAAACTTAGAATCTAATGATTTGGGAACCAACATAGGAGAAGAGGGAATATCAATTTTATAAATAATGACACACATAAACATTAAAACAAAACCCAAATTATAACAATCGAGTGTAGTCTCCATAAAATAAAGAGAATACTTGAAGGGTTGGAGACAAGAGATCACTAGGAGATGAACCTGTTATTATTTACTAAGTTGTCATTAGTTTTATGTCCAAAGTCATCCTATATACTCTAGCCAGTTAATACTACCGAAATATTCAGTCAGTAAGCACTAAAGCAGTCAGTTATAGAAGAAAGAAGTCACAGAGTTAAGTATACACCGAGCTATCTACCGAGTAATGTTCTATGTCTACTGAGCAACAAAGAAGGTATACCGAGTAATCTGAACTAGGTAGAAACGTGTTACCAGATTCAATGAGCCTGGACACATATGTGGAAATGTGTTACAAGAATCAAGGAACATGGAACCGTTATCACATAGGAAATTGCACTTCAAGATTTTGTATGATTTTGAGGAAGTTTATCGAATGAAATAATTTCTATGTTTATTCATTCAATGAATCTTGTTTGTAAGATCGAAGCATGAACAGATCACCATCCCAGAGATCTATTTATATAGAGTGACTTGAGAGTCAAAGAGAGAGACATGTGTGATAGAAGAGTTAAAAGGAAAATCATAAGAGGACACATTGAGTTGTGACTACTATGAGTGACAAAGATATTCAGAGGTCACCGAGAAAGTCTTCGAAGAATAGTTTAAGGGACAAAGTAAACAAAAGGGTTTACTGAGTTGATTTATCAATTACTGAGGTACGTTATGAGCAAGGTGATTTCATATTGAGCACATAGAATCTGCTATAACATTTCAGATGTAAAGTTGCAAATATTTGTAAAGATTTTATTGAATCATTTGAGTTGTAATAGAAACCTTTGACAGGGTAAAAGACTCTAACAAAGTCTATAAATTGTAAAGCCTTTAATTAGGTGCAACATTTTTGTATAAGTGCTGTGAAATCCTTTAGCAAGGTAGATCTAAAGATCTTGATACTCCTAATAGGGTAAGCTATCAGAAATAGCTAAACATGTAGCTCTAACCGAGCAACCTTTATTATTGCAGTAGTGAAGTTGTGGGTGCCATCCCCATCGTAGTTTTTCTCTCTAACAAAGAGTTTCTGCATTAACCAAAATATTTGTGTTATGGAGTGAAATATGTATAAATGTTATTTCTATAATTATGTGTTAGTTTTATATTATGAGATGATCAGTTTACAATTTATGTTTATCAGTAAGATTGTTTCTGAAAAAAAGTTTGAAGTACTGATTCACCCCTCCCCTCTCAGTACATTAGCTTTCCTAGTTGGACCTAACAATTGGTATTAGAGATTTAATCTTGGAAAAGGGTTGAACAACCTAAAGAGAAAGATCTTATCAATGGAAGGCTACAAACAATCTCAGAGAATTGTTAATCTTCAAGAAGAATTGGATCATGTCAACCAAGTGATTGCACATATGCAGAGACAAATGCAAAGATCACTGAAAGTCAGAAGAAGGTTGTCTGATGATTTACAGGACTCACAAGAGTTGGTGGAACAAATTGAGACATCATCTGAGAACAATATATTAGAAGAGACTAAAGAAATGATTGGAGAACTGAAAGAAAAGAACAAAGCACTAACTGAATAGCTGAAAGCAATGAAAAGAGAACATGAACATTTCAGCACACAGATTATTAAAAAACTTCATGCATTAAGAACAGCTAAGGATAACATAAGATACATGGAAAGGGAAAAACAACAGATAGAAGCATTGATGTCTAAAAAGAATGATTGGAATTCAACATAATCTTTCTAATCAACTAGGTTATACACATCATGAAGCAAATCTAAAAGAAAATGAGAATCAAGCATTGAAACTTGAATTGTCAAGATTGACCAATGAACTTGAAGCAAAGAAGAAATCAAAAGAAACACTGAAGAAAAGTTATGAAGCATCAAGGATGTTGGATGAGAAACTAAATATAAGAAGACCCAACAAAGATGTAGGACTCGGTTGCAAAAGAAAAAACTCTACCGAGAAAGGAATCAACACCACCGAGAGAGGGGAATCATCAAAGCAAGCTAGAAACAAGGAGAACATCAAAGGAAAGAAGCCTATCTGCAACTACTGTGAAAAACAAGGACATACTCCCAACATGTGCCAAATCAGAAAAGGTAAGCAACCAAATGTCACTAGGTCTGATGGTTATTGTTACAATTGCAATAGGTATGGTCACACATCTAAACAATGTAGGACAAAGTCTGCTAGCAATTTTCAGAATATGGTGTGAATGTTGTGGAAGATATGGACATATAAGTGCCAACTACATAATAAGGTTTGGAATGATCAACCGAAGATCATGGAGAAATCCTGGAATGGCATGCTTTCATTATCATAAAGTTAGACACTTGGCTAAAGATTGCAGAGATCAACCCAGAGGAGATATTGAAGAAATAAAAATCAAACTACAAAAAATCAAGAAAAAGAAGGAAATTGAGTCAGAAAATGAAGAAAGCACCTTACCTACCAAGTTAGGTGCATCTACTTCGAATTAATCAGTAAAGGTATGAAGGGATTGTTAGGTCCAATATGGAAAGCTAATGTACTAAGAGGGGAGGGGTGAATCAGTACTTCAAAACTTTTCTTCAACAATAACTTTACTATTATGCATAAATTGAATAGTGCAGTAACATAATATAAAGTTAAAACAAATAGATAACAATCATACATGATTCACTCCATAACACATATATTTTGGTTATGCAGAAACTCTTGGTTAGAGAGAAAAACTACGATGGGGATGGCACCCACAACTTCACTACTGCAATAATAAAGAGTTCTCAATTAGAGCTACAAGTTTAGCTATTTCTAATAGCTTACCCTGTTAGGAGTAACAAGATCTATTAGATCTACCTTGCTAAAGGATTTTACAACACTTAAACTAAAATGTTGCACCTGGTTAGAGGCTTTACAATTTATAGATTTGATTAGAGTCTTTTAACCTATTAAAGGTTTTTCTTACAACTTCAAAATATTGCAATAAATCATTACAAATATTTGCAACTTTACATTTAGAATGTTATAGCAGATTCTATGTGCTTAGAATAGATTACCTTGCTTATAGCATACCTCGGTAACCCATATAGTAACTCGGTAAACCCTTCTATTTACTCTGTTCTTTGCCTGTTCTCTGAAAAGATTCTCGGTGACCTATGTGTCTCTGTAACAGTCTTCTTACACTCATGCACGCACACTTTTTAATTCTTAACTCATGCTGTATAAATAGATCTCTTATGTCAGTGATCCATTCATTCCTTCGATCTTACAAACATGTTTTATCGAATGAATAATCATGCAAAATATTTCATTGGTTAGATGACCTCAAAATCATACACAATCTTTAAGTACAATTTCCAATGTGATAACAATTAGATGTTCCTCGATCTTGTAACATGTTTTCATATGTATGTCCAGGTTCAATGAATCTAGTAACACATTTCACTCGGTGTGTCATCTTTGCTGCTCAGTAGACATGAAATGATACTCGATAGATAGCTTGGTGTATACTATGTTCTAAGACTACTTTCTTCAATAACCGACTGAACTGTGCATACCGACTAAATATCTTGGTAGAGATAACTGACTAGAGTATATAGAATAACTTTGAACATAAAACTAATGGCAACTTGATAAGTAGTAACAATCTCCCCTTTTGACATTAGTTGAGATGTTTGACAAAAACTACTTTCAAAGTTATAATTCAATAATCTATATACTTGCAAAACTGACTATACTAATAGTATATACAATAGTCAATGAAGATATATCCAGATATACTCCCCTTATCGATATACTATACAAAATTCTGATTTTGTATGCTTGGAGATCAATGTTCTATGTGTTGCTCTTGATCTTTTCTTATTGTCTTGTTCACTGCTCGGTTCACTGCTCTTGGATACTCTGCTTGCTCTGCTCGGTATACTCCCCCTGTATACTATACTCCTTTTGTTTGATACTGTGAATACTACACTCCCCAAATACTATATCACTCCTCTAATACTATATCATATCACTCCCCCTTTTTGACAAACATCAAAACTTAATTACCATTCGAGGGTGGTAACTAGTCAAAAATGGATTTGTACTTGGTCCTTGCTTTGGTGAGAGCGATAGAGAGGGCATCCTTTACACTGTCCATTAAAGAATTTTGTGCTTGAATATTAGCCAATAATGATATTAAGCCATCTACAGTGCTTCCCTCTTATACAGTAGATAAGGAGGTGGCTCGGTTGATCTATTCTTGGATGGATGAAAGATGAGGAAGGAATAATGTCTGAAGTGTCATTATGTCCATCCTGATCTTATGTTCTTCATTTCTTAGGTCCAACTGTTGAGCCATGAGCTGTTGTAGCTTTGTATAAAAATTCTGAACTGAATTGGGCTCTGTGGTCAACCTATTGGAGAGATCGGTGATCTCTTTCTCAATTGCCTCTATTTTATTCTTAATGTCTTTAATGAATAAGGAAAATGTGTAGAGTTTCTGAAATAAATAAAGAATGTGCTTGAGTTGAGGAGTCAACTCAACAATAAATTTGACAAGTTTAAATTTGCCAATAGCTATAGCTTTCTACACCTCTTCTATCATTTTTGCAGTGAGCTCTTTGTCTTTTAGTTTGCTCAAATACTCTGATGCATCTACTCCAGATGTCTCTATCTTTGTTAGGAGTTCATCCAGTTGAATGTGGATGGCTGCATCTGTTGATATTTTAGCTTCAGGTAGCATAACTATTAAGATTTCTTTCACCTTCTGAAGTACCTTATTTTTCTTTTGAATGGCCATTTGTTTTTCTTGTTCAGTCTTTGCTTTGCATAGTTCACCGAAATCAATGAGTGCTTGCCCCTTTAATTTTGATATATCTATATTGGGCAACACTATTGGTTTTGACAAATCAACTTTAAAACTATGCTTTTTCATCTTCTTTTCTTTACCTTTCACCAATGGAACTAAGACAATGGCTTGTGAGGCTTGATGAGCCTCGGTAGGTTGCTCGGTAGAGGCAACACTTTGATCGGTTTTTTTAGCTTCTATAGAGTCCTTTGGTGTCTTGGTACTTGGTGTCTCAGTTGCAACATTCTCAGTGCTAGAAGGTGCTTGAGATGTCTATTCTTGTTTAGTACCTTCTCCTATTGTAGACTTGTGGCCTTCGGTGCCTTGATCCATATCCTGAGGGGTTTCAGTTGAGACAGGTTGCTTGATCAGTGGATAAGGCTAAACTTGTTCCAAGACTGATTCACTAGATACAAGTTTTACATATGCATTGCCTTCTATCATTTCCTGTTCCGGTGCCTCTGTATCCATGACATCTTCATCTATTTGAATGGTGTCAGTAGGGTCTTGCTTGATAACATCAGGATCTTGCTGGGTGACATCAACAATTTCAACTGTAGCTTGTCACCGACATCCTTGATTTTAAAGATTTCCTACCACTTTGCTTTTGTCTCATTTCAACTTCAATATACAGCCCATTCATCAGTTTTAAGGCTCTTTGTTTGACAAGAAACTTTGAGTTGTAGGTTGTCAGATGTTCTTTTATTTCAACTACTGACATGTCAGGAAAGAGATGAACAAGAATTCTTTCTCTGATCTATTTCTCTAAGTCCATTGCATACTTCCACCTATTATCAATATGCAAATAAAGTTCATTTGGAAGTGACTTAGCTAGTTCTAATGGAGCCAACCAGAATTTTAGAAGTGTGCAGATGACAACTTCTTCAATTTGTCTCTTCTCATCATTATTTTTGGTTTCATATTAAACATATCTAAATGATCCAAATCCTCCATATTCTTTCAGATTTGCATAGAAGTTTTCAACACTGTGTACATTTACCTTCTTGCTCTTAACAATATGAAATTTGCTTGCATCCTCTGATTCGGTATCACTAGACTCTTTTGCCAAAATGAGTCTCTGAGTAGATTTCTTGTAGGTCTTTGTTACCTTGGGAGTAGTAACACTCTTTTTTTTCTTACTCGGTGAAGCTGCAGATGCTCTATTGTTAGGTCGCTTTACAGGTGGAGTTGGTGAGGCCTTTGATGTGTCATGTTTCTTTCTCTTCAACACTTTTCCCTTAGGCAATTCAGTGCTCAATGTTATAGCTGCCTCTTGGGCTTCGAAGTCCTCTTTGGTAATGGCAATGGCGCCTTTGACATGTGTAGAGGAAGAGTCTTCTCCGAATTTCTCCGATAATGCCTTTATCATCTTTGTTGCCTTTCTTGTAGAGTTGGGTACTACAATGCCCATTTTTACTTTTTCCTTCACTTCTTCATAGGTTCGATACCTCAGCTTGGTAGCATGTCTTCGTAATGTAAGAAATACATCAATTTGTTGTTGTGTGATATCAAAATCAATCTCATAACCCATCGGTGACAAAGATTGAGTTCTCGGTTCCACAACATTCACATAATAGTAATCAGTGTCAACTTCAAAACATATGTCATTTTTGTATTTCTCCACTAGCTAGGGTGGATTCCTATACCTAATATGCATTTTTTTAAAAAATTTACTGAAGTAATCATCCATAATATCATTGAAATTATCACCTAACTTCTTGATGAAATCATTAATCTGATGGGTGATTGGTCGGTGTAGTTCCTAAACAACTTTACCGACTGATGGAAAGAATTTTTCAAAATAGAAAAACATGCATACAAGTAATGATCCAAACTTTAGTGTATTAGCCGAGTTGTTCTTCTTCAGCTTCCTAATGGTGTTCAAATTCTCAAATAGGTTCTTTAGCAACACCTCACATAGATAAATTTTCATTCCCTTTTTCACAATTTTGTATGCTAGGTCTACTGCTGCACAGGGTACAGTATTTTCCCTTGCTAATTGGAAGAAACAGTAACCTATAACTCTAATGGAAAATTTTAGTTCTTCATCTATGACATTGTTCAATTTCAATCCTCTGCAATCTGATTCCACTCTGGTTAAACTGATCAGTTCCTTCTATGATATCATCTTTTGGGCTCGGGCATGATCATAAATGGGGTAACCGGTAATCAGATGAATGATTTCCTTGGTAATCTTAAATGGTTGCTCTTCTAGCCACATGAAATCATCATGAACTCTGCTCAGAACAAACTTGACCCACTGGGGTTTGAACACATGGGGATAGGTTAGGGCTTTAGTTAATCCCTTGATCTTGATGTTCTCATACTTGCTATTTAATTTACCATCTGTGCATAATTCATCATAGGTGTCTTTAATTTCAATATGACCGAGTTCTTCAACATGACATTTGGTGAAGAATCTCACATCGTCGTCTAACAACACTCTATCAGGGACGAGTGAAAAAGCAGTGTTGTCATCCGATTCAGATGCAACTTTGGGAGTCAAAGAGTATTTTAGTGAGGGCTTCTCTACATTCTTGACAACAATGGGATCTTGAATCTTAGGCGCCATTTTTAGATTTCAGATAAAAGCTAACAAAGGATCCTTAGGGTTTTAGGATTTCAAACGACTAACATTCCACACTTAGCAAATAATAGCAACTTGAAAAGATCAGTAAACCAACTTAACAATGCATTGAGATTGATGTAAATACCTTGAATTTGCTATGTAGGAGGTTTGATCACCTTTGATTCTCTTTGCTCTACTCTCTTGAAAACTTGGTGAGTTGAAAATGACCGCAAAAATGCTTTTAAGTACACAATATGCCTTATCGGGCTCCATGCGGGTTAGGTCAAAAACATTAAATGCACTCGGTTCCACTAAACCTTCTTTCCTTTTTCCGCTTTAACCGAGTAACCAGACTTCCTTCATTCACTGACTTGACAGGCTTCCTATATTCACTGACTTGACAGGCTTCCTGTATTCACTGACTTGACAGGTTTCCTATAAAGTACTTCAAAAGACTTTGATAGAATTTCAAACTTACTATTACATCTTAATTATGCAGATTTGAATTAAGTACATGATAAAATAGGAACTGTTAAGATTTAACCTTGATAGAATGCAGTCCCTTCATACCTTTATCGATTAATTTGGAATAGGTGCACCTAACTCGGTAGGTAAGGTGCTTTCTTCATTTGACACAATTTCCTTCTTTTTCCAAATCATCTTTAATTTGTCTTTTCTAGGTTGATCTCTGCAATCTCCAGCTAAGTGTCCAACTTTGTGACAATGAAAAAATGCCATACCAGGATTTCTCCATGATCTTCGGTTGTTCATTCCAATCCTTATAAAACAGTTGGCACTTATATGTCCATATCTTCCACAACATTCACACCATATCCTTGTATTGTAATCCCATGGTACTGTAGAATATTGTCGATAAGGATTTGTGTGAGTTCAGTAACCTCTAGCATTTGCTCGGTGTGCATACCACATATAGTTCTTTTGCTTAAGCCAACACTTCTCGGTAGTATGTCCATATCTATTGCAGTTTCTACAAAACCCTTTGAATTTTGCCTTCTGATAATTGTCTACAGACTTTTTCCCACATTGTTTAGATGTGTGACTATATTTATTACAATTGTAACATTAACCATTGGACTTAGTGACATTCGGTTGCTTACCTTTTCTGATTTGGCACATGTTGGCAATATGACCTTGATTTCCACAGTAGTTGCAAATAGGCTTCTTTCTTTTGATGTTGTTCTTGTTTCCAGCTTGCTTTGATGATTCTCCTCTCTCGGTAGTATGAATTCCCTTTTTGGTAGAGTCTTTTCCTTTGTAACTGAGTCCTGCATCTTTGTTGGGTCTCCTTGTATTCAATTGCTCATCCAACATATTTGATGCTTCATAACTCTTCTTCAATGTTTCTTTTGATTTCTTCTCTGATTCAAGTTCATTGGTCAACCTTAATACTTCAAGTTTCAATGCTTGATTCTCATCATCCTTCAGAATTGCTTCATGATGTGCATAACCTAGTTGATCTAACAGATTTTGTTGAATTCTAGTCAACCTTGTGATTTCATCATTCTTATTAGATACTAAGAATTCAAGTTGTTGTTTCTCTCTTTGTAGATCTCTTACTTTATCCTTGGCTGTCCTTAATGCATCAAGATTTTCAGTCATCTATGTGCTGAAATGTTCATGTTCTCTTTTCATTGCTTTTAGTTGATCAGCCAGTGCTTTGTTCTTTTCTTTCAATACTCCAATCATTTCTTCAATCTCTTCAGATATACTATTCTCAGATGATGTCTCAATTTGTTCCACTAACTCTTGAGAGTCCTGGAAATCATCAGATAATCTTCTTCTCAATGTCAGAGATTTTTAGATTTGTCTTTGCATGTCTACAATCACTTGATTAGCACGATCCAACTCTTCTTGTAGATACACAATCCTCTGAGATTGTTTATAGCCTTCCATTGATAAGATCTTTCTCTTTAGGCAATTAAACCCTTTTCCAAGATTGAAGTTCTGATACCAATTGTTAGGCCCAATATGGAAAGCTAATGTACTGAGAGGGGAGGGGTGAATCAGTACTTCAAAACTTTTCTTCAACAATAACTTTACTGTTATACATAAACTAAATAGTGTGGTAACATAATATAAAATTAAAACAAATAGATAACAATCATACATGATTCACTCCATAACACATATATTTTGGTTACGCAGAAACTCTTGGTTAGAGAGAAAAACTGCGGTGGGAATGGCACCCACAACTTCACTACTGCAATAATAAAGAGTGCTCAGTTAGAGCTACATGTTTAGCTATTTTTGATAGCTTACCCTGTTAGGAGTAACAAGATCTGTTAGATCTACCTTGCTAAAGGATTTTACAACACTTAAACTAAAATGCTGCACCTGGTTAGAGGCTTTACAATTTATAGACTTGATTAGAGTCTTTTACCCTGTTAAAGGTTTCTCTTACAACTTCAATATATTACAATAAATCATTACAAATATCTGCAACTTTACATCTGGAATGTTATAGTAGATTCTATGTGCTCAGAATAGATTACCTTGCTTATAGCATACCTTGGTAACCCATATAGTAACTCGGGAAACCCTTCTATTTACTCTGTTCTTTGACTATTCTTCGAAAACCTTCTTGGTGACCTTTGTGTCTCTATAACAGTCTTCTTACACTCATGCACACACACTTTTTAATTCTTAACTCATGCTGTATAAATAGATCTCTTATGTTGGTGATCCATTCATTGCTTCGATCTTACAAACATGTTTTATCGAATGAATAATCAGGCAAAATATTTCATTGGTTAGATGACCTCAAAATCATACACAATCTTTAAGTGCAATTTCCAATGCGATAACGGTTAGATGTTCCTCGATCTTGTAACACATTTTTATATGTATGTCCAGGTTCAATGAATCTGGTAACATGTTTTACTTGGTGTCTCATCTTTGCTACTTGATAGACATGAAATGATACTCGGTAGACAACTCAGTGTATACTACGTTCTGAGACTACTTTCTTCAATAACTGACTGGACTGTGCATACCGACTGAATATCTCGGTAGAGATAACCGACTAGAGTATATAGAATAACTTTGAACATAAAACTAATGGCAACTTGATATGTAGTAACAAGGACTGCATTCTCTCAAGGTTAGATCTTAATAGTTCCTACTTTATCATGTACTTAATTTCAAAATTTGCATAGCTAAGATGCATTAGCAAGTTTGAAATTCTATCTAGTCTTTTGGAGAACCAAAGAAGTCGGTAAGTGCAGGAAGCCTATCTAGTCGGTAAAAGCGTAAAAGGAAGTTAATCAGTTTAGTGGAACCAAGTGCATTTAATGTTTTCTTACCTAACTGCACAAAGCCCGATAAGGTAAAATGTGTACATAAAGTTCTTTGCAAGGTCATTTTACACTTACCAGTTATCAAAAGAGAAGAGCTAAGTGATTCAAAGGTGATCAAACATCTCCTGAGCGAATTTCAAGGTATTTATACAGCAATCTCAAACACATTTTTCAAGCCAGTTAACCAATCAATATTAGTTGTGAGCATCTGCATTATATTTACTAAGACGAAAGCATTTTCTAGTTAGTTAAAACCCTAAGCTCTTTCATTAGTAGAAATCCAAGTTTAAAATGGCTCCTAAGTTGCAGAAACCTGTTGTAGTTGAGAATATTGAGAAGCCCTCACTGAAGTATTCCTTACCTCCCAAAGTGGCATCTGAACCTAATGAGAAAACTATATTTTCTCTTATTTCGGATAGGGTTCTATTGGTTGAAGATGTCAGATTCTACACTAAGTGTCGTGTTGAAGAGCTAGGTCATACCGAGATCAAAGATATGTATGATGAGTTATGCACCAATGGAATCCTAGATAACAAGTATGAGCATATCAAAGTCAAGGGATTAACCGAAGCCCTAACCTATCCTCGAGTCTTCAAACCCCAATGGGTTAAATTTGTTTTGAGCAGAGTTCATGATGAGTTTATGTGGTTAGAGGAGCAACCATTAAAAATCAGCAAGGAGATCATTCACATAATAACTGGATACCCTATATATGACCATTCTCGAGCATAGAAAATGATTTCACAGAAGGAATTGATAACTTAAACCGGAGTTGAGTCTGACTGCAAAGGTCTTAAATTGAATAATGTTACAGATGCAGAGATAAAGTTTGCAATTAGAGTCATCGGTTATTGTTTCTTCCAATCGGCAAGAGAAAACAATGTACCTTGTACAACTGTAGATCTAGCCTAAAGGATTGTGAAAAAGGGTATGAAGATTGATCTATGTGAAGTGTTGTTGAAAAAACTATTTGAAAATCTCAACACTATAAGGAAACCGAAGAAGAATAACTCGAAAAACACACTAAAGTTTGGGTCACTCTTAGTGTGAATGTTTTTCTATTTTTAGAAATTCTTCCCATCAGTCGATAACATAATTTGGGAGTTACACCGACCAATCACCCATCAAATAAATGACTTTATCAATAAGCTAGGTGATAATTTCAATGAGATAATGGATGACTACTTCAACAAATTTCAAGAAAAGATGCATAACAGGTACAGAATCCCACCTCAGTTAGTGGAAAAATATAAGGATGATATATGTTTTGAAGTGGACATCGACTAATATTATGTCAATGCAGTAGATCTGAGAACTCAATCTCTACCATCCATGGGTTATGAGATGGATCTTGATATTTCTCAACAACAGATAGATGCCTTTCTATTACTTCCAAGGCATGCTATCGAGATCAGGTATGGTACCTATGAAGAGGTAAAAGAGAAGGTAAAAATAAGCATAGTAGTACCAAAGGCTAGAAGGAAAGCCACAAAAATGATCAAAGTGCTAACTGAAAAATTTGGAGAAGGTTCTACCTCCACTCCTATAAAGAGTGATCAACTCACAATTAAGGAAGAATCTGAGGCTCAAAAAGCAACAATTACTCTGAGCACCGAGTTGCCAAAGGGAAAAATATTGAAAAGGAAGAAACAGGATATACCAAAGGTATCACCGACTCCTCCAGTGAAGTGCCCCAACACTAGATCATCTGCAGTGTCACCTAGAAAGACACAAAAAAATCATGCTCAAAAAAAGGAAAACAAGGATGCCCTGTAAATCTGGCATGGGGAGCTGAAGGTTTTGATCATCTATTATAGACGTTATACATGATACATGATACAACTGATGACTGGTGATTCAGAAAAAAGGTTGAATTGCCTAAAGTGACAAAGACTTATAGAAAGTCAACTAGGAGACTCATTTTGAATAAGGAGTCAAGTGACACAGAATCTGAAGACAAAAATAAATTTTAGATTGTTAAAAGCACAAAGGAAGATGTACATAGTGTTGACAACTTGTGTGCCAAATTGAAACAATATGGTGGATTTGGGTCATTCAAGTATGTAAAATATGACTCTCAGGTAGAAGAAGAAAAGAGACAAATAGAAGAGTCATTTGTATGTACACTTCTTAAATTCCAAGTAGTTCCATTGGAAGTAAGTAATTTTCTTCCAAATGTATTATATTCTCACATTGACAATAGATGGAAATATGCTATGGACTTGGAGAAGCAAATAAGAGAAAGAGTTTTAGTACATCTCATTTCAAACATGTTGGTAGATGATATTAGAAATCATTTGAAAAACTACCAGACAAACTTTCAAGTGAAGCATAGAGCCTTGAAAATGATGAATGGACTTTATCTTGAAGTCGAAAAGGAAACAAAAGAAAAATGGCAAGAAATCTTCAAAATTTAGACTAGAGAAACTCAAGGTGAAGTTGAAATAGTTGACATTACCGAGCAAGATCCTCAACTATTCAACAAGATGAGGATGCCATGGACACTGAGGCACCAGAACAAGAGATGATAGAAGGAAATGCCTATGCCAAACTGGTATCTAGTGAATCAGTTTTGGAACAAGTCAAGTCCTATCCTCCGGTAACTCTGCAAGTTTCAACCAAGAAACCTGAGGACACTGATCAAGGCAAAGAGGGTCAATAGTCTACAAAAGGAGAATCTACTTCTTAGGCCAACGGAGAACAAACTTCTCAAGCACCTGCATGCACTAAAACTATTTCCACTAAGACCCCAAGAAAGGAATCACCGAAGGACACATCAAAGGCTAAGGGAACCGACAAAATTTTTGCCTCTAACGAGCAACCTATCGAGGGTGAACAAGCCTCCAAAGCCATTGTACTCGTTCAACTGGTGAAGACCTCATCATCCAAAGAAAAGAAGGTGAAGAAGCATAGTTTCAAGGTAGATCTATCAAAACCTATTGTGTTGCCAAATGTTGACATTTCAAAACTGAAAGGGCAAGCACTTATTGAATTCAGAGAACTATGTAAAGCCAAAGCAGAACAAGAAAGACAAATGGCTATTCAGAAGAAAAACTAAGTACTTTAGAAGGTTAAAGCATTATTGACAGACATGCTACCTAAAGCTACCATGAATAAAGATGCTGCCATCCATATGCAACTAGATGAGCTGCTCACTAAATTAGAAGCATCAGGAGTAGACGCATCAGAATACCTAAGCAAGTTGAAAGACAAAGAGTTGACTGCCAAAATGATTGAAGAAGTGCAGAAAGCAATTGCCATAGGTAAAGTCAAGCTTGTTAGACTCATTGCTGAGTTGTCCCCTCAACTCAAACATATTCTTTATTTATTTCAGAAGCTCTGTACATTTTCATTATTTATTAAGGATATCAAGCATAAGCCCAAAGTTATTGAACAAGAGATTACCTATCTCTCTAATACATTGACCACTGAGCCAAATTCTATTCAGAATTTCTATACAGAGTTGCAAACTCTTATGGCTCAACAGTTAGAACTTCGGAATGAAGAGCACAAAATAAGGATGGATATCATGACTCTTCAGGCCTTGTTTATTCCTAACTTATCATCAATCCAAGAGAAGATCAACCGAGCTACCCACTTATCCACTAAACAAGAGGGAAGCACTTTAGATTGTTTGATTTCACTATTAGCTGATGTTACAGCTCAGACTTCCCTAATGGACAGTGTCAAAGATGCACTCTCCACTGCTCTCACTGATGCCAGTACAAAGTATAAATCTATTTTTGACTAGTTGCCTCCACCTAATGGTAACTAGTTTTGATGTTTGTCAAAAAGGGGGAGTATACCAAGTATAAGAGTGTACAGTGTACCGAGTAGAATAGAGTATCTGAATGTATAGTTGAATTTGACAAGGGGAGCATAGAACAAAAAGTAGTGAACACCAAGCATTGATCACAAGAGCATGCAAATTAAGATATGTACAGTATATTGATAAGGGGAGTATATATTTGAATATGTTACTATTCATTGACAATTGCATACATTGTCATCTTAGTCAAATTTTGTAAGTATATAGATTTTGAGTTATGACTTTGAAAGGAGTTTTGTCAAACATACCAAACTAATGTCAAAAGGGGAGATTGTTATTATTTACTAAGTTGTCATTAGTTTTATATCCAAAGTCATCCTATATACTCTAGTAGATTAATACTATCGAAATATTTAGTTGGTAAGCACTAAAGCAATCGGTTACAGAAGAAAGGAATCACAGAGTTAAGTATATACCGAGCTGTCTACCAAGCAATGTTCTATGTATACCGCGCAACAAAGAAGGTATATCGAGTAATCTGAACCAAGTAGAAACGTGTTACTAGATTCAATGAACCTGGACACATATGTGGAAACATGTTACAAGAATCAAGGAACAGGGAACCATTATCACATAGGAAATTGCACTTCAAGATTTTGTATGATTTTGAGGAAGTTTATCCAATGAAATAATTTCTATGTTTATTCATTCGATGAATCTTGTTTGTAAGATCGAAGCATGAACAGATCACCGTCCCAGAGATCTATTTTTGTATAAGTGCTGTGAAATCCTTTAGCAAGGTAGATCTAAAGATCTTGATACTCCTAACAGGGTAAGCTATCAGAAATAGCTAAACATGTAGCTCTAGCTGAGCAACCTTTATTATTGCAGTAGTGAAGTTGTGGGTGCCATCCCCACCACAATTTTTCTCTCTAACAAAGAGTTTTTGCATTAACCAAAATATTTGTGTTATGGAGTGAAATATGTATGAATGTTATTTCTATAATTATGTGTTAGTTTTATATTATGAGATCATCAATTTACAATTTATGTTTATCAGTAAGATTGTTTCTCAAGAAAAGTTTTGAAGTACTTATTCACCCCTCCCCTCTTAGTACATTAGCTTTCTTAGTTGGACCTAACAGAACCACCTCCATACAAGGTAGAATGTTGATATAATTTGAAACAACCATTGATACCACTTCAATGAGAAAAGAAGTATTTCAAAAGAACTTGTCTTACATACTAAGTGTTGATTCTATAATATCTTTCTCCAATTGATGCTAAACAAGAACCCAATATCATCTACTGATAGATTTATAATCAAAATTTAATAAAGGCATTTACTATTATCATATTGCAAAAATAAATGAATAGCCACTTTTTTATGTTTTCAAAGATAGTTTGGCCTACAATGATATGTTGGATCTATGTTTGATGGGAAACTCATTTGATTAGTTCAAAAACCTCTCCATCAAACTCCTCAAACCCCCTTCTAAAGCCAATTGCTAAATGGTATGGCAATATATTAAAGTAGCATTGAAAATGTAAACCAAAAAACCATAAATACCTTGATCAAAAGAAACCTTATGTAGGTCGACATGGTGCTCAAAAACTAATCCAATGTAATGTAATTGTTGCACATAATCTCTCTAATAACATTAGAAATTGAGATAGATGAAAGGAAAGATGGCTCTACAACACTCTGGTTTTTGTTGGTGACACCCTCGACCATTGAATTCCTCCATTAATGGGCAACACTCTCTGAGCAATACATCAGAATTGGAATCCCCACAATATAAAATCCTTTATATGTTTCTCTTCATATTCTCCTCACTTTGACCATTCTTTCTATAGCAAGAGGTGGGAGAGAAAGGGTCCACTTTAGATCAATATTGCTCTTGTGATTTGAAGCATTTACATTACATACATTTAGAGTTTTTACTCAAAACATAGAGTAGAACTCTAGTTTGAATTTTTAGCTCATTAGGATCTTACAAACACATGAGTTTCTAGGGAACACACACTTTTCAATACTTTATTGGTTATTTATGGAGGTGGAAATTACCAAAACAAATAGGTTTGACTAAGGCAAAACCCTATATAGCCACCCATATACCATTTTTCAAGTTTTAGGCATAGGTACAGAGATTCGGTGCAGTTGTAGAATTCTAAAAAACTAAACTTTGTAGGTACAGGTCCATATCTAGAGGAAAGTATCAATTTTCATAGACCAGGGCATCCAGCTTCCTAGTCGAGGACCAAGGCACCTAGCACCCTAGTACAAGACTAAGGTGCCTAACGCCCTAGTCCTTTGTGCTTTTGGGCAATTTTTGTTAGTTCTGCATCCTAAGAACTCATTTCATAGATTTTAGAATCTTGTGTCAGCATAGTAACAAGGACCAAGGTGCCCAACGCCTTGGTCTGGCTCAATCAAGCTCAATTTCAAGTAACAAGTGCATAGCTGAGTTTCATTTCCTATTTTACATTTTATATCTCAGTCTCAGTTATGCATTTCTCTATTATTTTAGTTAACAGTGTCATTTCCATTCATCTTCCTAGCTTATTTTATCATTTGGTCATATTTAGCTCATTCCCTTTCATAGAAGCAAAGGAATAGAAACCCTAAATATATTCCTTGACTCTCTTTCAGGAAGCCGAAGTGAATCATCTCCTTCTTCTCTTTCATATTATAATGTATCGAGGAAAGTGGGACTAGGTATTAGTTTACTCAATCCCATTTTTTGCCATCACACTATCTAAATTTTGAAATTGTTGAAAATGACCATATTTGAATGTCAAATGTTTTGTGGCAAGAAAACACAACAAACAAGAAGACACAATGCTTGAAGGTGTTGTTGTCAAAATTTTGAGCACAAAGTGTATGTTTAATAGGCTAAAATAGCCCAATTTCTATAGGTCTAAAGACATTCAAAAACACTTCAAACACTTTTTAGCTTAAGGACAATGTCTCATGGCGATAACCTCGGCCCCCAACCTATAATCTTCATCAACTCAAATGTAGGGACACCTTGAGGGGTGTATACACTATTTTGTCTTTGCGTGAAAGGATAAATATAGGCCAACAGGACTAGAAGGATAACCCAATGACAGGTATGTGTAGGATCATAAGGGGCCAAAAAGTGGTGATATTCTGACTACAGTTCTGATTGACAGGCTGATTGAAAAATATTTATAACTTCCAAACAGTGTCACATTTTTTGAATCTGAAATATGTGTCACATTCTATGCTTCATAGACAATACGATTTAAAAAAAAAATTGAATTTCATAAAGTTTTGACCAAGTTATGGTGGTCAGAAATACGAGTTTTTAATATTTTTAAAAAGTTGTAGTAAAAAAATCATAATTAATTATTTATTTAAAAACATACCAAAAAATATGTGTCACATTCAGAGATGAGTCTTCTACATATATCTAAAATCTTATAAAAAATATTTTGATTTGATTGTGATAAGGGTGGTCAGACAGACACCTGCTTCTATATTTTTCTTGAAATTTTAGTACTATTGCATTGAAATTTCAATTTTTTATGAAATAGATTTATTTATTTTTAGAAAAAACTAGTATCTTAGAAACTACATTCAGTTTTCTATAGATTCTATTCTTACATAATTTTGAAATAATGTTGGTAACCTATTCAAATTTTTACATCAAGTTCCCTAACTCTATTTTCTAATTTTCACTGCCAATTAAGGGCATGTTTGGCCCACCATGATCCTACACATACCCGAACCCTCTCCCTGAAAAAATTCAAGTAGATTATTCTTAGCTGAGGATTTTTGTCTCATTCTATAGGAGCCTTACATATGGTTATTATTGTCCTGCTTGTGAAGTGTACCTGTACCTGTTATACCTGCAGCTGCAACACAGAACACTCAATAAATCATGACAAGCAATGGTTAGAAAATTAATCAACGAAAGATAAAACCATAGCTAATCGATATATTGCCTCCTAGTAAATGCGAGTATGAATTTTTCTCAAGTAGATCTGATTATGCAAATTCCAGTGAATTGACTACACTTATATGGAGGATTTAAATGATGAAGATGCATAAGCTAGAAATGATAGCATTATTAAGCTACATGATTTTATGATTATTCTAGAAAATAAGCTAGAATGAAGATGCAATTAAGCTAAAATTGAATATGATAACAATGCTAAGAATGATTTGCTAAGAGCTATATGCCTATAGTAACAATGCTTGAATGAAAATGAGATGGGTTGATTATTGCTATAAAATGGGGTCTGTTTATAGGATTTCCAAGGCTAGGGGTGAGGTGGTAGGAATCAACGGTCAAGATTAAGTCTGAAGATATCAATGGTGAAATTGGAGGAGGTTGGAAAAGAAGTTGGATTAAAGGGAACATCTATCATCTCCATGGTGACAAGTGTCAAGAGGCTTCTAGAAGAGGTTGGATGAAAGGGAATACTTAGTGACAAGTGTCAAGAGGCTTCTAGAAGAGGTTGGATGAAAGGGAACACTTAGTGACAAGTGTCACAAAGATTCTAGAAGAGGTTAGATGAAAGGGAACACTTAGTGACAAATGTCACAAAGATTCTAGAAGAGGTTAGATGAAAGGGAACACTTAGTGACAAGTGTCACAAATCTTTTCTCATGAGAGGGTAAAGTGTTCAAGAAAAGGGAACATGTGGGTAAATGGAATGGGTTAGGTTTAGGAATGGTTATGTTAGGTGGTTAAAAGTTAGGAGAATTGAATTTTAAAAATTCAAATAATAGGAAAAGGCTAATTAATTTGAACAACTCATAATTGATTTGTTTTAATTAATTAGAGGATTAGAAGAAATGAATTTGATGGGGAAGAATTAATTAATTTGAATTAATTAACCATAGAGGATTATTGAAATGAACCTATTAAATAAATCCTTTTATTTATTAATAAGTAGAGGAAAGGGTGTATTTAATCAAATTGTTGATGAATTTAATTAAATTAGGGAGGGAGATTAATTAAATAATTGCTTATTCAATTAATTATCTTCAAACCATTTTTAGGTGTATACATTTTGCCCCTCTTTGAAGCGAGGAGTGATGACGCGTTGATTCAAATAATAATCTCATTTTGATGATGATATTGGTTTGATAGGATGCCCCAGCTCTTGATTGCTAAATTTCGGTATTATGATGCCCCCTCGAGAGATCAATTGAGATAATTGATCTTTGGAGTTTTGTGAATTTTTGCAAAATTGATATCCCGATAGATTTGATTTGATTTCTGCAATTGTGTTTGATGAAAATGTGAGTTCTTCGATTAGCTTGATTGATTAGATTAATAAGATCGAGATTCAGTCTAGTTTTAGGAATGACACCTCCTATATAAGACAAAGATGATCAAAGCGTCTGGTTTCAGGAAGGATTCATCCTGTATAAGACATGATCAGAACGTCTGGCTTTAGGAAGGATACATCCCATATAAGACATGATAGAATCAATTGGGTTTGATTGATTTGATAATGTTGATTAGATAAAGAACTGACTGTTTGTTGATATCAAGTTACAAAAATATTCGGATATGCTGATGTTGATTCTGTTGAGAGTGATAGCATAGGATTTTCGTTGGGTCGACAATATTTGAAGAGATATGAGTCATTCATTTGATTGCGTATATACTTGTGATGATACTTTGATGATTCCTGCGATAGATTTAACCTTGGATAAAAGGAGCCTGTGGTATCCCATGCAAGAATGAAATGCAAGCTAAAATGCAAATGAAAATGCAAAGCTATGACTAGACCAATCATTGGATTATTTTGTTTTGTCATCATTGAGCTTTTGAAATGTGGCAAGTGAGTGTAAACATCGATGGTATAATTAACCATGATGACCTGAGAACTGCTTTCTTGGATTTTGACATAGCAAGTTAACACAAGCATCAAGGTATAATTGAACCAAGATGACCTGAGTGTTGTTTGCATAAAATAGGCAGTATTAACCATTGGTATATGCAAATCGGAAATGTCTTTGATGATACTCCGATGATCATGTCCTGAGATAAATTTGCACATATTAATGATTAATTTTCAGACAATAGACAATAAAAATATCATGTTCCTTCCTTGTTCCTCTAGTCAAAGACATCTTGGAGTCACTCAAAAATCATGATAGCAAAAATCAATATAGAAAAGTTGAACAATCATTTTAAAATCATTATCCAAAAGATATCATCTATTGAAAAGTGTATGATGTGCTTAGATTGACTTCGTGATAGCTTGATAGTTGATAGTTTGATCTCGTGTTCAACATTGGATGTGTTTCAGTTTTCACTTGATAAGTGTTGTCTAACTATTTGGTCTACCTATTTGATTAAGTTCAAAATGGTCAAGAGTTTGCCCCCAGCTAGGTGTAGGATTTTGCCCCAAGCCTAGAAACAAAGTTGTTATGATATACTCAATGATCCAAACCATGGTGAGAGATCAGCTGTGATGCCTACGTATGTACAAATGCTTATGATGGAAATGGATAGCATTGATGGAGGATGAATGCAAGCAGAAAGATACATGAACTAATAGATGGAAGAGCTAGCGAACTAATAGCACCTATTTACCAGGTTTTCACTAGTTGTGTTTATTGCACTTTTTCTCATATTTGATTTTATTTATTTATTTATTTATTTTTTCACTGTTTTTTATTTTTTTTCACTGTTTTTGAATTTTTCTGCTTTTTTTAAACATAAGTGTTTTTCAGATTCATTTATTGATAGGTTCCTCAATTTGATCTACATCTTGTGTTGATAGTTGATATGCTCCTGATCCAAATACTGTTGTGACTAGAAATGGACCTAACCAGTTTGGTTCAAACTTTCCTTTCTTTTCTCATTTGCCTGGTTGCATGGATTTTCCTTTAGTACTAGTTCTCCAACTTGAAAGACTCATGGTTTAACCTTATGATTATAACTCTGGCACATTCTTCACTGATATACCTTTAAATGATCAAAGGCATTTTGTCTTTGTTCATGAATCAATTCTAACTCTTGTAGTCTAGATACTCATTGTTCTTCATCTAGGATGAGACCTTTTAGTGATACACGTAGAAAGGGTATCTCTACTTCGATTGGCAATATTGCTTTTGATCCATATACAAGAGAGAAAGGTGTGGCACCTGTTGGTGTGCGAATACTGGTATGGTAGGACCATAGAGAAAGGTTCAGTTGATTATGCCAATCTCTTCCAACATCGTTCACTGTCTTTTTGAGGATTTTCAGAATAGTTTTATTAGATGCTTCTGCCTACCCATTCCCCTCTAGATAATAGGGTGTGGATAATCTCTGTTGGATTTTGAACTTCTCACATAGCTCTTGTACATCCTAATTTTTGAATGGTCACCCATTATCAATGATAATGGTTTTTGGTATTCCATAGCGACTGATGATGTAGTTCAAGATAAATGCAGCAATTTGTTTTCCTGTGATGTTTGTGAGAGGTACTGCCTCAATCCATTTTGTAAAATATTTTGTAGCTACAAGGATGAATTTATGACCATTAGATGAAGAAGGGTTTATCTTTCCTACCAGATCCAGACCCCATTGACAAAAATGCCAAGATGTTACTAAAGCATGAAGTTCTTGTGCTGGTGCATGGATCAAATTCCCATGGATCTGACATTGTTTGTATGTTCTAGCTATCTGAAAAGAATCTCGTTCCATAGTAGGCCAATAATAGCCCAAACGTATGAGTTTTTTAAAAAGGGTAAGACCACTTGAATGAGTGCCACAAATGTCATTATGGACTTCATGTAAGGCCTTCTCATATTCTTCTTATTCGAGACATCTTAAAAGAGTACCATCTAGACCTCGTTTAAACAGGGTATCTGTGATGAGAGTAAAATGGGAGGATTGACTAATAAAGTTTCTCTTTTCATTTTTCAATAAGTCAAGGGATAGGGTATTTTCTTTCAAGTATGTGTAAGTTCGGCCATAGTGGGAGGAATCATTCCAAACAAGGTGACAAATAGTTCAGGAATTAGGACAATTATGAGCAGGGTAAAACAATTTTTCCACCAGGAGTTCATAATGCTTTTGATTTTCTTGTGTCTGAAGGAGAGAAGCAAGTGTATCCATGACATCTGTTGCTTTGTTGTCATTTTTTGGAATCTGCTGGAAAGTTATTTCTACAAAGTACTTCTTAATATCATCAACCATCTTTTTATAAGGCATCAATTTTTCATCTTTTGTTTGATAGTCATCATTAATTTGATTGATGACGAGCTGAGAGTCTCCAAAGACTTGTAGTTGTGTAATATTCCATTCTATAGCCATTTTGATACCTGTAACCAAAGATTCATATTCTGTTGTATTGTTGACCTGCATGGAAAGCTTAATTTGTATGCTTTTGGTATTGTATGACCTTGTGGTGTGATGAATACAATACCTGCTCTTGATCCGTATTGTGTTCCATTATTGATGCTTGCTCCTGGACTGATATTCAGGTGATGTATTGTAAGATATGGATCGAACCCTGGAATGTTTGTGTCATGCTCTATGAATTGTACCTTTACCTGCAAACACAATGCACTCAATAAATCATTATAAGCAATGGTTATTAAATTGAAACAATGAAAGACAAAACCATAGCTAATCAACTTATTGCCTCCTAGTAAATGTGAGTATAAATTTTTCTCTTAGATCTTAGTATGCAAATTCCAGTGACTTGACTACACTTAGATGGAGGATTTGAATGCTGAAAATGCATGATCTAGCAAGAATAGCATGATTAAGCTATATGAGTTCATGATTGATCTAGAAAATGAACTATAATGAAGATGCACTTAAGCTAAAATGAGCATGATAACATTGCTAAGAAATGATAAACTAGAAGCTAGATGCCTATAATAACAATGCTTAAGCTATGAATGAGATGGGATCAATAATGCTCAAAATGAGGTCTATTTATAGGATTTTCCAAGGCTAGGGGTGAGTTGGCATGAATCAACGGTTGAGATTGATCTGAAGATATCAATGGTTAAATTGGAGGAGGTTGGCAAAGGAAGTTGGATTAAAGTGAACATCTGTCATCTCTATGGTGACAAGTATCAAGAGGCTTCTACAAGAGGTAGGATGAAAGGGAACACTTAGTGACAAGTGTCACAAAGGTTCTAGAAGATGTTGGATGAAAGGGGACATGGTGGTAGGTAGAATGGGTTAGGTTTAGGAATGGTTAGGTTTAGGAGTGGTAGAAGTTAGGAGAATTTGAATTTAGAAATTCAAACATTAGGAAAATGGCTAATTAATCTCAACACTCATAAATGATTTGTTTTAATTAATTAGGAGATTTAGAAGAAATGAATTTGCATGGGGGAAATTAATTAATTTGAATTAATTAATTAAAGGGGTGAAATGAACCTATTAAATAAATCCTTAGATTTATTAATAAGTAGATGAATGAGAGATTTAATCAAATTGCTTAGTGAATTCAATTAAATTGGGGAGGAGGGATTAATTAAATAATTGCTTATTTAATTGATTATCTTCAGACCATTTTTAGGTGTGTACAGTTTGTATATGAATAGGTAAAATTAATTTGCCATCTTTTGAAGGGTTCCAAATATTTTGGCTCTAGTTTCAATAGAGGAATTGCTGGATGTAGATCAGTTGTGCCAATGGTAACTACTTCTATTGATTCCATCAAAATGGATGACCTTTCTTGATAAAATTCAGGTAAGGTGTCAAATCTCCCATCTTTTGGTGCCTCAAGGAGGTTTTCACCCTTAGACATGTCCTTTATTTTTACTTTTTTTCGGTGTAATGTTGCCAAGAATTGGTTTTCAAGATTATACCTGATATTGGTTTCTTGATTTTCATTTTTGCAACTAGGAGATTTAACACCCACTTGACATGAAGATACGTTAGCAGAATCCTTGGTGAAAGTTGTTGCGGGTTTAATTTCATTAAGATATATGGATATAGCATGAGCATTCGGTAAGGTATCAATGGCAGTATGTCCTTCATTTTCCCAGTCCATAGGTTCAGGAGGGATTAAGGATAAAGGATCCTCACATGTTGAATAGTTTCAAAGATATTAGGGGTCATGATAGAGATATCAGAGCTTTCAATATGTATTTCCATGTCTAGAACGATACTCTTGTCAGAATGACCTCGCATAAGAAACTCTTGATCATCCTCGGTTAAGTCCATGTCAGCCGAATGTGATTCTGATTCAAGTAGGCTAGTTCCTAACGTTTGTTTTGTATATGCATGAACTACATCGACTTCTACATCTTCTTCTTCCCTTTCAATTTCAAGTTGCTCTTTTCTGTTTTCCCATGATAGAAAATATTCTCCAGTCCCTCGATCTCTTAGTCGCATTTGTTTCTCAATGTTTGATAGAATTGATGCAAATGATTATTCTTTGGATTGTGTGCTTGAAGATGTCGCCTCTCTATTATGTGACACAATGACCTCTTTAGCTAATTTTAGATTATTACAACACTACAATAGATTTGAGTCTATTGATATTGTGATTTCCTGCCCATTGTAGGGAAATTTTAAGCACTGATAACATGTTGATGGAATAGCTTGTATGTCCTGTATCCATGGTCTCCCCAAGAGTATGTTGTATGTGTTGAAATGTGGCGACTGATCAGCAAAGTACTGTACACTCAGCACCTATCCTCGTCGGGGTCCGGGGCCGGGCCGGGCCTCGGGTAGGGGTTCGGGGGCGGCAACCCCCGAGAAAGCGGGGGTTCAGGGGCGGCAGCCCCCGAGAAATTTTTTTTGCCATTTTTTGTTGATGAAAACCGAAATTGTAATAAAACCCTAAAAATGGTCGACTTTGTTTGTTGCCCTAAAAATGCATGTTATAAGCGGCTGGGATGCTTAAGGCATTTTAAGGTTGATGTACTATTTTTGCTGGATAATAAGAAAGATTGGACGGCTGTGTATGGTGGACGTAACCCATTCTGGGTGAACCACGTTAAATCTCTGTGTTATCTGTGTCCTGTTTTATTTCTTTATCTTTTGTATTTAAATCTGCATATAATTGTTAGTTCATATTTGCTTCGGATCTGCTTGAAACCCTAACAATTGGTATCAGAGCGAGGTTTTCTGTAAATTGGCAGGACTTTCAGATTTGAGTGGGAGCAATGGAGGATTCCAAATTCAAGGTCAAAAAGTTTAACGGCCAGAATTATCAGTTATGGAAAATGCAGATGGAGGATTACTTGTATCAAAAGGATTTGTGGTGGCCATTGGAAGGAAAGGCAAAGAAACCGACCACAATATCAGATGAAGAGTGGGACATTTTAGATAGAAAGGCACTGGGATCCATTCGATTGTGCCTTGCGGCGTCTGTAGCATTCAATATAACAGAAGCAAAAATGACTGTAGATTTGATGGCAACATTGGCTAAGCTGTATGAGAAACCCTCGGCTTCGAATAAGGTATTTCTTATGAAGCGTTTGTTTAATTTGAAAATGAGTGAGGGAGGATTTGTAGCGGAGCACTTAAATGAATTTAATACAATTACCAGTCAATTGTCTTTGGTAAAAATTACCTTTGTAGAAGAGGTTAGAGCTCTCTTGATTTTATGTTCTTTGCCAGAAAGCTGGAATAGCTTGGTTATGGCTGTAAGTAACTCTGTCTCTGGTAAAAATACTTTGGTATTTGATGATATTGTTGGTGTTATCCTAAGCAAGGAAATGCGAAGGAAAAGCACAGGTGAGACTCCAACATCATCGGGTAGTGTTTTGAATGTGGAGAACAGAGGAAGATCAAAGGAAAGAGGAAAAGGCCCTGGGAATGAGAAGTCACGAGGGAAGTCAAAGAAAGGACGCTCTCAATTTAGAGGAAAGAAATATTGCTGGTACTGTGGAAAGCCTGGTCATCTAAAGAAAGACTGTTGGTCTCGAAAAAACAAAGAAGGAGACAAAAAATGAAAATGATAGTAAGGAAGCTAATATTGCAAGTAATACTTTACAAGATGCTTTAATCTTATGTTTGGATAATGTTAATGATTCCTGGGTAATAGATTCTGGGGCTTCATTTCATGCTACACCCCATAGAAAATATTTTCTAGATTATGTTCAAGGTGATTTTGGACAGGAATATTTGGGTGATGATGAGCCCTGTCAAATTGTTGGAAAAGGAAAGATAAAGATCAAGTTGCAGAATGGTAATGACTGGTTTCTGCAGGAGGTAAGACATGTTCCTAATTTAAGAAGAAATTTAATTTCTGCAGGGCAACTAGGTAGTGAAGGTTGCATAGTTACCTTCTCAGATAGTATGTGGAAGGTCACTAAAGGATCATTAGTAGTAGCTAAAGGTGCGAAGGTAGGCACATTGTGTACTGGTAACACTTACTCTACCTTAGCTGCTACAGATAAAGTTACTGCAGGGACAACAACAATAAATGTTGCAAGAACAGATTCGATAATGTGGCACCATAGGCTTGGGCACATGAGTGAGAAAGGGATGAAAATCCTTCACTCCAAAAATCTATTGCCAGGACTAAAGAAGATTGATTTAGAGTTCTGTGAGAACTGTGTTTATGGTAAACAAAAAAGAGTCAGATTTCTCAAGGTTGGGAAAGAGAAGAAGAGTGAGAAGTTAGAGCTTGTACATTCAGATGTATGGGGACCGGCTCAGGTATCATCTCTTGGTGGCTCTTGTTATTATGTTATTTTTATTGATGACTCAACCAGAAAAACATGGGTATATTTCCTAAAACAAAAATCAGATGTTTTTGAAACTTTTAAGAAATGGAAAGCTTTGGTTGAGAATGAGACAAGAAAAAAGTTGAAGTGTCTCAGATCGGATAATGGAGGTGAGTATTGCAGCAAAGAATTTGAAGATTACTGTTCCTTAAATGGGATTCGAAAGCAGAAGACAGTTCCAAGAACTCCACAGGAAAATGGTGTGTCAGAGAGAATTAATAGGACCATCATGGAACGTGCGAGGAGCATGAGATTGCATGCTGGATTGCCCTTACATTTTTGGGCAGATGCTGTATATACTGCTGTCTATTTGATAAATAGAGGACCTTCAACCCCTTTGGATGGTGGTATTCCAGAGGAGGCATGGACTAGTAAAAAGGTAAATTATTCTTTCCTAAAAACTTTTGGTTGTGAAGCTTTTGTCCATGTTGATAAAGAAAACAGAACCAAGCTTGATGCTAAATCTCATAAATGTACCTTCATTGGATATGGGATAGATGAATATGGCTATCGGTTATGGGATTTTGAAAATAAGAAAATAATTAGAAGTAGAGATGTTATATTCAATGAGAAGGTTATGTATAAAGAACAGATGCAGGAAAAGAAGCATGAACAGGACAAACAAGAATATGTGGTGTTGGATGAGATTCCTGAAAATGAAATGCCACAGGTACCTAATGCTCAGCAACAACAGATTGTCCCACAAACTCCTGCAAGTGTTAGACGTTCTACGAGGACAAGTAGACCCCCTGAAAGATTTTCTCCTTCTTTGTATTCTATTTTATTAACGGATTCTGGTGAACCAGAAGAATATGAAGAAGCAATGCAGGTGGATGCCAAACAATAGTGGCAGCTAGGCATGAAAGAGGAGATGGATTCCTTGATGAAAAATAAGACTTGGGACTTAGTCCCTTTACCTGTAGAAAAAAGAGCCTTGCCTAACAAATGGGTTTATCAGCTGAAGGAGGAGAAAGGAGGTCAGAAAAGATATAAGGCCAGACTTGTGGTAAAAGGTTTTGCACAGAAAAAGGGTATAGATTATGATGAAATATTTTCTCCAGTTGTAAAAATGACTTCAATTAGAACTGTACTTAGTCTTGTGGCTGCAGATGATTTACATCTTGAACAATTAGATGTCAAAACAACTTTTCTCCATGGAGATTTGGAGGAGGAAATTTACATGTTTCAACCACAGGGATATGAGGTCAAAGGTAAGGAGAACTTGGTGTGCAGGTTGAAGAAAAGTCTGTATGGCCTAAAGCAAGCACCCCGACAATGGTGTTTAAAATTTGAAAGTTTCATGGCTGAACATGGTTATCATAGATGTCATTCTGATCATTGTGTATATTTTAAGAGATTTGATAATGGCAGTTATATTATCTTGTTGCTTTATGTTGATGACATGCTTGTTGCTGGGTCTAACATGCAACATATAAATGATCTTAAACAGAAATTAGCCAGGTCATTTGCTATGAAGGATTTGGGTGTAGCTAAGCAAATTCTCGGTATGAGGATTACATGGGACAGGAAAAATAGAACCTTGAATTTGTCCCAAAGTGAGTATATAAAGAAGGTGTTGAAAAGATTTAACATGCAAGATGCAAAAGTAGTTAGTACACCTTTGGCTAGTCATTTCAAATTGACTAAGGAGATGTGCCCAAAGGCACAGGAAGAGGTTAATAAAATGTCTAACATCCCGTATTCATCAGCTATTGGTAGTCTGATGTATGCAATGGTATGCACAAGGCCAGATATTGCACATGCAGTGGGAGTTGTGAGCAGGTTTATGAGTAATCCGGGTATGGAACATTGGAATGCTGTGAAATGGATTCTTCGGTATTTGAAAGGAACTACTACGAAGGCATTATGTTTCAAAGGATCTAATGCTGCTCTAAGTGGATTTGTTGACTCTGATCTGGCAGGTGATATTGATTCATGGAGGAGTACTACAGGGTATGTTTTTACTATAGGGGGAACTGCAGTCAGTTGGATTTCTAGGTTGCAAAAGGTTGTTGCACTTTCAACCACTGAAGCTGAGTATGTTGCTGCTACAGAAGCCAGCAAAGAGATGATTTGGTTGCAATGTTTTCTGAAGGAATTGGGTCAGACACAAGAGGATAGCCCATTGTATACTGATAGCCAGAGTGCCATTCATCTTGCGAAGAACTCTGCTTTTCATTCAAGGACAAAGCACATTTAGCTCAGGTACCACTTCATCCGGACTATTTTGGAGCAGGGTCAGTTACGGCTTGAGAAGATTCACACAAGTGAGAATCCTGCCGATATGTTCACAAAGGCAGTTCCACAGGAGAAGTTGATTTCTTCATCAGTTTCTGTTGGTCTTCTTGATTGATAATTGTGGAATTTATACCAGTCAAGTCCTAGTGTTTTATCCAGCGGATGTTGCATGTACAGTGGTGTCGTGTAGTATCAGTCTCCAAGTGGGAGATTGTTGAAATGTGGCGACTGATCAGCAAAGTACTATACACTTAGCATGTATCCTCGCCGGGGTCCGGGGCCGGGCCGGGCCCTGGGCAGGGGTTCAGGGGCGGCAGCTCCCAAGAAAGCGGTGGTTCAGGGGCGGCAGCCCCCAAGAAAATTTTTTTTGCCATTTTTTGTTGATGAAAACCGACATTGTAATAAAACCCTAAAAATGGCCGACTTTGTTTGTTGCCCTAAAAACGCATGTTATAAGCGGCTGGGATGCTTAAGGCATTGTAAGGTTGATGTACTGGTTTTGCTGGATAATAAGAAAGATTGGACGGCTGTGTATGGTGGACGTAACCCATTCTGGGTGAACCACGTTAAATCTCTGTGTTATTTGTGTCTTGTTTTATTTCTTTATCTTTTGTATTTAAATCTGCATATAATTGTTAGTTCATATTTGCTTTGGATCTGCTTGAAACCCTAACAGTATGGTAGGTCCAAGTCTAGAACTTGGCATGATGTGTCTTTTTGCAAAGGTCCCACTCTGAGGGGTAATACCACAATTCCTTTAGAGTAATGTTCTTCTTCACCATATGCTTTGATTTTTATCTTTTTTAGGGAATCAACTACATCTTTTGAATAACCCAGAGCACAGACAAGACTCAAAGAGATTATGTTCAAGCCAGCTCCCCCATCTATCAGGACACGTTTAAAAAGCATTCTATGAATGAGGACTTCAATTTGCAAGAGAGCATTATGGGGATGCTGCAATGAATTAATGTTTGGATATAAAGGAGATGAGCTTTGAATAGGGTCCTTTGAAATAGGTTTGATGGCAATTACGGATATCCCTTGGGGAATTCCATTTGGGTGTATTCTTTGGTGATGATGCTATGGGAGGTTCTTGCAAGCTTTCAAGAGGTGTAGGAATAGATGCTTTTGGAGAATCAATTTGTTTATAGGGGGATGAGCCTTTGCTAGAACAGGTGCACGATTTTGATCTTTCTCAGCCAAATCCTTTAGAGATCTCTTTAAGAGTTGCATAAAATAGCCACCTTTCTCTAGAGATGTGTTTGAATCCTTGTGAGATTGTGATATAGTTAGATTTTGATTTTGGACCTGTTTGATTGCTCTAATATGTTGACTCGTTACTTGTATTTTTCTTTGGTATGTCATGTTGATATGATTTTCAGTTATTTTAAATGTCTTTGTTTCCGTTTCAAGGGTTTTATTGTCTAAATGTTGTTTTGATAAGTGATCAACTATCAAGGTAAATACGCTAGAGTGATATGACATGAAAAGATGATTCAAGTGTTTAAAAGTTTGCAAGTTTTTTGATCTTCGTTTTAGGAGTGCAATGATGATGATTTGATAAAAATTGAGTCTAGTAGGAACGATATATCCTACGATGTGGGACAAGATTATCCTGACCAAATATTTCAGTTTCATGGTAAAGGATGATTGATCCTAATGAGAAACTATGTTTGAGTGATTAGTTTATCAAACAAGGCGATAATGCACTTTGAGATGTTTATATATTTAACTTGTTGAGAGTGAGCACTTGAAAATCTTGAGGTGTTTATCTTCTAGAGTCTGATTTTGATGGATGATAACTTGACCAAGCGAACCGAGGAGACAATTTAAGCACAAAATGACAAATAACAAATGTTTATGAATACTGCAAATTTATCAAGAAGAATGATAGACCTGAAAAAGTCATGCAAATTGGCAGTTCTAGACTGATAAAAATAGAGACTCGTATGACATAATATATAGCCCCAAATGACATAAGATACAAGACCAAATGACAAATCAAAAATTTCCTTTGCAAAAGCAAAGACTCGTACGACAGTACTTCATGAACCATACGACAAAACAGATTTCGCGTACGATAAATCACCTAACTCATATGACAGATAACAGGACAATGAAAAATATGTTTGTTTTGCCGATTTTTGATTAGTGAAAAATGATGTTTTGCTTATGTTTTCCAGTTTTTAGATGTCTGATTTTTTAATTTAGGGATGAATACACAACAAACACATGATGTGATAAGTGACTCCAAGCATGCTAAACCCTAACAAAATTGGCTTAGGAGAGAAAACCTTCACTTGCAAGATTAGATACACACCCAATAGCTAATCAGAATACGGTCATTGAGTCTCACGCAATGGATTCTCAATGCTATATTATCTGACTCCAAACACTAATGGCGGCACAATATGGCAAGTGTCTTGGGAGAGTTACTATCTCTCTTGCACAAATATTATCACCCTTTTGGAGGTGAATCAAGTAGCTTCTAATTTAACCGGAACTAGTAAGGGATCCGTTCAGCGTGTCAGGGTATAATACTCAATTAAGAGGTCTCCTAGCCTTGAAAACCAAGGTTTGTTATACCTGAAGGTACGGAGGAGAGCTATTCCCAAGAACTATCATTGACTTGATTTTCATCAAATCATATTTATTTTATAGTGGGTTGAATTACTTGGCGTTATCCGTTCCCACTTAGGTCATTCCCCTCACACCGGTCGTAATGGCTTTAAGAGTTTTTAGCTCCTTGGGAAGGCAGGCCTGCTAAAGATATGCACTAATGAAAGAAAAATATGAGTCTAGCTTTCTGATCACCTAAGAAAGGTGAGAGTATACTCGCCTATCATCAAAAACACAACATACATGATTGTTCATTTTTACCCAAAATCAAGTGTGCCTAAAAAAACTTTAAAGAATACACAAAGTTTTATTGAATTCTTTTAAGCAACCTGCAAAATAAATTTGTTAGTAGTCATTGATTTGTTTTGAATTTGGTCTTTGACAATTATATCTTGGACAATCGTTCTGCAGAAAAGAGTTAGGAAATGCGTGAATTTGGATTACAAATATGTTAAATTTGTATTTACGAGAACTAGACAAGATATTAGAAAGATATATGTGATGCTCTAGCCCCATGGTGGGCGCCAAAATGTCATGCCTATGAAGTGTACTTGTACCTATCATACCTACAGCTGCAACACAAAACACTCAATAAATCATTACAAGAAATGGTTAGTAAATTAATCAATGAAAGATAAAGCCATAGCTAATCGATCTATTGCCTCCTAGTAAATGCGAGTATGAATTTTGCTCTCACATCTGGTTATGCAAATTCTAGTGACTTGACTACACATAAATGGAGGATTTAAATGATGAAGATGCATAATCTAGCAATGATAGCATGATTAAGCTACATGATTTCATGATTATTCTAGAAAATAAGCTAGAATGAAGATGAAATTAAGCTAAACTTGAACATGATAATAATGCTAAGAATGATTTGCTAAGAGCTATATGCCTATAGTAACTTTTCTTGAATTCAAATGAGATGGGTTTATTATTGCTCCAAAATGGGGTCTATTTATAGGATTTCCAAGACTAGGGGTGAGGTGGTAGAAATCAACGGTCAAGATTAAGTCTAAAGATATCAATGGTGAAAGTGGAGGAGGATGGCAAAGAGGTTGGATTAAAAGAAACATCTATCATCTCTATGGTGACAAGTGTCAAGAGGCTTCTAGAAGAGGTTGGATGAAAGGGAACACTTAGTGACAAGTGTCAAGAGGCTTCTAGAAGAAGTTGGATGAAACAAAACACTTAGTGACAAGTGTCACAAAGATTCTAGAAGAGGTTAGATGAAAGGGAACACTTAGTGACAAGTGTCACAAAGCTTTTCTCATGAGAGGGTAAAGTGTTCAAGGAATTGGGACATATGGGTAAATGGAATGGGTTAGGTTTAGGAATGGTTAGGTTAGATGGTTAAAAGTTAGGAGAATTGAGTTTTAAAAATTCAAATAATAGGAAAAGGCTAATTAATTTGAACAACTCATAATTGATTTGTTTTAATTAATTAGAGGATTAGAAGAAATGAATTTGATGGGGAAGAATTAATTAATCAAAGGGGATTATTGAAATGAACCTATTAAATAAATCCTTAGATTTATTAATAAGTAGAGGAAAGGGGATATTTAATCAAATTGTTGATGAATTTAATTAAATAAGGGAGGGAGATTAATTAAATAATTGCTTATTCAATTAATTATCTTCAGACAATTTTTAGGTGTATACAATTATCATGGGAGGGAAACCGGCTATCCCCTTGCTCTAATGCTATCATGATCTTTAGTCAAAAAAGGGTGGGCCACTAATCTAAGGTGTCTAGTAATATTTTGACATATACTGGTGGCTATACATGTGGTAGTTCACTCAATTAAGAGTCCTCCCAATACTTTTTGGTTTTACAGATCACAAGGATACTGGAGGAAATATCTATCGGTATAACACATCGTCACTAGGTGATAAATAACTTTCATGAAAAGCCACAATTATTTATATAGCGGACCGAAACAATGTACCACTTGGGTTATTCTCTCAAACCTAGCCTTAAGAGCTTCTGAAGAAGCAAACCCTCTAAAAGACAATAAAAATTTCTCTTATGCCCAAGATCCAATGGAAGGCGAGGGGAGAGGATACTTTTTTTATCACCTTAGGGTTCTAATCTAAACACAAAGCATGCCAAAAGCACAAGACACTTCAAGAAAAGTTGATTTCCCCTAATGAAAATGATGTGAACCTATTTAAAATAGAAAATAAAGGACAAAAGAACATATAAATTACCCCTGAATGAAAGCCATTAATAGTTTCAATGATTACCCTAACCTGCAAGCAAAACCTGTTCGGTCAATTTTAAAAATCCCAAAAATGAAATGTGAAAAATGGGCCATTGACAAGACGATAGAGACAACTGCACCACTTTGTTAGACCACAAGGGTTTAGGAATAAATCAAATCAAATGCAAAATTTACCCCTATTTGAAAAACAAAATGCAAATACAAAAAACATACACTGCTATACCTGACATAGACACAAAAAGACACAGACTGAAACCTGTCAAAAACCTACAACCTATAAAAACATAGAGAAGGTATATGCAATAGAATAGATCACATATGTAATAATAATTATCACATACGTGGCATGAAATAATGCATATGCGGAAGAAAATATCAGATACGTGGTTTTTTGAAATGCAAACACAGAAAGACAAAACAAAAATTGCACAAAAACTGCACAAAAGTTGTTAGATTTGAAAGTTGTAAACATGATTAAATAATATTGATACATGATAAGAATATGCGTATAGACAACAATATAGCTGACAAGCATGGTAAAATGATGCACAAATGTGATTCTAGTGAACCTACAAAAATAGAAAATCAAACAAAAACACAGATGCAATGGAATGATGAGTAAACATGATTTTGACCTATAATCGTCACTGATCTGATCTGCAACTTGATGAAAAAGACTTAAAAATGCAAAACAATGTTAGAAAAAGGGACTAAGGTCCCAATGGGCATTCCAAAATGTATACAAAGAAATTTGGAAGATTAAAACTATTGTGAAACCATTAAAGATCCAACCACATAAAATGATAGTTCTACAATTAAGATCCACCATACACCAATGAAGAACCTAAAACATGTAAAACATTAACAAAATAGAAAGATAATACCATTCACATGCTTGGTAGAGTTTTATCTTCATTGTTTCCTATCTCCATGATTTATTTGATATGGTTGCTCTCATATTCTATGTGTACATGAGAGCTCAACAAATAATGGATTGTGGTTGTGCAATTGCTTGAGTAAATGATCATTGTAGATTGATTGATTGATTAGTTAGGGTTATGAAAGGATGAAGGAATCCTCTTATATAGAGAACACCTTAGAAAAATGGAGGGATAAGGTTAAGAGATGAAAGGATAAATGGTTGGCTTAGATTAAAGGGTAGGAGAAGAAAATGAAAAAATATTAGGAAGGTGCTTAGAGGCAAATTAAGAGATGAATGACAAGAGTCATGGAGGTAAAAAGATAATGAATTAATTAAATAAATAAAGATATGCTTAATTAATAAAAGAGGTGGGACCAATTAATATTTATTTAATTAGGACAAGACAATTCTAGGTGTCTATAGAAGTCATTCTTTGCAACATAGGAATCATCAAGTGCATATCCAATCAACTTATGCAAACTAAAATTCTCATTCATATACATCTATAAATTTTATGATAAGAGGCTGTGTTTATAAAGGATGACCGTGGACTCCTTTTCATTGATTAGTTTCTCAACTAACTTTTCATGGTGGGGTCATTGGTTGGATAGACTCAAGCGAGTTTCCTCAATTAGCTCTTGCTATTTCTCCTATTCATGTTGCTAAAGATTTAAACAAGATGAAAAGGAAAATGAGATAATAATTGAATGGACCCTCTCAAGGACTTTAAAACTCATTGATGTTAGGGAAAACTAAATGATCGGGGCTCATTTCCTCCTACCAGTGCTCTTTCTTTAATCATTTAACAATTATTTGAAATTGTTCTTTATTGTTCTATTATGAGATTAACTCTATTTGGATTCTAGGGTTTTGATTTCTTCCACCCATCCTTTTTTTGTGAATTTATGTAATAATATTATATAAATAGAAATTTTATCATTAAAAAAAAATAATGAAAAATTGTAAGGTTTCATATTATGAAATTTTTGTCTTTGTGACTATGTTAGGAATATTTTGCTAGATCGTTTTCTTATTAAAAGGAAACTTTGTAGATCAACTTTGCAACAAGAATGTACCTATACTTAGGATTTATCATGGCAAATTAATAGGATATTGTTTTGTAGCTTCCCCAAAAAAATAGTTATATACTCTACTTGACAAAATTTGGGGAGTAGTAATATTTATAAATATTTTATTATGCTTGCATATCATTGACTCATAAGGTATTATGCCTTGATGAGCTCTTTAAAATTGAATAATATAAAGGTAATTGAGCCGAGAGGATTCCTATAATGGCATCAAAAGTATTGGTAAACATGAAATGCATGACAACTAAAATCAAGTAGATAATAGATAAACAAAAATCATAATAATCAAGTAAATAGAGTAAATATATAATAATGTGTATACATTAAATAAACAAAATATTAGAAAAAAAAACAAAACTATTTAACATAATCATTATATAATAAAATAGAATTGAGTAAAATGTTGAGTTCTTATTTGGAGACCAAAGTTCATTTGTTCATAAGAATATCTAAAGTGGATTTCTAAGTTGTGACTCACACTTCCATAAGAGGTGATTTCTAAATAAAAGGTGAATTTATAAGTAGTCTCTTGATCTTCCATAAATAATTTCTAATATATTTTATCATAAAAATCTTATACTAATCTAATATTGATATTAGTATCAACAAGATATTTGCCCTGGATACTCAATTAAAAATTAAAAAACCTAAAACAGTATTTAACTTGCATACTGATTTCACCGTTACAATAATATTATATAGATTTGTGACGTTACGCTTCAGCTCCTTGCAAGACCAGAGAGAGAATTATTAAAGCAGCTTACTCAAACTTCTTTTCCATGTCATCTATCTCCTACTCCCTGAACATCAACATAAGCAGCAGGAGATGGAGATGGAGATGGGTGCTCATATAAAGGCTTTCATATTACCGCTGGAATATATAGCGCCTATTTCTAAAGAAGATTTCTGGATTTATGTTAGACGGCTTAGGTTGTACCAAATAAAACATCCTCTTGATGGAACCGAGATGGAAAAATTTTTGTTACATTCCGGGTGGGTGAACATTCCGAGTGGAATCCGAACTAATCACAGTTGGCAGAATATTGACAACGAAGTATTCCAACCGATTATTGAACAGGGGTTTTTAAAACTGGGATGTCGGTTTCCTGGATTTACAAAAAGCTATGTCCTAGCACCTGATATTCGTGATGGCTTATACCCTCTTGACGCCGTCTTTGTTCTATGGATAAACCCTACGCTTACTTCAGCTGATTTACAAGTGGGCCTTGAGGCCACTCGCTTTGCTAGAAAAATATATAAAAGCATTCAGCCGCCTCGTTATAGATTCTTACTTGTGGACGCTCTACGCAGACAACTTGAATTTCCATACCAGCACCCAGCTCTCATTCGGCCTGCCTCATGCCTCTTGCTAGCCTCCCTCGATGATGCCTGGTGTTATCCATGGAGATAGATAGATTCTTACTTGTGGACGCTCTACGCACACAACTTGAATTTCCATACCAACACCCAGCTCTCATCCCGCCTGCCTCATGCCTCTTGCTAGCCTCCCTCGATGATGCCTGGTGTTATCCACGGAGATAGATAGATTCCCATTTACCACACTCAATCAGGCATTCACCTGGACTTTATTGTTGTCAGTTTTAAAACTTGAATAATATATTATCAGAATTGCTCGTCATTATTATCAGATTCTCATTGCCTCTCTTCTTTCCTTTACTTGAAACACTCTTCAAAAAATGTATGGCATTTGGATGCTTTTTTAGTGAGTTTTATTCTTAATTATATTGAATAATATATCATTAAAATAATTTATTTATGTTCTTTATTTCTGAGATAGAGAAGAGATTACATTAAAATAGACATCTATATGAAAAAGAGTTGAAGAGACTCTCATTTCTTTTGATGAATGATTCGATGAATGATTAGTGAATAGTGATTGAAATAATTGATTCAAACAATCAACATAATTGAATTTTAAAATTAATTTATTTGTATGAATTATGAAAAACTTATATTTACAAATAATTAGAAATATTAATTTTTATTTTAGTAGATATTTACTTCTTATATTGTATAATACTAAAAAAAAATTAATATGTTCAATTATGATGAGTATAATATTTGTTGACAATTAAATTTTGATATTGTTATCCTAATCATCAAGATTCATATTCTCTTATTAGAGTGATACCTATGAATATTCATTTTGAAAATGAGGTTCCTAATATATGACCTCACAAAAAATGATCTAATATTTATAATAAATTTTAATCTTATTTATACGATTAAAGGTTGTTTGGGCACCATTGTAGGAGTGTTTGAAGGTTTAGGAGCCACATCTTTTCAATTTGTGTGCACTTAACAAAAAATAATCTTTATACTTTTGCTGCTAGCAAATTCATGCAATATGATAGACTTCCCCTCTCGGATGCTCATACATCATTTAACTATGAAAATTGCCCTCCTATATACCTGAAGGGAAATCGAGCATCCCCAAAAAACCATTTGAGATAAGTATGTGAATCTAGCATCCAATACAAACACACATTGCTATGTCATAAAGCGGAATCAAGCACACTTTGTTTCCCACATTAACGCTTAGAGGAAAGTGATTGCAATTTAAGATCTACCCATATCGAACAATAGTTTCAGTAACATGCATACATTTAGATTTAACAACATAGAATCATATAACAAAAGAAAAAAAAAAAGAATAGAACACAAATTTATCATGGAGAAAACCCTTTCGAGTAAAAAACCCCACTCCAAAACTAGAGAGCGATTTTATTATTCAACAACAAAAATAGTTACAATACAACCTTCAGGCTCTAGGCTTTTACATGGAGATTTACATCTTGCTCCATACTGCAGAAAATTTAGCAGCATAACCCTACAATAATGAACTCCTCTCTTAAAGCTCTTCTAGCAATTCTTATATTTATAGAGCTTATAATGAAAAAACAATAGCTTCCCAAAAGCATCCGCATTTAATGTATCTATGAATATAATTAAAAACTTCATTTTGCATAACTCTTGCATAAATAATATTTAATACAAATATTATGTGTTCCATGAAACTATGGCCCCTCTTAATCATCAACACTTTTGCAAACATTTTGGGTGCTCAAGGTGTTGCTCATCCTCCCTCCGTTAAACTATGGCCCTTCTCCTATGCACAAACTACCTTGGTGGTGGTTTGTGGATAAGATATGCTTAAAAATACTTAAAAAATTATTTATTTAAGGGTTTAGTTTGTAGATTTAACAATTTTTAGGTTTTTCTTTATTTGGCTCAAACAATTAGATTTTGGATTCATGAAAGCATTTCATTGAGGTAAAGATCAAACTCTTCCCTTGTGCGGGGTTTTTTTCATTGAGTCTTTTGTTTACATGATAGTATTTGATGCTAGATGAAAAGTTATAGATATGTGGTAAATACTTTCTCTTAATTCAACCTTTGGACTACTTCCTTCAACATCATGCCTATGTGGTTGAGATTTTGAATCCTCCTCTCTAATTTTCATAAGAATTCTACTATGAATCATTGGTAATTTAGTATTGGTCACTTCTTGAAGGTAGACTCTACTACCTCCTAGATGGGTCACTTAATGTTTACTCACATTTTAGTGGACATTGATATCTCCAAGCCACTTCATAGGGATATTTTTTAGATGGTGGAAGACAACTCTTGAACTTAACCACTTGATTATGAGGATCTGTCCTTTAAATGTTGATGATGCTTTTTCATTGACTAGCTAGCTTTTAATTGTACTCTCTTTTTGCACAAAGGTTCTATGAAATGTTGGATACATGCTCAAAATGATCATTTGGTTATTTAGGCTTCCAACTCTTGATGGGGTGGCTCCTCTCAACATGATGTATCGTCTCAAGATGGTGAATCTTCTCTCCCCATTGCCCCTAGTCGAGGATCTATTGTGATTTCTCTCATGATTGATGTGACTCTACCAAGTCTCACCCACCTTCTATTATAGTTTATCAATCTATTACTCCTTCAATTTTACTTCAACTTTATTCTTCTCGTGGGGGAGGAGTGATGAGCGAGAGAAAGAGGCATGCGGGTAGGGTTTCATTTGTGGATGGTGAGGATGGAGAGGATGAAACAAATGATCTAGATGATGAGGAAGGTTGTTTGGTTGTCTTAGTGGTCTCAATTCGAGGCTCTTCTAAGAGCCATTTGGTCTGACAAGTTTTCTCCGAGTGGCACTAATGTTGCAAGGGCCCCTATTTTTATGGCACTTTTTGAGAATGGCAGTTTTCTTTTTGTTATGGCTTTGGCTTTGGATGCCCTTAATCAGCAATGGGTTTGGTGTGGATCTTCCATTTTAGGCCCTAGGAAAACTATGGTTTTTCTCTTGGGGGGGCTCTATTTTGTGTATGTTCCCTAAGTTGGGTTTTCTCTAATGAGTGAGTCATTTCTTTTATTTCTAGCTATGGGCATGGCTTTCTTGGTTCATTTTTTGGCTATCCTATATGTCCCTGGTGCTTTATTTTGGAGGTGACCTTGGTTTTTAGCAAGGTTAGTTGTGGTGGCTAGGGCTTCTTGGAGGAGGGAGCCTTCTCTTCTCCTTTGGCTTGTAGCAGTGAGGGTTGTTTCATTGTTTGGGTTTTTGCCTCTACGGGTGAGTGCTTTCTCTCCCTCTTTTCTGGTCTCTCGATGTTGTGTGTTGGTTGGTTCATTGTTGCTAGTTTTCAAGGGCACATTTTGGTTATTTGTATTTGGTTAGCGGTTTTTGTTGGTTTGTCTCGATTGTGCTTCATGAGGGGTTTGTATCCCCTTTCTATGTCATTTTTCTATGTGTCTCCTTTTGAGATGGAAGTGGTGGTGCTAGGTTGTGGTAGTTTTCATCTTCTCCTTGTTCATTAAATACCAATCCCTCTTATTGAGGTGGATTTGTCTTCTATGGAGGTGGAGATATGGTTTTTATGATATGTGGGGAGATGTTTTTTGGGGAAATTTTCTACCCTTGGTTCTGAGATGTTTACATGTTATATGTCTTTATTTATCTATTGGCAACAATCTGTTAGTAAAGGTGGAAGATTTTCTAAGGGGTTTGTTGCTACCCTTCCTCTGGTGGACCTTCTTCTTATCCTATTGAGGTGGATGTTGAGGGTTCTTATCTTCCATCTTTTGTAGATCTTTCCTATAGAGGTGGAGGTGTCTTCGATTGAGGTGGAGACTTTGTTTTTATGAGAGGGTAGGAGATTTATTGTTTCAACAAGGTTTATCTAGTTCATTTATTATTGTAGGTGATGAATAACTTGTGTTTTACTTGTTGTTCATCTCAAGGTTATGGGAGCCTTCTTAAAACCCATGATCTTTGTATTCATGAGTTAAGTTTGTTAGTGGCTTCAACCTTGTTCTTTTGCAAGAGAATCTTTGATGTTTTTATCTTTTCTTTCTATTGTTAGGTTGTTGTTGGTCTTTGTTGATCTTTTTGCACTGTTATACTTGTGGGTTCTAGATCCCTATAAAATTCACTTGTAAAGGGTTTTGGGGCTCCTTCAAAACCTATTTTACCCAATCAAAAAATTATCCTACTCATGACCTAAGGTTATTCAACATTTGGGCTTCTTTGATGTTACATTTCTCTAATTTTATTATTCCCTTGGATGATTCCTTAATGGGAGAATCCCCCTCATTCTTCCCCTATATTTAAGGACTTGAATGATAATCTCTTTGATCATATTACAAAGGTGAATTAAAGGTCTTCCCAAAATTGTATCCCAATTTCACACTCAAGTGAAATGCATGAAATTGAATAAGGATGACTATGGAAATATGTAGGTTGTGTCTATAGTTGTATCTTACCCTCATCTAGGAGGTTGTTACTTTTGCCTTGTGCAATTTTTTCTTTGGTTACAGGCCTACATTATTTTAGGTCTGAGACTCTTGTCTCTCATTTTTTTCCTATATCTCATTACATACCCATCCCATTTTCTTGTGGGTTTCTTCATATACAAGGGTTTAAGCACTTTTAAAATCCATTTTTATCATTGTAAAAGAAAAAATCATATTATGATAAAGATGAGATAAGATTTATGGGTTAGAAAAAAATTGAAAAATTAAATTTCATATTTATTAATAAAGATCAACTTAAAAGCTTACAATGTTTGCAATCTATCTTCTTAAGATCATAAGATAATTAAGCACCACGATAAAGAAAATAGATTTAGAAGTTCTATTTTAAGGAAGTTAAAAAGAAAGCATGAACCTAATTGGATGTACCTTGAATCCTATAATGCATATGCAAGAAGAAGAATATAATATACAATGATATATGGAGAATAGAGAGAAACAAAATACTTTATTATTCTACTAGAACCATTTCAACGAGGTACTTTGCTGGATCAATGATAGAATACCTATCACAGGCTCTTAATAGACTTTAAACTCCAACTATATATCCAAGGCTTTTTTTGGTAAAAATTTATATTGTGCAAAAACAAAATACTTTATTATTCTACTAAAACCATTTCAAAAAGGCACGTGAGCTCTTAATAGATTTTAAACTCCAATTATATATCCAAGACTGTTTTTGGTAAAATATTATATTGCGCCATCTTTTAATAGATAATTTTTTAAAAAATTTTTAAAATAATATAAATTAATTAAATATCATATTTTTAGCATAATATATGTTTATAATTAAAAAAAAAATTATTTCAATATTATTTTTTATAAATTAACATTATAATTTCTTTGCTCGATTTAGAGTTGTAAAACCACTATATATATATATATATATATATATATATATATATATATATATATATATATATATATATATATATATATATATATATATAAGATACATAGATGGAAAATAGTAATTAAAAAACTAGGTTTAACAACTTCCACTAGAGTCGACAACGACAACTAGAACTAGAAGATCTAAAACAACATTCTTTATTTCAATGTCTAGATATATATATATATATATATATATATATATATATATATATATATATATATATATATATATATATATATATATATATATATATATATATATATATATATATATATATATATATATATATATATATATAAGATACATAGATGGAAAATAGTAATTAAAAAACTAGGTTTAACAACTTCCACTAGAGTCGACAATGACAACTAGAACTAGAAGATCTAAAACAACATTCTTTATTTCAATGTCTAGAGCATTGAATAATACAAAATATTAATTAAAGTTTGCATCAGAAATGGAGACACATAGATGACCCAAGGCAAGAAGGGAAACAACTAGAAAGTTGTAAACAAGACAAAGAAAAAGCTCTACAAGGGAAGAGGCAAGATCACTTCTAGAAAAAATAGCACACGTCAACATTGAACCCAGATCCAAATTATAACAATTGAGTGCAGTCTCCAAAAAATAAGGAGAATTCATGAAGGGTTGGAGATGAGATGTCACTAGGAGTTACAAGGCAGTGTCCATGTACTTTGAAAGAAACATTGACACCACTTCTAGTGAAAAAAAAAAATTTATTTGTTGCTAGCTATTCATGATTTAAAGCCATTCAAATAGTTAATTCAATTAGAGCATATAGAAGAATGAAAACATAGACTATATTTTTTCACACAAAAGAAAATCCATCTCTTCGCTCCCAAAAGGCTAAGGATAGTATAACCAAATTCTTGAAAAAAAAATTAAAAAATGAATCAAGAGTCCTCACTTTTAATATAATAATTAATTTTTTTCTTTTATTTTTTCATTTGGCTAACTTGAATATCTAGTATATGGAAAAGAAAAGAATGTTTTTTTATAAATATTTATTTTCTAATCAATTGCCAAAGTTAGTTTATTGAAAAATTAATAGTTTTGATAGGCTTCCAATTTGTATCTTAACTATTTACCATAAATAAAATAAAGTATATCATTGTGAAGAGGATTCTATCTTTAAGTATAATTTAAAGTTTTAAAATAAATTGTTTCATATTGCTTTCAATATCCAATCAAAGCTATGTTTAAGTCTATTCGTCTACTTGTAATAAACTTTAAAAAATAAATTACTAGAAATAATGAAAATATAAAAAATATTTATATTCAAAACATACACCTTGGCTATAGACCAAAGAGTTTTTAAAAACTTGTAGAGTATGAAAATTGAACCACTACGAAGGATAAGAAAATTCTTTTAGGACTCAAATTTTAACCCTCCACTTAGATAAATCCAAAGCTAGCTGCAACCTTCAAGTTTACGTATTGTTACCCCCTTTTTATTTTTCAAAATATCCATTCTTATTAAATTAACGGTTTCTCCCTATCGGCCACACCCTATCAGAGAAACCTTAGCATGTCGAGACTATGGTATGGAATTTTTTAATTCTCGTTTCACTCGATGTCGCGATCCCAAAGGAAGAACCGATTGGGCGATCGAGTGACAACCAGAAATCCACTTTGTTCTACATTCCTTTTTATTCCCAGTGACCAATACTCCCTTATCGACCAGTATCAAAGGAATCAGAGGATTTGAATTCCTTTACATGCTTTCAAGTCAGCCTGTAATCGTACATCACACAACTCCCAAGAAACAAATCAAGTGAGGATTCACAAGTACCCTCTGTAAACACCTAAAATTTTCCTCTTTGATTAAATAAATATTTTATTTATTTAATTATTTTATCCTAAGTCCTCTATTAATTAAATAATTATTTATTTATTTAATTAATTCATTTATCCTCTTCTAAGCCTTTTCTCATTTAAAAAAAATAGTTTTTATTTATTTAAACTATGTTTTTCCTAAATTAAATAAATACTTTTATTTATTTAATTTATCTCAAATCCTCTATTAATGAAATAAATATTTATTTATTTAATTAATTCATGATCCTTTTCTACCCATGACACGTGTCATTCATCTCTTAATTCTTCTCTTACCTACACTCTCATTATTTTCCAATTTCTTCTACCTACCCTTTAATCCTAGCCGACCATTTATCCTTTACACCTCTTAATCGTATCCCTCCATTTATTACAGTGTTCTCTATATATGAGGATGCCCTCTTCCGTTTCAACCCTAATCACCTAATGACACAATCGATCTTATGTAATCAAGCCTTCTTGCGATCACTTTATCAACCACATTTTTGTTCTTTATTTAGCTCTTGTGCACACATAAAATCTAAGAGCAAATATATCAAACAAGATCAATGGAGATTGAAACCCTACTTGACATATGAATAGTATATCTTGTTTTATTAAGTCGATTTACATGATCTTAGGTATCTTCATTTGTGTATGATGGATTCTTTTCATTGTTAGGATAGGGTTTTGTGGTTGGATCTTTGTTAGTCTTTCAATATTATTATTTTCATCATTTACATTTTGGTACCCCCGATGGGACTCTTGTCCCTTTTATTTTGACATCTTGTTTGCATATTTGTGTTTTTGAAAGTTGCAGGTTCGACATTGTGACGATTCTGCATCTGTGACAAATCTAATCACGTCTGAGATAAATTTTTCCGCGTTTCTAATTTGTTGTGCATTTTATAGATCTGAGATCATGAAATCAAATCTGTGTTGGTTTATTTCGCATTTTTGACAATTTTTTTGTATTTGCATACTTTATTTTTGTGCTTCTATTTTGTGGGGTTGTTTTTTCTGTTTGGCGGGTTAGGTTTTTCAAAAATTGTGTCTGTGACCTTTATTTTCACATCCCTATTCAGAAGTCGTATCTACACAAGATATTTATGCATCTGCATTTTTCTATTTTTTTTTGCAGGTCTGGATTCCTGAAATTACATTTGGGTGCTCGGTTTCCATGTTTGCATCATCTTTCTATGTCTGTGTCTGGTATAGTTACATCTATGTTTTCAGTTTTTTGGCATTTCACTTTTTTTAGGGTTCTTCAGATTTTGTTTTTACCCTAACCTCTTTTGTATAGACTAACGGAGTGGTGCAGCTGTGTGAAAAGATGAAAACATATTGTCAAAGGCCCCTAATTCACAAATTCATTTGGCATTTCTAAAAATTTACCTAGCGTGTGTGCTTGCAAGAGGGGTATTATTTCACAGCTACTAACAAGTTTGGTGTAGGACCTTTGGCAAGGATTTGATTTTGAAATTGCTTCCTTTGTCTTCTTTAGTCTAGCAAACACTTCAATTGGTGCTCTAAAATTAATAGTGTCTTTTGTGTCTTGAGCAATAAGCTCTTTTTGTTTTACCTTTTAGAGGTTCTTCCTCTCAAGTAGCCCATAAGGCCAAGTGAGAGGGAATGACCCAAGTGGTAACAGGCTAAATCCAAGCTCTTCCAAGCCACTATAAATAAAAGTGTACTTTGTGATGAAAGTTACAAGCTGCTATAACAGTGTTATGATTCCCCATAAACCCTATAGAGTGTAACATCTATAGGCTGGGAGGCCTTCCATTTAACAGAGCATAACATGCTACTAATTATAGTCACCTGAATGGATGCCCTTACTAGACACCTTTTTGTGTTAGAAACCAAAAACCTTCTAGTTGTTGGTATAGGAGGTCAGACCTCAGATGTCATCTCACATTCTTATGGTTTTTAGTAGAGATACAAAGTTTGCCATATGGGGGGTTTTTGTGGGGACTAGTTCCTGGCTGCCCCAAAGAAGTGAGTTTCATGGAGGGGAGCCAATGGGGTCAAGCATCTAATTATCCACTTTGAATAAGCATAGTTGGAAAACTAAGTGAGATCCAAAATCTATTGTCCTGCCTAGCCTTAGGATTTTTGTTTGTCTTCATTATCAAATAATCAATCAAACATTTTTAAACAAGCATTGTGTCTATCGTGTCTATGCTATGATCATGGGGGGCCAAAAAGTGGCGATGTGAAAAAAATAGACTTTTCCACTCACCTAAAAACGCGAAAATCCACATTGACTTTTTGCTTGTCCTGGGTGTTAGTACACCTTGGGATGGTAAACAACTAGGCAAATTGGATATCCGAGAATATCGGATATCTGATTTTTATAGGTAACTTTAAATTAAAAAATAAATTATATGTTATATAATACATAATATATATAATATTATATTATATTATATAATAATATATAATAGAATATAATAATATAATATATTATTATATTATATAATATAATAGTATAATATATAATATAATCTAATAATATATTATATAATATATTGTTATTTTAAAATAGTTTAACTATAAAAATCGGATATATCTGATTTCTCTGAGACAATAAAAGTGGACTGTGACAGCCTGTGGGTTAATTTTACCCATGGGTTGCACGAATTATATCAAATTCGATATCTGGTTGAACCTGATATCCATTTTTGTGATCCAAATTTGCAAAAAAATCCAATAAAGGTAGGATTTTTATTGGTTTTCATCATTGTCATTCAAATTTTTGCATTTTTTAATGTTTGTTTTTCATTCAAAATATGTTTTTTTCATGAAAACTAGGTTTTTTTAAATCAAATACAAAATTGTTCAAATTTGTTAACTAAATTCAATTGTTTACATTCAATTAGGTTGAAAATGGGGGATAACAATGAAAACATTGATCAACCACAACTACAACAACCAAACCCTCCTTTGTCAAACCCCCCCTCAATTCAGGATTTAATTGGATAGAATTTGAACCTATTGAGGGGGATTGCATATGTCTATTGTAGGATCCCTCACCTGAACCCAATGTTTGATCCCCTCATATCCATAATAAAGAGTATAGAAACCGTCACCGAGGAGCACAATGTCGCTCTTTTGTGGTGAGATTCTATGAGGGAACAATATGCGGATGGCTTGTCCTATAAGGAGATCAACAACCTCGAGATATTCAAAGGCGCTATCACTTTATATTGAATGGTGCACAAATGATGATATTGTGAAAAAATTTGGGATCGTTGGTGGATGATTTTTGATAAACCACCCACCAACAATCTTGATGTCCCCTTCTACTTCATAAAAAAGTTGTATGCTGAGTTTTTTTAGGAAAATATGTTAGCTACTTTGACATCCAACCTTTCTAGGGTGTGGGTTTAGGTATGCCCCAAAATAGACTTAGGATAGTCAGAGTAGTCTAGGACCCATATGTCCCCCCTCCTCCTGTTGATCCTCCACCTCCAGTGCAGCGTCATGGACCATATCATCTATTCACTCTTTGAGTAGCCTTTTGGTTTCTTAGGCTGGGGTAGTAGCTCAGCCTTCTCTTGATGGTAGTGGTGTATCTGGTGGCACTGACACATCCTCCTTGGCTCCACACATTTGTGTGTCCCATAGTTGTGTCATGTGTGGGCACCTATGCTTGGGTCCAGTTGGACAGCCTGTTGATCCTGTTGTGCACACTGCAGATTATGAGTTGCATGAGATGAGTGATGCACCAGATGCTATGATAGGGACTGGAGGATACCCTAGAGAGTCCTCACATGTTAGAGGTGAGGAGGAACCTTCATCATACATTGATGATGTAGTGGTAAGATTTGTATTTTCACAATTCATTTTATATTTTAAATGAATATCTATAGTCTAGATAATATTAAGTACTATTTATGGTAAAAATGGAAATAACAACATTGAAAGACTAAATAGATTCAACCATAAAACCCTAGCCTAACAACAACAAAGATCCACCATAACATATGAAGATTACCTAAGAAAATGCAAATCAATGAAATCACAAAGATTATACCATCACATGTCCAATAGGGTTTGGATCTTCATTCTTCCTATCTCCATTGATCCAGCTTGATATATTTGCTCTCAGATTTTATGTGTGCACAAGAGCTCAACAAAGATAAAAAAATGTGGTTGCACGTAGGCTTGATTGCATATGAAAGTTTGAATGATAGTCTAGGAGTGCTTGAAGGATTCAGTGGGGTTGATAATGAAGGAAGCATAGCCTTATATATAAGACACTATAAGAAATGGAGGGATAAGATTGAGAGATGTAAAAGATAAATGGTCGGCTAGGTAGAAGAAATAAGAAAATACTGAGAGGGTAGGTAGTGTAGGATTTAAGAGATGAATGACATGTGTCATGGGTAGAAAAGGCTAATGAATTAATTAAATAAATAAAGATGTAATTAATTAATAGAGGAAGTGAGATCAATTAAATAAATAAAAGTATTTATTTAATTTAGGAAAGGATAATTTAAATAAATAAAGGTATTTATTTAAATGAGAAATAAGGCTAGAAAAGGATAAATGAATTAATTAAATAAATACAGATTTATTCAATTAATAGAAGACTTAGACTAAAATAATTAAATAAATAAAAAAATTTATTTAATTAGACAGGACAATTTTAGGTGTCTACATTTTGCCCCTCTTTGAGACAATGCAGTTTGTCGTGTTGTTTCAAAGAAGATAAGATAAACTGATAAAAATTTGCCCCAAGATGGGAATGATATGCCCCCTCGAGAGATTGGATGAAAATGTGTGAAAAGATCGCAAACAATCTCTCAATAAGAAAGAAAGGCTAGAAAGGACTAATATGATAGGATAGAGTGACAGAGCCACGGGATAAAGAAGACTGACACGGTAGACTAGAGATAGGGTAGTCTATAAGATAGACTATGAGGGAGAACATCCTCATTGTCATCCACACACCTAAGAGATCAGAGTGTAGAGAGGGCAGAGAGAAGTCAACAGTCAACAGCGATGGCATTGGTGTATAGATTTGATCACATTCACCGATATCAGAGGCTAGCAGATGCAGGAGAGCCAGTAAGTACCACAAAACCTCCTTGTACCTTATTGCATTAATTGTTGTCATAAATGCATGTTAAGTAGTGTAATAAATGCGCATTAGGTAGATTGCAAAAAATGTCAAGTTGGGGGAAAATACCAAGGCATGTTTGTGTTGGTGTTAGGCGCATCTAGGTAGGATAGGCACATTTGTGTTGGTGTTAGGCGTGTCTATAATTGCAATATAATTTGTGTGCAATGCGAGCGCGTCTATGCAGGATAGGCATGTTTATGCAGGACAAGTGCGTATGTGCTAAATAGAGGCACGTTTGTGCAGAGCAAGCGCATTTAGGAAGTATGCAAGCATGTTTGTGTCTTCAAGGTCAAATCAACAGTTCTGTGATAAACATACTGTAAAGCGGAAAATCGCGATCGAACCCTAGTTGCTCTCCCCTCTTCCAACTCCAAGGAGAGAGAAGGGAGATTCACTAGGGTTGATGGTTTTCACTTAGGGGAGAGACTTCACATTCAAAAGAGGGGTTGAAACCCACAAGATCCAATCCCACACAATGCAAGATTGGATGCTAAATGTGTTTCAAGGGTTAAGAAAGCAAGGCTACCCTCTTTTGTAAAGAATGTGCATAGAAGAATTAAGCTAGGAATGCATAGAAAGTGACAAAGATTCGCTTATAAACTGAGATAGGGATATAGGATGAAGCTGCGGACCTAGAATTAGCATTAAAATGTCGATACGGCGCTGTCCTGCAAATTTGAGCAAAAGTTGTCGGGACGATGGCGCCCGGCGCCACGGTCCTCTGAAAAATCCGCGAAACGAAGGGGGATCTGTTCGTCTCTGCACAAGGATTCCAGATCTTCAATTTCAGCCGCGTACCTGCAACCTACACACAGAAAAGCAAAGACGATTGGGGGGTTAGGGATTAGGGGTTTGCCTTTAGGTCAAACCCCGGTTTTGGAATTAACCAAGAAATGAGCAATGTTGTAAATGTAAATGTATGTAATGTAAAACAAGTACTAATACCTTGTTGTAAGGATGTTTGTATCCTTATGTGTGAAGGTATAGATGTTGTATGTTGTATGTTGTAGTAGTATGTAGTAAGTGATCTCCTCTTCAATGGTTGAATCCTTGTCTTGAATGCAACACTTAGCCTTGAATGGAGACTTGAAATGATCAATTGCTTGAAGGAATGCTTGAATGCTTGAATGCTTGAGTATAGTTTCCACGCTTTTTCCCTCATGTATCTCTCTATCCAAATGAGAGAGGAAAATCTAGTTTATATACTTGTCATTTAGGGCTGATAGACTGATTTTCCCGACCTTAGGCCGACCAGGAAAGATAATTTTCCAATTTGCAAACATAAAGACCTGAAGTCCAAAAGAGACCGAGCCCAAAATAGGACCCAGGGACCAGGGCGCTGGGCGCCATGGTCCTGGGGGAGCAGGGCGCTGGGCGCCCTGGTCCTAAAGGACCAGGGCGCTGGGCGCTCTGGTCCCACCTCCCGGGACAGCAGGGTGCAAAGGAGGTTCAGGCCAGGGTACAAGAAAATGCAGTTTTCAGTGTCATAATCAGGTTTCGAGGTCTCCATTCAGGTTGCGTGTTGCGTCACCGTCGTGAAGACCAAAATGCAGTCGAAATTGCAAGTGTCTCAATTTTAGGATGCTACATTTAGCCCCCACTTTAGCGGGAGTATAAGCGTACGCTCATACTTCCGGTAAAGTACAAGGAAACAATATTGAAAGACTTTCACCACGTCAAGGAGGCAAGACACACCAAGCCCCTAGTGGACTAAGGATCTTACGACTTCGATTGACAAAGTAAAAGGTAAGATCACGAGGGAGAACCATGACTGTCAGTAGTAAGGTTCCCTCACTATGAGTCATGCAAGAGAAATACCGAAAATTTTCAAGGCAAAGCTGAATTCTCCAAGAAATTTTCATGTATCCTGAAGGGATAGACAGGGTGTATGCCCCCCTACGTTAAAGCGATCGAACATGCCTCAATGGGGGTGATTGTTTTAACGTAGTAGTAAACATAAGAAATGAGAAAGGAAAGGAGCACGTTATCGCAAGGATTTAGCCCCCAAGTGTAAGGTAAGCCCAAGGATAATAGACACAAAACACAAAGCACAAGGCGACTTTGCTTTCCTCGGGGTCAGTATGCTGTATGATAATTCATGTATATCATATGTATGCATGCATAATTGTTCTTCATTCCCCAGTCAAGGAAGGTCACCTAGAAGAAGGGAACACATGTGTCTTTTGAGTCAACATGAGAGAGATCAAGAGATCTCAATGCTTTGCATCATCCTCAAGTAGACAACACTAAGGACAACAAATAGAAGAATGAGAGTAACATATAGAAGAAGTAACAAAAGAGAGGAGGAGAGAATCTGCTATGCTAATGAAACTAGTCTAGCACGTCATCTACCCCCCGATCTTGCTGATCAATGTTTCGGGAAGGTAGGGAACACGCTAGAGGAGGAACATCCAACACAGCAGATGGAGCTATCACAAGATCCAAACAAGGGCTATGTTCATATCCCAAGCAGCGGTGTTCTTGTCTAGGAGCTAGGATAAGTGCTTTAGAAAATTCGTTAGATAGATGGTTATCAATATCAACAAGTTCATATTCACTATCAAAATGAACAGGAGTAACATTTGCATCATGAATAACATTTTCATCTATATCATCATCAAGATTTATAAAAATAGGATCTTTAACTCGCACAGGATCAAGACCATCATGCATCTTATGTTGTGGAGATTTAGGCTCAATGTCCGGCTGAGGAGAAAATGGAATAATGCTTGTTGAAGGTGTTTTTGGGGATTGCAAAGTTTGAGAAGCAGCTGCCTGAGCTCTAAGATGACGCTTTCGTCGGCGTTCACGTGTAGAACGATTTCGTCTAGTCTTAGTAGGAAGTTGCGAAGATTGAGGAGGAGGAATGCTCTCATCCTTATCACTTGGGTGTTTAGGTTGTGGTCTCTTAGGTTGAATAATAGGAGAAGAGGAAGGCCTCTTCTCTCTATAAAAGGAAGGAGGAGGAACTGCTCCATATAAGGGAGGAATATTTGGTTTAGGAAGGAGACCAAGTCCATCATGACGAGAAGGTATAGGTCTACTCTTAGGAAGTTTATTAGATATAGGTATAGTCACATCCATAGGGATGGGTTGGGAATCTTCTTGAGGAAAGACATTAGTTTTATCTTTCAAAGGAAGAACTTCCTTCTCAAGAATGATAGGAATGTCAAGTTTGGGTATTCTAGGTTCACTTAGAGATAGGATCATATCTTTTTTCCACTTTTGATAAGATTTAAAAAGATGATCACTTCGCAGAGGAAGAGATTGAAATTGTTTAGGCCAATAGTAATCAATAGGAACGCTAGAAGTTCTTTCAACTGGTTTAAAGAGACTATGATTGATAGTAACAACTTCACCATTATGGGGAAATTTCAAACACTTATGAATAGGAGAAGCAATAGCTTTCATGGAAGATAGCCAAGGATAGCCAAGCTTCACACGAAATTGTTCGGATGAAGGAATAATAGCAAAGTTCACATCAAGGGATTTGTTATGGACCTCAATAGGCAATGTAATAGAACCAATTGCAGGAGAAGAAAATGCATCAAATAGTTTCACAATCACATCTGTTTTGTCATATATCACTTGATTCAATTGCAAAGTAAAAAGAAATTCTTCAGTAATAACATTAACCATGCAAGAAGGATCAATAAGCACTCCACGACAAGGTGTATTTTTGAGTTTTGCAACTATGTATAAAGGACCATCAGGTGCCCTAATGGTTTCATTGGAATCAAATGTGATGGAAGGTTCTTTAGGGTTTTCTTGCTGCTCTACAAAGTTAATCACATTCGGAGTCATAGACACAAGCCCATCAGATGAGAGAGAGGAATCATTAGCCTCAATTGCATTAGAGGTATGAGAAGGTAATGGATCAGTGAAAATCTGAAGATTTTGGTTAGGAAGAGCTACAGATGTGTTGCTTTTATCATTCACTCCAGAAACAGAGATAGTATTATTATCAATCAAATCTTGAATTTTACCCTTTAAAGAAAAACGTTTTTCAGTATCATGCCCAGGCTGACGATGAAATTGACAAAAAGATTTGTTATCAAAATAAGGTGAAGTAATCTTTGCCGGATCAATTTGTCTTATAGGAGGAAGAGTAAGCACATTTTGTTCCAATAACTTATTCATAATACTATGCAATGATTCATTCAAAGGAGTATACTTTCTTTCTTTCTTGAAAAACTTAGAAATAGGAGGCACACCTGATGCTGCATTCACATTATTGTTGATGATGTTTTCATTGAATTTGATGGAATCTCTGTTCGGTTTAAACTTCCCAAATGGTTGTTGACTGCTATCACCCTTATCACTCGGAGCCATAGGATGTGATTGTTCCATTTGACTCACAGTCAGTTGATAATTGTGAAGAGTTGCACACAACTATTGGAAAGAAGTAAACTCAGAAAACAGAAGTTTGTCTCGAATATCTTTTTGTAAATTAGAAATAAAGATTCTTTGAATATCATTGTCAAGCACTGGAAAAGAAATTTGAGCATACAAATGCTTATATCTACCAATGAAATCAGTCACTTTTTCTTTAACACCTTGTTTACAATGCATTAAATCAATCAAAGTAACTTTAGGACTTATATTGTTTTGAAATTGTTGAATGAAAGCATTTGCAAGTTGTTCGAAAGAAGTAATAGAATAAGAAGGCAACGAGCAATACCATTGTAGGGCTTTATCTCTTAATGCTCTAGTGAACAGTTTTGCAAGCAACCTTTGGTCATAAGCAAAATCAGTACATATTGTTTGAAAAGTCTTAACATGTGTTAGAGGATCACCTTTACCATTATAAAGCTCCAAATGCGGGATTTCAACATGTTTAGGAGGGATAGCTTGAACAATGTCAAGAGAAAGCAGGCTCGCAACATCAAATGTGGGCACACTAAACTTAGATTGATTCATAGAGGCAATTTGTTGCTGTAAAGAAGAGACAGTTTGTGCAAGATTGTTAATGGTCGCTTCAGTCGAAGAATTCATATTAGATGTGTTAGATTGAGATGGAGGTGTTATGTTATTGAAAGAAGGTAAAGAGTAAGGTGGTGGGACTCTATGATAATTAGTCATAGGAGATGATTGGACAGGAGGAACACTACAAGGAGGAATAGAATGATTGAATGAATTGCCCCCTTGCGTCATGTTCATTTGTGGAGATGTAATAGGAACACTCATTGAAGGGATGAATGAAGAAGTTCGATTGAATGAAGGAATAGGGTTAATTGAAGAAGAAGGATTGCCCCCATGACTAGTGATCACAGGGGGAATGTCTTGTATAGAAGTAGTCATTATGTTTGATGTAAAGGTAGGTATGCTAGCAATAGAAGTCATCAAAGGAATAGAATGATTGACTTGAGTAGGAGGTTGTGTATAACACAAATTTTCAGCACAACTCTTCATAGGCATCACATTTGAATCCACAATGTGTGCAATACCACGCAAAATATCAATTCCATTCTTATCACTTTGAAGCATATGTTTTAGACCCTCAATTAAAGGAAGAGCTTGACTATCGGGGTATTCTTGAGACATCCATTGTCGAAAATCGTCAAATTGGTTATCCAATTTCGAAAGTTGTTCTACAGAAACCTCATGGAGAGCTTCTTCATCATTAGGAGGATTAGAGGAATTACCCATGTCCTCGTTAAAAAGGCTATTCAAATTAGGTTCCATCTCCTCAGTAGTTAAACCTCGGAAAGACTTAATTCTACGGCTTCGTCTAACGGGAATAGTGTAAGTAGGGCTTATTGTTGTAAAACTCATGCACTAAAGAGAGAGAGAAGATTTTGAATTTTAGAGGTAGCAAATTTCAGTAAGACCAGCCAATCTTCTGGATTTAAGCTGTTAAATACAATCAAGACAATCTCCAGAAATTTCAGAAAAAATGTCAGGGACCATGGCGCTTCTGAGTGCAAACGGTCCCAGCAACTTTTTTCGAAATTCGCAGGGATGAAAGTTATGATGATTTTAGAGCTAATCTGAAAAAATTGAGTGATTTTACGATCTGTAGATAGGCCAAATTAAAGTTGCAATCTCGAAATTGAACCCTACCAAGATTGTCGAAAAATGCAAAAATTTGAATTTTGAAAAAGAGAGGGAAACTGAAATTTTGAATGTTATGATTTTAGAGGGAATGTCAAGAGCAATGCAAATTTTGAAATTTAAAAATTGACTCAATTTCACGCAAAATTCAATTTTGAAAGCGGAAATTAAAGTTGTTGTAATTAAGCACTTAATTTCAAAAGTCACAAATTGTAAGAATTTGAATAAAGCACTGAAATTTCGAATGAATGCAAACACACTTTTCAGATTTAGGACTATAAGAAACACAATTTTGACACAAAATTTCAATTTCGATGATTTTTTGAATGTTTAGAAGCCTTAATCCAAGCAATCACAAGACCAACTTTGATTGTAATTTTGAAGGTGTTAAAATTGATAAAATCAACCAAAATTCTGGATTTTAGCAGGAAAATACAGTAAGATCTCGCTCCCGAAATTTCGGAAAAAATGTCGGGGACGATGGCGCTCGGAGTGCACACGGTCCTCGCAACTTTTTTCCAAATTTTCAGGGATGAAAGATATTGTGATTTTATTGCGGAATCCAAAGTTACAGCTGATTTGGAGATGTTTTGATCAGTGAAATTGTTGGACAAAGGTTGAATCAAGAGGGTTTCAAAAATTAGGGTTTTGACACTTAACCACTTAATTTTCAGAATTAAAGCACAAATATGAATTGATAATTTGTAATAGAAGGGTAGATCTGAAACAAGCATTAATAATTAAACATTTCACAAGTTTAATTACTTAAAAAGAAAATTTAGGGTTTTTATGCAATTAACCTCTAAAATTTTGCAAAAGATCAAACATGGAAATGTAATCAAGGAATCCAATTTTCAGATCTAACTATGAATAATCAGAAAGGATGTTCACATCGGGTTCACCAAAATGTAAAGCGGAAAATCGCGATCGAACCCTAGTTGCTCTCCCCTCTTCCAACTCCAAGGAGAGAGAAGGGAGATTCACTAGGGTTGAAGGTTTTCACTTAGGGGAGAGACTTTACATTCAAAAGAGGGGTTGAAACCCACAAGATCCAATCCCACACAATGCAAGATTGGATGCTAAATGTGTTTCAAGGGTTAAGAAAGCAAGGCTACCCTCTTTTGTAAAGAATGTGCATAGAAGAATTAAGCTAGGAATGCATAGAAAGTGACAAAGATTCGCTTATAAACTGAGATAGGGATATAGGATGAAGCTACGGACCTGGAATTAGCAGTAAAATGTCGATACGGCACTGTCCTGCAAATTTGAGCAAAAGTTGTCGGGACGATGGCGCCCGGTGCCACGGTCCTCCGAAAAATCCGTGAAATGAAGGGGGATCTATTCGTCTCTGCACAAGGATTCCAGATCTTCAATTTCAGCCGCGTACCTGCAACCTACAAACAGAAAAGCGAAGATGATTGGGGGGTTAGGGATTAGGGGTTTGCCTTTAGGTCAAACCCCGGTTTTGGAATTAACCAAGAAATGAGCAATGTTGTAAATGTAAATGTCTGTAATGTAAAACAAGTACTAATACCTTGTTGTAAGGATGTTTGTATCCTTATGTGCGAAGGTATAGATGTTGTATGTTGTATGTTGTAGTAGTATGTAGTAAGTGATCTCCTCTTCAATGGTTGAATCCTTGTCTTGAATGCAACACTTAGCCTTGAATGGAGACTTGAAATGATCAATTGCTTGAAGGAATGCTTGAATGCTTGAATGCTTGAGTATAGTTTCCACGCTTTTTCCCTCATGTATCTCTCTATCCAAATGAGAGAGGAAAATGTAGTTTATATACTTGTCATTTAGGGCTGATAGACTGATTTTCCCGACCTTAGGCCGACCAGGAAAGATAATTTTCCAATTTGCAAACATAAAGACCCGAAGTCCAAAAGAGACCGGGCCCAAAATAGGACCCAGGGACCAGGGCGCTGGCGCCCTGGTCCTGAAGGACCAGGGCACTGGGCGCTCTGGTCCCACCTCCCAGGACAGTAGGGTGCAAAGGAGGTTCAGGCCAGGGTACAAGAAAATGCAGTTTTCAGTGTCATAATCAGGTTTTGGGGTCTCCATTCAGGTTGCGTGTTGCGTCACCGTCGTGAAGACCAAAATGCAGTCGAAATTGCAAGTGTCACAATTTTAGGACGCTACACATACGTTGTCGATTGGATAAGCTACTGAGAGGATACACTCAAACAGGTCCCCTAGGGAAGACTAGGATAGCAGACAGGGCTAGGATTGACAATTTTGTGATATAACATATGTTGCCAATCAAGAAACCACTCAAGAGGATACACTCAAGTAGAGACCCTAGGATAGGATAGGGCAAGGCAATTTGTGATGAACAAGGAGTGCCATAGAATTTGACAATTCTGTGATAGAACATACATTGTCAATTGGATCAGGCTGAAGTTGACAATTTTGTGATAGAACATACATTGTCAATTGGATAAGCTACTCAAGAGGATACACTCAAGTAGGTTCCCTAAAAGATAGGATCAAAGCAGCACTTTGTGATGAATAGGGAGTACCACTAGGATAGAGTGCCATATGATAGATATAAGCACTAGGATAAAAAGCAGCACTTTGTGATGAACAAGGAATGCCACTAGGATTGACATAGTTGATTTTCTTGACTGTAGGAGAACTTACCTATGCTGGAGTCACAAGAGAGATTCCCTTCGACTCAAAGTTTGCAAGCAAAGCTGATGTTCAGGGATAGAGCAACAATAGAGGCTATGGGACTATGATACATTATGTATGTGCCCAAGTTTTGGGCAAACATGGGATTGTTGTCTATATTAGTTGAGAGATGGCACTCAGAGACTTGCACTTATCATTTGTCGATGGGTGAGATGACAGTCACCTTAGAGGATGTATATAGGATACTAAGGATACCTATCATTGGGGAGTTAGTTCCTTATGATCAACACGGAGACAGGATGCACTAAGATGACTATTCCAAGATCCAGGATTAGAGATGAGGGATGGACATGTGGCTTGGGACACCATGAAAGTGACAGGATAGGCTCTATCGGCAGTGCTGGTAGGAGTGATCAGTGGGTTCCTCTGTCTAGACAGGGCGACATGAGGGTTGGCTGCAGGATAAGGGAGGACACTAGAGACATTGGTGACTAATCACACCAGGTTTGCATGGGGGTTGTGTCTGTTGGTACACTTGTATTATGAGCTACATTAGTTTGTATATCATAGATCAACAGGATTAGGATGTGGAGTGACATTACTGCAAGTAGGGGCATATGAGCATCTTTTAGTTACATGGTCAATACACTTTAGAGGCAGGGGCCATGGGTACAATTATGTGCATCTGTATGATATGATTACTTCTCAGCCATGTATTAGGAGGTTAGAGTATTAGCAGCGGGTTATCGATGAGGTAGACAATGTGGTATGGAGGCCTTACTTAGACTGTGAGGAGTGGGAGGATGACGCAGTCGAGCTGCCATATGTATTTCAGAGTAGGTATCTAATTGGTTAGACACTATATATTATTGAGAGGCAGTTGATTGGCAGGGTATGCAGGTAGTTTGATAGGATACAACGGATGCCATAGGGGTCAGGGATATATGCACAAACCATGAGAGATCAAGTGTATTTAGGGCCATTATTGTCTTATGATCATGCAGTGACACATATGCTAGAGATGGTTTCCATGCCTTGGGACATATGGGAAGATATGGAGGATGTAGGGATGGATGTAGAGTACAATGCATATTGGGGAGAGAATCTATTTCCATGGCTGACGAATCCAAGGGAGCCAATAGAGGGAGACGGTGGAGGTGATGGAGATGATAGTGGAGATGGCAGAGGTAGAGGCCGACGATGGAGATGGGGCTCAGTGGTAGAGAGGAGGGTAGCTCAAAGGAGAGGCCACAAAAGCAGCCACAGGGATAGGGTGAGTGGAGAGGGGAGGAGGAGGATGAGATACTATCCTTGAGGGAGATCTACCAGGGACAGGCAGATGAGATCCAGGATCTGGAGAGGGAAGCATCTAGGCTTAGGCTATTCAACACTATACAGAGGTTGAGACAACATTGAGGGTAGGGAGGTAGGTAGTAGAGGACACAGGGGTTAGATGTGCCTATGTTCTGTAGGTAGGGGAGGAGATAGCTTACTAGCGAGACATGTACTATGGAGTGGTGCCACTAGATCAGTGGGCTAGGAGCTTCTAGAGACCATTGCAAACAATGATGACCTCTAGAGGGAGAGATAGGGAATAGGCGTCTAGTGGTGGAGTCATGGGTCCTCCACCACCACCAGATAGAGGGGACAGGAGAGATTATCCTAGGGCAGGTCCTTCTAGTGCTCAGACTCCATCAAAGCCAGCCGGCTCCAAGGGAGGGAGTTCATCATAGCCTTAGAGGGCTCCCTATGTATTAGTTTTGTATCATATGTATGATGATGTAGACACCTTCGGGTGATTGTGTAGCCATATATATTTTGACATCATTGTATCATGACACTTTTTATTTTTGATATATATATGAGATGATTCATCCTTGTGGCAACTATATGCATGAGTACCTATGTGATGTTTATGAGATGAATGCAAATATGAACATGATGAAATGCAATATTTTAATTCTTTTATGTTTTTAAATGTTATGCATGATGCAAATGTGAATGTACGAAATATAGATGAATAGGATAAAGAAAATAACTATTCATATAATGAGAATGTAAAATGTGCTAACATGTGTTGTGTGTAGGATGTGATGTAATTGTGATATCTATATGTATCTATGAAATGCTAATATGTGGTAATGCAGGTGCAAACTACATGAAATACAAATATTTTTGGTGTTTCATTATACTCAGTCATGTGATAGTGGGCTACACGAACTCAAGAAGGATGATGGAAGTCAATCAAGATAGGAGGATGGAAGATAGAAGATATGGAAGTGAAAGAGCTTCTTGTGCTATTATCATCATTGAGCTTTATTATGACAAAATAGGTTATGGAAATCCAAAAATCTGTTCAACCCGGAAAGTCATTGTACTTGTTTGCATGGAGATTAGACAGTTGCAAACAAGGAATGCCCTAGTTCATACTAGACTCACAGTGTCCTCATATCCTTGGACAAGTCATAGCATTACTAAGAGATAATCCACAGACAACAAAGAAAAATAGGTGATTATACCCCATCCTCACCTTTCTAGTCAAAGACATCCTAGAGATAGAATCTCTAGTCAGAGACATCCTAGAAAAGCTAAAAGGCATGTCACCAAAAGGTAAAATCAAAAGAAAACCAAGACTTGACACCAACATCCACTATAGTCCTCAATTTTAGTGTCTCTTGTCACTTGTATAAGTCTTATTTGATTTTGGTTACAATGTTTACGTTCACAAAAGGATATATAACATTGAACCATGATGTTGTCTGAGTTTATTGAAAGATTGATTTGTTGAAGCCCATTGTTTCTATGTCTCATCTGAAACTAACTGCATCCATGAAACTGATACTTTATTGCAGAGAAGGCAGAACTTTTTTGCATATTTGTGATGCAAGTGTTGCTTTATTGTGGATTGTGCATGGATAGACAGAAGAAAACTGGAAGAAATTATACTCCTCAGAATGTGTGATGCTCTTAGTTCCACACCCATCACTAGACGTAGGATTGGCCTTAGCCATAGATAGGAGCTAATTTATTTTGGATGGAAAGGGGTGAAAAGGAAGGATTATTATGAATGGCTAACCAATCTTAAGAAGATCAATAACAAGCCATGATGGGAATGGGTAAGTTTTATTATGGATGAATAGGCTATGAGTGTGTGCAAAGTGAAGGATGAGATTGAATCTTGAAGGAGGGAGGAGCAATGTGTCTACACATGGCGCCAGTGGCCTGGTTTTCACCATGGTACTTGTCCAGGGCGCCACCGAAGTGGTTTTCACCATTGGATGAATTTTTTTTCTCTTTACTTTTTTCAAATTTTTCAATATATTTTTCTTTTGTCTCACAAGGCACCTATTTGCCAGATTTTCACCAAAAAGAGATTTTTCATTTTTTATGATTTTTTGTATTTTTTTATTTTTTTATTTTTTTGCAATTTTGAATTAGGATATGCTGAAGAGCTATGTGTACAACCTGCGAAGGTGCATGTTGTCTATAGGATCCTCAAAAGGTTCTCCATCTAGTGTCAAAAGCTGATATGCATCTAATCCATAAACTGTTGTGATGATGTAAGGACCAAGCCAATTTTGTTCGAACTTGCCCTTCTCTCTGTCTTGCTGATTTTTAGGATTTTCTTTTAGAACTAAGTCACCCACCTCGAATGTGTGAGCCTTATCTTATGATTGTATCTGCATTGTTCCTTGATTGAATGATGTGTAGCTCGAGTGATTATCTTCCTTGATAAAGGAACTGAGAGAGAATTACTAGCGTGTGGACTAAACAGGCCCGTATGTGTGTCACCTAAAGAAGTCTGGGCATCCCTAATAACAAAGTCCCTTGAGGAAGCTCCCTTAAAGGTCCATGATGTATCGCCAAAAGATAAAGGATGTGTGGAACAAGTGGATGAGTGATGAAGGCTTGTGATTGTGAAAAGAAGTGAAAGTATCATGACATGATGGAGACTTAGGATCAACAAGTATAATTTTTTATTTAAAATTGTAGAACTTTTGCCCCCAGTTATTTTGATAGTAGGAGAGATCAACTCTTGCTCTTTTTCTGTCATATTATTTTTATCCTTGACTTTGATTTTTGCAGAGTCTAATAGCTTTTTGATTTTTATTTGGACTAAAGGACTTCTCTCTTTTTTTGACTTTTAGATTTTTCTTCTCAAAGCTTGATTTTTGATCCCAAGTGAGTAAGGGCTTTTGCAATTCTTGTTGATCCAAGTCTGGGAAAGGAGTAGAAATGGAATGAATGGATAATATGGTAAAGCTATGTGAGTTCTCAAGAGGGTTGTTGATAGACTCAATAGATTCTTCACTAGAACCACTCTTAGGATTATTTATATCAAGAGATGCCTACACCACTAGAGGAGATTTGCACTTAGACTTAGTAGCCACACTACTAGGTGCTTCGTACCTAATTCCTTGGCATTGAAAATTGTTTGTAGGTTGTTCCTGTCGACTAAATGTCTTAGGAGATAATGGGAGTTGATCAACATGAAAGATATACACACCACATCCCATGTCCTTAACCTTGAATTTTTCTTTTAGCTCGGTTTGTTTGGATGTAGAAGCTTTCAATGATTCTGGATCCATATATGTTGATGAAGGAATATCTTTTGGATTGACTGGGATTGTTATTTTTGATTGAGGTCGCATATTGTTGCAATATATGAATGGTTTTGGATCAGCTTTGATAGTCACTTCAACTCCAATATGTGGAAACTTGATACATCAATGATATGTAGATGGGACTACGCTCATCTCATGAATCCATGGGCTTCCCAAGAGTATATTGTATGTGAGCTCTAGATCAAGGACTTGACAAACCACATCCTTAGTAACTGGCCCAACTTTGAGAGGTAAGGTGATTGTGCCTTTGGATGAGCACTCCTCATCATCATATGCCTTGATGGTCATTGCATGTGTAGAATTCACAGCCCTTTTAGAATATCCCAAATGCTTAAGAGTATTCAATGTACAAATGTTTAGACTAGCTCCTCCATCTATCAGGACTCATTTTATTTGATGTTTGTGTAGGAAGGCTTCAATGTGTAAAGGTGCATTATGTGGTTGGCTTACGCATGCGTCGTCAACTTTTGTGAATTTAAGAGAATGTGGAATGGAAAGGTATCCCACTATGGGTTGAAAATGGTCCACATTTAGATCAGTGGGGATAGTAGTCTCTCTCAAAGTTTTGTCAAGAATGGCTTTATGTGCGAGGGATATACGTAAAAGCTCTAGGATGGAGATATGCGCGGGCATCCTCCCTAACTATTCTACTAGATCGTACTCAGGCTTGGTTGATGAGGAACTAGTGGTTTTAGTTGAAGAACCTTGCAGGGTGACTTTACCTCAACGAGTTGTGACATTAAATTTGGAGATAGATTTAGAAGAGGGTCCAATGCCTTTTAGGATAAATCTGGACCTTTGGGTAGAATGTTTAGGTGTTTTGTCCTTTATGATAATGGTAGAGACATAATTGTCCATTGAAATGTGATTAAGAGTTGAATCATAGTTATAGGATGCTTTTGTATAGTTGGCTTTCTCATCTATGGCTTTGGCTTTTCCCTTGTCATGTTTAGGGAATGGTTCCTTAAACATCTCATGTTCTTGATTGGATGAATGTCCTTCGATCTCAATGTCAGCTCTATCAATAAGATCTTGTATAATGTTCTTCAGTCGATGATAATTTCCTCTTTTATGTCCCTTGCTCTTGTGATATTCACAGTACTCATCGTCATTCCACCAATTTGGTTTGACCTTTGGTTCATATGGAGGATTGTCTAGAATTGTTATTATCTTGTTTTCCAGTAGCTTCTTGAAAGCTGATTCAAGTGGTTCTCCCAATGAGGTGTATTTCCTTCATGGTTTTAAAGTTGTTTGAGTGTTAACTTGGTTATTTGTAGAGCTTGATCCAGAAAGAATGATTTTGGGTCGTACTGTATTAGCATCAACAACACCATCATTGACTGTGTTCTTGTTCTTGTTCCAAAATTTTGGATTGTCTTTTCCTTTAAAGTCTTCTTTGTTTTCTTTGAATATTTTGATGAGACCTTGCTCAATTAGGAACTTTTCTGTCGCTAAGCCTTTCTCAAGGATTTCAATGAAGGTGGACAAACAAGATTTTCTCAAGTCATAACCAATGTCTTTTTTGACATTCTTGGTGAACATCTCTACCATTTTTTTTGTAGAATTTGACAAGAGCATCTACTGGCTAAATTCCTCCATCTTTGTAAGAATGATGAAAAAGACTCCCCATCCTTTTGTTTGGTGTTGCACAAAGTGGTGACTGATATCTCTGTCTCTATGTTGTATGAGAAATGTTGGATAAAAGCTTCTTCTAGATCACCCCAAGACTTAATTCCAAGTGGAAGTTGGGAGAACCATTCCATAGCTTGATCACCTAAGCTTTGTGGGAACAATCTCATCAAGTACATTTATTTTGATGCTACCTCAATGTAAGTTGTGAAAAACTGTCTTGTATGTGCCTTAGGGTCTCCTTTTCCTCTATACTTATCAAACTTTAGTGTCACAACATGTGTAGGAAAGGGAGGCATTGGAATGCTTTTGTCAAATGGATAGGGACATATGTCTCTCATTGTGTAAGATGGCTTTGGTGTATTTATGTCCTCCATTTTTTTTTCTAATTTGTTGATTTGATGTTCCAAATTGTTCTTAGGTGGATATCGACTTTTTGGACCATATCCCATGTCTGAGCCACTAGGTGGAGGAGGAGCATACTGCATATATGGATGATATTGATCATACACATGTTCATATGGAGTAGGTCTATAGTGATGTTTCATATAGGGACCACTTGGTATAGAATCATGATGAGGAATGGAATATCTTCTTTGTCCATGTATACCATACTCTACAGGTATGTCATGAGTTTGTTCTAGTGTGTTGCCCCCAAATTTGACATGGGGTTTCCTTGTGTCCCAATTTTGAACATGCCTTTGGATATCCAATTTCTTTGGTGGTTGGTCCTTAGCATTGGTATATGATTGAGTATATTTTTCTGCATAAAACTTCCATAATGGTCTATGAAGGTGAGTATCATAAAATTGACCATGTGTATGTGGGACCTTAGGTTTTTGAAATAAAGATGATGGTGATTCAGGAACAAAATGTGGTCCTATATTGCATCCACTATTAGGCCTCCTTTGATCCATGTTGAGTTGAAGTTCTTACAAAGGTTGATGTTCCATTATTTGAGACATGTCAAAATCATGAGGAATCTTGGCTCCACTTTGCACCATTACTTGTAGAAAATATTGTCTATCTCTCCCCATTATTTCCTCAACCAATCAATTGAAATGGGGATCCATAATGGATTCTTCCACTTCTGCTGAATGTACAAAAAAGTTGTCCATATTGTCATTGTGTGTATCATTATTGTTTGTGTTATCCATGTTCTCAATATTTTGAATGTTTCTATAAGTGTCCATGTCAGGTAATGTGGTATGATCAGAATTGAAAAAGATATCATTGTCATACTCATAGGAACTCATGTTTGTGGACTCTTGAGCCTCTTTATCTTCTCTCCTAGATTTTTGGGAATGGGTTTCAACCATGAACTATGTCTTGACCAAGTTTTGTGAGACTAGATGAAAATGGAAAGAGTATGGAAGACCAAGAGTTGGATGCAATGTCCAAAGTGTAAGTCCAAGTATGTATGTAATAGAGTAGGTGTGGCTTCCAAAGAGATGATAGTTTCTCTTGATGAGGTAAGTTGACCTTAACTCTAAGTAAGACCAAATGAGACCCAAAGGTGATGGACCTTGATGAGGGACCACTTAGCAAAATGTTGTTGTATGTAGTGTGTTGACAAAGCAAGATGAGGACAAGCAAGTGAGCTTTTGACTCAAGTTTAGACAAATATGAAGGTAATGTAAGGTGTGAAGTAATGATGGACTTTGTGAGACTAGAAATAGGCTAAATGCTAGATGAAAACTTGAAGAGATAACCTAGGAAGCTCAGGAATTCTAAAACTGACTGCTCTTGTTTTGGCCAGACTGCAAGTTTTTCTAATTTTGAACACAGACATGCCTGTATACTTCAGAGATGCAGTTAAATGACACAAATGTTGTTGAAAACTCTACAGATGCATTTCTGAGATTTTGTAAATGCATTTTTGCTTGTAATAACATAGATGGGTTTTTGCCCTTCACAAACACGGCTAAATGACACACACGTTGTTTAACAATACACAGACGCATTTACAAAAAGTAAGTGCAATTTTTTCAATTTTGTAAAGTTGTTGTTGTGACCAAATCTGAAATTTTGACTATTTTTTCGTGATAAGAGGACACAATGTTGATGACGACTCAATTTTCGCAAGTGTTTAGACTCAAAATGACTCAAAAGAAAGTGTGTTGTTTGATGTAAAAAAAATGTTTTGCATACACTTGAAGACACAAAAGACATAATTTTTTGATGTTTGATCTTGAATGTTTGAATGTTCAAAAGAAGATAAGCACAATTCTTATGGTTGGCTAGGACAATAGTTGTTGATCCCACATGGGGTTTCCCCTGAGGCTATGCTATTTAGAGAGGATACTTAGATGCTTTACCCAACTGGATCCACCCTCGACACTCATTTCTCCAGGGCAGCTAAGCACCAGTCTCCATGAAAACTCGTTGTGGTTAACTTTGTATCTCTACTAATAACCGTATGTGTGTGGGCTACTCCAGAGGTCCAACCTCCTACCCCAACAACTAGAAGGATTTTGGCTTTCTAAAACCAAAAGGTGCTAGTAAGGGCATCCTTTTGTGTGGCCATACATGCAACACTTTTAGCTCTATAAATACAGAAGGCTCCTAGCTACTAGGAGTTATGCCCTACAACTTATCAAATAAATTAGATCAAATGGGTTTATGGGGAGACATAGTATCAGTATGAACTAATCAGCACATGTTACCCATGGCCTTCACCATGGATACAATTATTTATAGTGGTTCAGAAGAGGTGGGTTTTCCTTGCTACCACTTGGGTCATTCTCTCCTCACTAGTAGTCCTAATGATCACATGAGGAGACAAGACCTCTACAGATTAAACAATAAGAGCCTATTGCTCAAGACACAAAAGATACTGGTTCAATTTTAGTGTACCAATTGAAGTGCTTGGTAATCTATGAAAACAAGGCACACAATAAAGATCAAAAGAAAACCCTTGCCAAAATTCTGCAACAAAGATTTGTTAGTAGTTTTACAATAATACCCCTCCTGCAAGCACACAAGTTAGGTAAATTTTAGATCCAAAAGACTTTGTGAAAAGGGGGCCTTTGACAAAACGTGTTGCTTCAAGGATAAGCTACAACAATTTTCTTAGCTATATCACAAGATGTTAGCCCAAAATAAACCAGATCTGAAATCCAAATGATGAAATAAGACCTTGAAATTTGAAATAAAACCGAAAATTGTAAAAATCTGAAACATCGATTTAAATTAACGCAGATGCATTTATAGATCACAAACACGCCTAAAACCACTGTAGATGTGCCTAGGTAACACAGACACAGTCCCAGAATTCATAGACGTGATTTAGGAACACAAATGCGACCATGCAATCCGCAAAAAAAAGTAAAATAATGTCAAACGCAAACGCGACTATAGAGGTCACATACGTGGGTGAAAAACAAAAACGTGGTTTCAGAATGTGCAGACGTGAAAATGTCAAAATGTTATTGAAAATATCAGATCTGCAACTTCAAAAACACAAAATATGCAACAAAAGATGTTAAATGCTAAAGGGACAAGAGTCCCACCGAGCATGCCAAAATGTTTATGGTAAAAATGGAAACAACAACATGGAAATACTAAATGGATTCAACCACAAAACCCTACCCTAACAACAACAAATATCCACCATAACATATGAAGATTACCTAAGACAATGCAAATCAATGAAATCACAAAGATTATACCATCACATGTCCAAAAGGGTTTGGATCTTCATTCTTCCTATTTCCATTGATCTTGCTTGATATATTTGCTCTCAAATTTTATGTGTTCACAAGAGCTCAACAAAGAATGGAAATGTGGTTGCAAGTAGGCTTGATCGCATATGAAAGTTTGAATGCTAGTCCAGGAGTGCTTGAAGGATCCAGGGGAGTTGATAATGAAGGAAGCATCTCCTTATATAGAAGACACTATAAGAAATGGAGGGATAAGATTGAGAGGTATAAAAGATAAATGACCGGCTAGGATTAGAGGGTAGGTAGAAGAAATAATAAAATAATGAGAGGGTAGGTAGTGTAGGAATTAAGAGATGAATGACATGTGTCATGGGTAGAAAAGGCTAATGAATTAATTAAATAAATAAAGATTTAATTAATTAATAGAGGAAGTGGGATCAATTAAATAAATAAACATATTTAATTAATTTAGGAAAGGATAATTTAAATAAATAAAGGTATTTATTTAAATGAGAAATAAGGCTAGAAAGGGATAAATTAATTAATTAAATAAATAAAGATTTATTCAATTAATAGAAGACTTAGGCTAAAATAATTAAAGAAAAAAAATATTTATTTAATTAGACAGGACAATTTTAGGTGTCTACAAGTACTAATTTTTATTTACATGGTCTATTTAACAGTTGATGACAGAGGAGGAGTTGACACAGATCCAGGAGGGCACCTTCACGACCATTTCATTTGGCCTTGATAGCTTTATGGTACATGTATTATTGCACCTAGTTGTTTGTATTTTATTGTACATACATTCTCATCATTTATATTGGTATTAATTAGATTATGTAGTAACTTGCATGTATATCTTATTTTACTCTTGTAGGGTACAAGTAGCGCGAGTGCGGGGTTGTGTGATTTGGGATCTAGTAGTGCAGATAAAGACAAGGGAAAGGTTATTGAATGCACATATGATTGAATGAATATTTTAAATAACATAATGATTATACATGTCTAGACATAGATTGATAGTTTCACATACTTGTTGTGTATATGTATAGAAAATTCTTGGCTTCACATCCTTGTTGACTACACCCACTATACCTGAAGAAGAAGAAGAAGAAGAATATATGCCTTGAGTACATGTGTGTTTATTTTATTTTGTGTTTAGTAGATAAAATTTGTTATTATCAGTGACAATTATATGTTAACTTATATCAATGTCATGTTTGTGAGCATATGTAGGTTGTGTATGAAAATATTGAAAACATACCTCCTCTACTGAAGACATACATCAAGAGTCCTCCAAAGCCGAAGAGAAAACGTACAGATGAGGTAAACAAGAATAGTTCATTTTTATGTTAACTTTTCAAATGTGAGTTATATAATATAACTAATCTGAATCGTGGGTTGTTTTTTCTTATACAAGATCCTTCAGAGCCAAGCACTGTGGTGAAGAGGATCGATTTTGATGATCCATTAGTAGCTTATAGATAGTTTTGGGATGCTTACATGTCTAGTTGGCATGTATATTTTTTATATGGACATACATTCACATATGTAGACATACATTTTGTTTGAGTTGGTGTTTATACCATATTTGTGTATGGACATACACTTGTAATCATTTGACATTTTCATATATAGAGAAGTTAATATTGATCATATAAATTGTTTCTCATGTGTGCATGGTGCTATCATTTCAAACTTTAATCTTCAATCCAATAATTAACAATAGTTAATAATGGTTATTCAATGAACAATACAATTCATTTCTTTTATCGTAAGTGTTGTTTGTATAATCTTCATATTATATATAATTCATTTCATCTAAATCGTAAGTGTTAAATTTGGTTGCCTTTGGCAACTTAACCAAATTTAATGACCTCCTCGCTCATCAGGCCTCCATGAGGTCAAATTTGCAAGACAAGTGTTTTGATGGATTCTCAATGTAAATAAGGTGAAATATAATCTTTTTTTATGTAATAAGGTCATCTAGACCTGATGCTCTGCAAAATACACAATGTTTAGACTAAAACTTGTGGTTGTATAACACACAAAAATAACAAGAAACAAGGATCAAAGTTAGTGTTATTCAACCAAAAACTAATCTAAGCAGGCATATCAAAAGAGACATTAAAAACGCGCTAAAATATTTAACTATAGAAATAAATATAACAAGGCATCTCCAAATTCCTTCTATTATGCTCCTTCTCCTTTGTTTTTGTGCTCTCCAAGTTCCAAATTAGTGTAGCTCTCAGCAACTTTTTGCACTATGGATGTCTTGTGGAGGTTCAAGATTATAGATGATTATGAAAAATATGCAAATACAAGCTTAATACCCAAAAAGATGAGCTATCTAAATGCTATTGGTTAATTTTAACCAAAAGAGTGAATATGACTAAAATATGTTAAATGCTCTCTAAAATTCACTATAGATTAAATGCATACAAGTTTTCAGGATCTGGATTATGAAGAAATGGGCTCTATTTATAGGAAAAATGGAGCAATGGATGGTTGAGATTGAGTAATCTCAACAAGGGTCAGGATTGAATGATATTCAATCCATGTGAAGGCTTTCAACCCAATCCTAGGATGACAAGTCTCAACATGAGAGGGGTTGAGAGGAGAGGGAATAATCATTAAATGCTTGACTTGACCTAAGAGTTAACTTGGGAGTTAAGGTCAAGTTCTGGTTGAATTAATAAATTCTTTATTCAAAGAATAAAGCTTTTATCCAATGGATAAATTCTTGTGCAAAGGTTAAAGAGATAACCATGGTCAAAGCAATAAATGGTTGAGGAGACACATGGGTCACATGAGGGTTGAGTTAAGGGCTAAAGTCCTTAACCATGGGTGCAAGTGGAATTAACCATAAATGGTCATGTAAGAGCCATTAGTGATTTGGAAGACTTTAGAGGTTAAATTGTTGAACACACAAAGCATTAAATGCTTTTCAAAGACTTTGAAGTCTTTGAGAAGTGACTACAAGTTGCTTAGGAATGTGACAATACTTAAGGGATGGATTAGGTTAATTAGGAAGGGTTTAGAAAAATCTAGAAGGGGGTTTAGGAGTGCAAGTGGGCTTGGTGGGTGAGGGAAAATAGGATTTTAATTAAAATAAAATTAATTTATTTCAATTTGTGGTTGCAACTTGCATTTGTAGGAAAATGCAAGTGGGGGGGATAAATGATTTAAGTAAATGTTTTATTTAATTTATTTAAAAGAGGAAAAGGGGTTAAATGAAATAAATTGGATTTATTCATTTAATTGATTGTGAGTTTGGTTTAATGAATTAATTAAAATAAATTGAATAATTTATTTAATTAATAGAAGAATGTTTGAAGATAAATTAATTAAATATTAATTTAATTAACTGATGGCTAGTGGGTTTTTAATCAAATAAATAGAAAATATTCATTTAATTAAAATGGAAATATTTATGTGACTACAAGACCAATATTTGTTATGTCTAGTCATAGGTTACTCATATTGGCAAAATTGCTCAAGATTGTTCTACTCATCGTGATCTCATTCTGCTCGTCGTGATCAGGAACCATCAGTTCTGACATGTCCACTTATTCATTATTACCTTATGCATTCTCCTATTCCCCCCCCCCCCCCACTCGATCGAACGCTCGGGGTCATACCCTATCAGCATTGTCCCTTGAGCACCCTAAGTGCTAAAAATTGTCAAACTTTGACGGGCCCTAACTTGAAATCTGTGGCACTTGTAAATGATCTATTTGAACCTACAGGGCCATGAGAGGGGTCCCTACAAAATGATATCTCATTTTTTCAATATTCTCTATGGTTTTATTAGGGTGGCATTTTTTTAGTTGGCAAAAAAATCGTCAGCCTCATTCAATCAAATGTTGTCACGTGGCCAATTTCTCGTTCTGCTCATCGTGATCACAAACTGTTAGTTCTGACATGTCCAGTTAGGAATTATTATCCTATTCATTCTCCTATTCCTCCCCCCACTCGGTCGAATGCTTGGGGTCATACCCTACCGACGTCGTCCCTTGAGCACCCTAAGTGCTAAAAATTGTCAAACTTTGATGGCCCTAACTCAAAATCCCTAGCCCCTGCAAATGATCCATTTGAACCTATGGGGCCATGAGAGGGGTCCCTATAAAATCCTATCTTGTTTTTTCAATATTTTCTATGGTTTTATTAGGGTAGCACTTTTTCAGTTGGCAAAAAAATCATCACTCTCATTCAATCAAATGTTGTCGCATGGCCAATTTCTTGTTCTGCTCATTGTGATCACAAACCATTAGTTCTAACATGCCCATTTAGGAATTATTACCCTATGAATGCTCCTATTCACCCCCCCCCCTCCCGGTCGAACACTCGAGGTCATACCCTACCAGTGTCGTCCCTTGAGCACCCTAAGTGCTAAAAATTGTCAAACTTTGACGGGCCCTAACTTAGAATCTGTGGCACCTGCAAACAATTTGTTTGAACCTATGGGGCCATGAGAGTGGTTTGTACAAAATCCTATCTCATATTTTCAATATTCCCTACGGTTTTATTAGGATAACATTTTTTTTGTTGGCAAAAAAATTGTCAATCTCATTCAATCAAATGTTGTCATGTGGCAAATTTATCGTTATGCTCATCATGATCATGAACTGTCAATTCTGACATATCCAGTTAGGCATTATTACCCTATGTATGCTCCTATTTTTCCCCTCCAATTGATCAAACGCTTGGGGCCATACCCTATCGGCATCATCCCTTGAGCACCCTAAGTGCTAAAAATTATCAAACATTGACGGACCCTAACTCAGAATTTGTGGCACCTATGAATGATCCATTTGAACCTATGAGGCCATGAGAGGGGTCCCTACAAAATCCTATCTCAGTTTTTCAATATTCCTTATGGTTTTATTAGGGCAGCATTTTTTCAGTGGACAAAAAAATGGTCAGTCTCATTCAATCAAATGTTGTCGTGTGGCCAATTTCTTGTTATGCTCATCGTGATCACGAACCATCAGTTCCAACATGTCTAGTTAGGCATTATTACCCTATGCATGCTCCTATTCCCCCCCCACTCGGTCAAACACTCGAGGTCATACCCTACTAGTGTCATCCCTTGAGCACCCTAAGTGCTAAAACTTGTCAAAATTTGGCAGGCCCTAACTCAGAATTCGTGGCACCTGAAAATGATCCATTTGAACCTACGATGCCACAAGAGGGGTCCCTACAAAATCCTATCTTGGTTTTTCAATATTCCCTATGGTTTTATTAGGGCAGCATTCTTTTAGTTGGCGAAAAAATCGTCAGTCTCATTCAATCAAATGTTGTTGCATGGCCAATTTCTAGTTCTGCTCATTGTGATCATGAACCATCAGTTTCAAGATGTCCAGTTAGGCATTCTTACCCTATGCAGTCTCCTTTTTATCCCCCCCCACTCGGTCGAATGCTCGGGGTCATACCCTACCGGCATCATCCCTTGAGCATCCTAAGTGCTAAAAAATTTTAAACTTTGATGGGCCCTAACTCGACATTTGTGGCACCTGCAAACAATTTGTTTGAACCTACGAGGCCATGAGAGAGGTCCCTACAAAACCTATCTCAATTTTTCTAGATTACCTATGGTTTTATTAGCGAAGCATTTTTTCAGTTGGCAAAAAATTCGTTAGTCTTATTTAATGAAAAAATATAGATAAACAAGCATTACACTATAGACACATAATGATCATCAATAATTCCATATATTTTATACACATTATTACCATTACACTTGCATGTGACATCCATGAATGGATATGCAAACATGATTTTTCATCATTATCAATACACTAATGTACTCATGTACAAATACATTGTATATCATCAATATAACTAAACCAGTTTGCTCATGGACATCGTATATCATCATAACAAAGCTACATCAATGTACATCCATATACAAATTCAACATCCCACTTCATCTACATCAGACATCCTCATGTCCTAAGAGAAAAGCTTACGTAGAGCAATGTCTACATATAAATAAAGATTAAAATAAGCAACCTTTTTATGCAGAATGAATGTGCTACAAGAAACAAATTATAACAATTAATCCAAATTATTTTATCAAATTATAAATAGATCATTTGAAACATTCATAAGACATACAAGATTTTGTAATTATGAAACTTACTAGTTTCTCTGCAAAGTCTACAAGCATAACTTTGAAGAAAGATGCATGTTGATTAAAGCCCTTCTCACTGCATTTCTCTGTGTGGTTGAAGACGATGGTAGATATTGTCATTTATAAATGAAAATACATTCACTTGGCATAGTGTGTGAAAGTTTACAAAATTTAATCACATTGACAAAGTGAGGGACTTAGTGTTTATACACAAAATTTAATCTCATTAATGCACACAGAGCATATGGTGTTGTGTTTGGCTGTAAATCTTTGCAGTTATTGAAAAGAAAACTTAAAAAGTAGTGAAATATTGATAACTCCAAGGAATATGTACCATCACAAAGAGTAAACTAGTCAACAACAAATGATCTAGCATGAACCTATATTTTTAAGAATTATTAGTCTACACATAAAATGTATTCATGAACATAAAGACTTTATGATAATTAGTTTTTATGTAATGCATGATAATAAATGAAATAGTGGGATTATGTACCATAAAAATATGTCCCTTTGAATTATATCAAGAGAACCCACTACGTTGACACAAAAATCATAATCCGATAGTGTTGTATATCATCAAAAAGACCTACATGAGCATAAAGGTTTAGTGATAATTATATCATCACAAATTCTCAAATAGTGTTGTCTAATAACCAAAATTGTAATGGTCATCAAATGCATGATAATAAACCATGTAGCAAAAGTACGTCCCTTCGAATTATATCAAGTGTACCCATTATGTGCATGCAAAAATCGTGTTGCAAAAAAAACATGCATCAATAGACCTGCATTTTTAACGCATCCTTAATATACACATAAAAAAATTGAACATTAAGGTTTTATGATAATTGTTTAAAATGAAATGCAGGATAAAACAAATAAGGCACCGTTAAAGACCTACTGCTCAAGTATGCCTGAAGGGTCATCTCTTTGCTTAAGAGTATCTAGTATTGCTTCATGATCAACGTAGTCATTGTCCATAGGTCTTTGGTCTCTGGTTTTTCTTGATGCTTCAACAACTTGACATTCATAGCTATAATAAGGTGTGAATACATGAGAATGGTTTTTTGTCTCTCATAGTCTTCAACTGCAAGTATGCCATTCTTTCTAATCATGTATGTTCGCAACCAAGGTCCGACAACAACAACTAAACCTATAGGTTATGTGAACCCATCATCATCTATCACTAGTTGTGTTAGCTTATGTTTTCCCTGTATCCATCTTGCCAACCAATATTTTGATCTCTCTTCATTCCCTTGTGGTGCAACAAATGCAAAAACATGTCCTGGTTGTACAAGATCTGATAGATGGTCATACTCAAGTGAACTTTCCATGTCAACATTTGACAAGGATATTATTTGAGATAAAGGAGTTAGATATTATGGAACCCACGTATCAACCCACTCACTTGACTCACACTGATCCCAATCACACCAAACACAACTATGACAAAAAAAGCCAACACTCATGTCCAAATGATCCATGTACTTGCGTCTGAGCTAAGAAATGAATGCATCTTTGAAGAATCTTTAATTGTTTGACAATCGAATCTAATAACTCAATGATGAATGGATAGTACCAAACTGGTACTGAGAGGGGGGGGGTGAATCATTACAAGCAAAAACACAATCCTAAAACCGGTTTGTCAGCAGACACTGTGCTTTGGCAGACAAACAGTAACACCAGTCTTAAACATAGTACAACAAGAAAAACCCAGAATAACTGAGACAAGCATAAACCAGTTGACACTAATCTTTTCATACGATATAATACTTCATTTCCATTTCACCCTAGTGCATGAACAGGTAATCTATCATCAAAGATATATAAACAGCTAGATCAACATGATTTGCCTTCAGACACAAATCACTCAAACCATCACATGAATAACACCACACATGACACACATATTTTTCATGTGGAAACTCAACTGGGAAAAACCACGGTGGGGATGAATACCCACAAGTTGTCTTTGAACTCTTTAGAAGTCTGCTCTGTTAGGAGCCTTGTTTGGTTAAAGACTGATACAATAGGTTCTGTTAGGAACCGATCCTGTTAGAGATCACCTGGTCAAGGGATGGCTAGAATACCCAGTTAAGGGTTAAACCCTATTAAAGGTTACCTTGTTAAAGGATTTCAAGAACTCAATGGTTTTGAGTCACCCTGTTAAAGGATTTACAGTAAGCCGGTTAAAGCTACCCTGTTAAGGGATTTCCCAACTGTTGAAGTGGTTAGAGATCAAAAGGTATTACAATGATCTGGTAACAATACTCAATGCCAATGCAGATCCGCTTTAGCTCCTCTTCACCTTCTGCACTTACACTCTGCAGGTATCACTTCTCTCTTCTGTTCTGGCAAGAATCACGTATCCCTTCACTTGGATACACACACACAACTTTTTCCAACCACCTCAGAAAGAAACACAACATCGACCTTATAGGAAATAGATAAGTCGGTAGCATAAACCCTAAACCCTAAACCTGTTATGTTAAGCAATTCAAATGGTTCAATCTTGACCATTGAGCACATTACATTAAATGCAACAGTCTTGAACCAATCTCAAGACATTCTCCATCATTCATTTTCCACCGCTTTTATGGTGGCTGATAACCCATCACACGTTTTCACCATTTACAGACTTCGCACATTCCTGAGGTAGATAAGAACAATCTCCTTCATGCAAGATCCTTCACGCGCATAGGGCTGACATGGAAACATGATCTGTTCTTTGTTATAATGCTAACTCATCACACAAAGTCACCGATTGAATCACACAGGCTTGAAGCACTTCAACCGAAAACCCTGAAGTTGAGACTACCAACTGGTAGTCATACAAAGCTTCCATGTACTGGTTCCCATAACCACATGTCAGTTCACCTTAAACAAACACACCACTTCACTTTGGCACATATACCAGTTCACAATGTTATACTGGTTCTCACATATACCGGTTCTTGGTATCATACCGGTTCTCTCTTCTTCAGCATATTGACATCAATGACAACATACAATGTCATCATGTCCTCATACCGGTTCACATAATGCCAACAATCTCATAATGCCAACAATCTCCCCCTTTGGCATTGATGGTAATATACAAAGATATCTCTCCACTTCACATCTTCTCCCCCAATTTCTGAAGATATCTTCTCTACTTTACTTCTTCTCCCCCTTTGACAACAATGCCAAAGTGGAGGCACAAGCTTCCCTGTTCCATTATGCTGCTCCCCTTAAGGAGTAGCATCGTTCAACACATAAATCCAATAAAAATTTGACTATGCAATACCTGACTGATGTGGAGCATATACCTTTAGTTCACCTTCTAAAGGGGCAGCACCCCTAATTCACCTCTTAAGTACATAAATGTAGCCTTTGGGAGAGGCTTGGTGAATATGACTATTAACCTCTCCTTACTAGAAACATGTTCCAGTGCAATCTCTTTGTTCTGAACCTTTTCCCTCAAGAAATGATACTTAAGCTCAAAGTTCTTGGTTCTAGAATGTAAAACCGGATTCTTGGAGATGTTAATTGGACTAGTATTGTCACAAAATATACTTACCAATTCAGATACAGGAACTTTGAAGCCATTTAATACATGCTTCATCCAAATTGTCTGAGTGCAGTTCATGAAAGCTGCAACATACTCTACTTCTACTGTAGACTGAGAGATGTAACTCCGCTTCTTACTCATCCATGAGACCAGTCTACCACCAAGAAAGAAAGAACCACCGATTGTGCTCTTTCAGTCATCCATATTACTTACCCAATCAACATCTGTGAATACTTTTAAGTTGAAATCCTTGCTATATGGATACCACAATCCATAATCAATTGTTCCCTTCAGATACCTAAGAATCCGCTTGACTGCAACCAAGTGAGATTCTCTTGGACTTTTCTGGAATCTTGTAGTAATGCCAACTGCATGTGCAATATCGGGTCTGATATGTACTACATAATGTAACTTACCAATCATTGATTGGTATTCCTTCTCATTAACCAATGCGGAGTCATCCTCTTTGGATAGTTTAAAACTAGTCACCATCGGTGTACCAATCAATTTGCTATCTTCCATACCAAAGGTCTCAACACCTATTTGACATACTTGGACTGAGTGATAAAGATTCCATCTTTCATCTGCTGAATTTGCAGTCCAATGAAGAACTTAATCTCCCCTATGAGTGACATCTCAAACTCTTTCTTCATCTCATCTACAAACTCATGACTCATCTTGTCATCTCCACCAAAGATAATGTCATCAACAAATATCTCACAGATGAGGATCTAATCTCCTTGAGACTCCAAGTAGATATTGTTATCTTCACTTGTTCTCTCAAATCCAATCTTCACAAGATGGGAGTGCAGGCGTTCATACCATGCTCTAGGTGCCTACTTTAGACCATATAAGGATTTATGTAGCCTACACACCATGTCACTATATTCAGATAGGGCAAACCCATCTAGTTGCTCTATATACACCTCCTTTTCAAGTACACCATTTAGGAATGCAGATTTACATCCATTTGATATACTTTGAATCCTTTAAAAGCTGCATATGCAAGAAGCATATGAACTCCTTCCAATCTGGCTATAGGAGCAAAGGTTTATCCATAGTCTTCTCTTTCTTCTTGGGCATATCCTTTACACACTAGTTTGGCTTTGTTTCTAATCACTGTGCCATCCTCATTCAACTTATTTCTAAAAACCCATTTGGTACCAATGACATTTTTATGCTTCGGTCTGGGTACCAAAGACCATGTACCATTTCTCTTTATCTAGTCAAGTTCCTCTTCCATTGCCTTGATCCAGTCTTCATCTTTATGTGCCTCTTTGAATGATTTAGGCTCAAATTCATATATCATACATGAGTTTTCTCTGACCTTTCTTCTTGTAAGGATTCCTTCATCCTTATCTCCTATGATCTGCTTAGGATAATGATTCAGCTTGACATACCGAGGAATGGTCTTAATAGATTCCTCTTTCTTTTCTTCTTCATCCTCATCTCCATCAGTATCAGCATCTACATCTACCAGTGTAAGAATATTGTTACTGGTACTTGGTTGACTGGCAACTGGTTCCCAAAAGGTTGCAACTAGTTCATTTACCACTTGCTCATTGCCAGTTTCCTCAGTTTTCTCAAAGGTTTCATCAACCCTCACATTGATGCTTTACATAATTCTTTGAGTCCTATTATTGAAACACTTGAGAGCTTTGCTCTTGGTGGAATACCCTAGGAATATTACCTCATCACATTTCGCATCAAGTTTGCTCTAGTGTTTGCTCCTCTTGATGTAACATTTGCTACCAAACACTCTAAAGTAGCTAACCATAGGTGTCTTACCAGTCCAATACTCATAAGGAGTTTTATCCTTACCTTTCTTGATGAGTACTCGGTTCATTGTGTAGACTGCAGTGCTCACTGCGTCTCTCCAAAAGGTGTGAGAAACTTTTCCTTGAATCAACATAGTTCTAGCTTCTTCAACCACAATTTGGTTATTCCTCTTTGCTAGGCCATTCTACTATGGAGTCCAGGGGGTAGATAGTTGCCTCTTGATGCCATGTTTTTCACAGTACTTGTTGAGTTCACCAGAAGTGAATTCCCCTCCTTGATCAGTTCTAAGGCACTTGATCCTTTTACCACTTTCCTTCTCCACTAATGCTCTGAAAGCTTTGAACTTTCCAAAAGCTTCAAACTTATCTTTCAAGAATGTGACCCACATCATTCTTGAGCATTCATCTATAAGAATCATAAAATACCTATCTCCCTGCACACTCCTAGTTTTCATAGGACCACACAAATCAATATGCACAAGATCAAGTAAATTGTCAGTAGTGAAAGGTTTACCTTTAAAGGTTGAGGAAGACATTTTCCCCAGTTGACATTCTTCGCACAAGGTATTTTCTGGTTTGCTCAGCACTGACAACCCTCTAACTGCCTTGATCTTACTAGCCTTCACAATATTATCAAAGTTTACATGGCAGAGTCTCCTATGCCATATCCAGCTATCATCAAATTTAGCCATAAGACATGTACTTATATTTGCATTAAGCTGAAATAGGTTACCTTTGGTCTGCATACTGGTGGCCACCAATTCACCATTCTTTCCTTTGATTCTGCACACTCCATTCTTGAATTCCAGAGTGAGACCACTATCATTCAGCTGGGCAACACTTAGAAGGTTTTGTCTGAGACCATCAACCCAATACACATTGTCAGCACTACTCTTTCCATTCAGAGAGATGGACCCTCTGCCTTTGACCAGATAGGGTGCATCATTACCAAAGTGAACGACACCACCATCATACTCTTCCAAGGATAGAAACTTGCTCTAGTCACCAGTCATATGGTGACAACAACCACTGTCAATAATCCACTCATTGGAATTATCAAAGCAGGAGACAAGAGCCTTCTTGTCTGACACATCTTCCTTGACAACAACAAACACAATATCTTCATTTTCTTCATCTTCTGATTCCTCATCTGTGACACCTTCATCAACTACTACAAAATAGTTTCTCTAGTTTCCTCCTTTGAATTTCTTGAACCTTTCCGGTTTGTCCTTGTTGTCACCATTAGGATAGTTTACAGCAATATGTCCTATCCAGTTACAAGAAAAGGATTTCAAAGGGAGCTTACCTCTGTATTTATCGGTTCCTTTAGGAAGTTTTCTAGGAAGAAGAGCTTCAAATGCCATCAGAATCTCCTCATCATCCATTTCTCTACTCTGTCTTGGTTCACCACTAGTGCTAGCTTCTTTTCCTTTTCTCGATGGTACAAAAGAAGCTTTAAAAGTTGATTCAGTCTTTTGAACATTGCCATCAAAACTATTTAGCTCATAGGCTATCAACTTTGCAATGATGGAGTCTAGGGATACCTTAGTCTTGTCTATTGATCTCAACTCCTAAATAGCAGCAACCCTTATTGCATAGACCGGTAATAAGGATCTCAGAACTTTACTTACCACAATGGAATCTTCCATTTTACCACCTGCACTCTTGATATCTCCGACAATAGTTTTGTTTCTTATTCCATACTGTTGAATGGTCTCACCTTCAACCATCTACATGTCTTCAAAATTCCCTCTAAGGCTCTCTTCCTTTGCTTGTTTTACATGCTCATCACCGCCATAGATATTTTCAAGAGTATCCCATACTTCTTTGGGATTTACTTTATCTTGGACATTAATAAACTCAATGTCAGATAAACTACTAATTAGGGCTTCTGTGACTTGCCCATTCTCCTGCATCTCTCTCTTTTGGTCATCAGTGAGAGTATCGGTAGGGGAAAAATAAGCATTCTCAACATAACTCCAGTGTTGAGCACCCATGCTTCTGATGTATATCTTCATTCTATCTTTCCATATACTGAAATTATCTTTGTTCAACTTTGGACCTTCCCTCTTCATCATTAGACTGGGATCTTTTCCTCAAGCGGTTAAGCTTATAACACAGAGGACCTGGAGGACACTCTGATACCAATTGATAACTCAATGATGAATGGATAGTACCAAACTGATACTGAGAGGGGGGGGGGTGAATTAGTACAGGCAAAAACACAATCCTAAAACCGGCTTGTCAGCAGACACTGTTCTTTGGCAGACAAACAGTAACACCAGTCTTAAACATAGTACAACAAGAAAAACCTAGAATAACTGAGACAAGCATAAACTAGTTGACACTTATCTTTTCATACAATATAATACTTCATTTCCATTTCACCCTAGTGCATGAACAGGTAATCTATCATCAAAGATATATAAACAGCTAGATCAACATGATTTGCCTTCAGACACAAATCACTCAAACCATCACATGAATAACACCACACATGACACACATATTTTTCATGTGGAAACTCAACTAGGAAAAACCACAGTGGGGATGAATACCCACAAGTTGTCTTTGAGCTCTTTAGAAGTCCGCTCTGTTAGGAGCCTTGTTTGGTTAAAGACTGATACAATAGGTTCTGTTAGGAACCGATCCCGTTAGAGATCACCTGGTCAAGGGATGGCTAGAATACCCAGTTAAGGGTTAAACCCTATTAAAGGTTACCTTGTTAAAGGATTTCAAGAACTCAATGGTTTTGAGTCACCCTGTTAAAGGATTTACAGTAAGCCGGTTAAAGCTACCCTGTTAAGGGATTTCCCAACTGTTGAAGTGGTTAGAGATCAAAAGGTATTACAATGATCTGGTAACAATACTCAATGCTAATGCAGATCCGCTTTAGCTCCTCTTCACCTTCTGCACTTACACTCTGCAGGTATCACTTCTCTCTTCTATTCTGGCAAGAATCACGTATCCCTTCACTTGGATACACACACACAACTTTTTCCAACCACCTCAGAAAGAAACACAACATCGACCTTATAGGAAACAGATAAGTCGGTAGCATAAACCCTAAACCCTAAACCTATTATGTTAAGCAATTCAAATGGTTCAATCTTGACCATTGAGCACATTACATTAAATGCAACAGTCTTGAACCAATCTCAAGACATTCTCCATCATTCATTTTCCACCGCTTTTATGGCGGCTGATAACCCATCACGCGTTTTCACCATTTACAGAATTCGCACATTCCTGAGGTAGATAAGAACAATCTCCTTCATGCAAGATCCTTCACGCGCATAGAGCTGACATGGCAACATGATCTGTTCTTTGTTATAATGCTAACTCATCACACAAAGTCACCGATTGAGTCACACAGGCTTGAAGCACTTCAACCGGAAACCCTGAAGTTGAGACTACCAACTGGTAGTCATACAAAGCTTCCATGTACTGATTCCCATAACCACATGTCGGTTCACCTTAAACAAACACACCACTTCACTTTGGCACATATACCAGTTCACAATGTTATACCGGTTCTCACATATACCGGTTCTCTCTTCTTCAACATATTGACATCAATGACAACATACAATGTCATCATGTCCTCATACTGGTTCACATAATGCCAACAATCTCATAATGCCAACATAATCTATATCCCATTGTGCCCTCCTCAACCAACCAAAAGAATCTGGTCACTATTGAATCAAGAGTATCTCCATGTGACAATGTTGAACTATATCAATCAACTGTTAGTTAGATGAGAGGGGGTAGGTGAATCATATAAACACACAATTTACAATATATTCACCAGATTCAACCTTGGTGGCCTTACTTGATATACAACTATGACTGTAAATCATTCAAACTCATAAACTAATAAACTTAAAACATCATAACACATTTAACACCAGATTTAACATAGAAACCCAAATAGGGAAAAACCATTGTGGGATTTCGAACCCACTAAGAAAATATACTCTTCTAAAGTATGCTCAGTTAAAAGCAAATCATGTTAAAGATTACATACACATTGCTAGATGTGACCCGGTTAAGGGATTTCCCTCATATTTGTTAGAAGTGACCTTGTCAAAGGATTTCAAACACTCATTCAAAATGTTACCTTGGTAGAGGATTTACAAATAAGACTATTAGGTCCACTTGATTAAGAGATTTCCTATCACTTACATAATAAATAACAGTAATAAAATATATCTGCAACTTCACATCTGAAATGCTAAAGCAGATTCTATGTGCTCAATATACTCAAGATAATCTTGTCATAAGACTTATCTTTCTTCTTGCTAGGCTTCTCAATCTTTTCTACAATCTTCTATACTTGGTAATCACCTCTGTAGCATCACTGTGCTTCCAATTTGCCCGCTTGCTTTTTTCTACAACTATTCTTTATTTATAAGCAATTCCTAACCACTTAATCTCCTTGATCACATTTCCCATGATAAATCTTAGCCATCAGATCATCATACTTGACTAGGTTCATTGAATCCTTTGATTGAAAAACATTTTATCATGCCTTGGAACTTGTATTCCTTCCTTGGTACTTGTGCTAGGTTATGACTGTTCAATCTACGCTGTAGATCTAACTCTTGTATTTTCATTATCGTAGATCCTCAACAAACTTCTTGCACGACATACCAATCATTTATACATCTCCAGCTCATTGGCATCCTTCATTTAAGAATGCATTTATTCATCCAATGCGTTCTGTTACTGCTCGGTTATTACTTCGGTAATACTGAACTTTACTTGGTAGACATTTTTCCTTCATTAATTGATATCGATAACCTTAGTGTTTACTGACTAGCTCCTTGCTCGGTAACATAGAACAGTATCAAACCTTTACTCATTTTATTGCATGAAATCTTTTCTCCTTCTTGTTCAATCTTTGAATACACATATATAGGATATCAAAACAATCAAAACATCATAATATCGTCACTGCCTAACTCGGTAATCATTGCCCATTGAATAACTTATTACTACCCTTTATTCTCACATTCTTCCTCTATCATTTACCGACATCTTTATACTCATCAAAGCATTCTTTTTAAGATATGGCAACATCATACTAAATCAAAAAATCAATTACTTGACACCAATGACAAAATAATAATATTAAGACAGTAATCATCCTTTATCAATTATATCATTTATCTCCAACAATCTTCTCAATCTTATTGTAATGCCAACAATCTCCCCCTTTGGCATTGATGCCAATACCAACTTTAATGGTAATACCAGCTTGATTCATTTCAATTGATTCGGATTTAGATTGTTGTAAAACTATCTGCTATTAACCTTGAGTTGAAAACATCTCCTGCAAACTTCTCCCCCTGTCATTAGTCTTCTCCCCCTTTGACAACAATGCCAAAAAGTAAAAGTAATACATGATTACTTCCCCTGTGAAGTAATTTTCTTTCTTGATAAAACATATATAAATGTATCATCTAAGTCTCGGTCAAAGCAACTTGTCTTCATTCACTGTTTCCTGCACACCTTTAGACATCCTTCTAAAGTGTGTAAATCAACATCAACTCACAACTAGTATTCTATGGAGTCATAGAATTGATGCTTTTACCAAACTCTGTCAGTGAGTAGAAGATAGGGGTAGGACCCCTAACTTACTTCTGAGATACTCAAAAGTGTCCCTTGGTAGTGACTTAGTGAAGATGTTTGCTATTTGTTCCTTTGAACTAATATATTCTAGCACAACTTTCTTCTCTTGAACTTCTTCTCTGAGATAATGATACTTTATAGAGATATGCTTTGCCTAAGAGTACATTGCCGGATTCTTTGAAATGTTAATAGCACTAGTATTATCACAGAATATAGTTAATGGCTCGATAAATTTCTCATTCATACCTTCCAACAGTTGTTTGATCCATGCTATATTGGTGCAATTCAATGTTGCAGCAACATATTCAGCTTCAACTATTGATTGTGAAATGCATCCTTGTTTCTTGCTAAGACAACTCACTAGTCTCTCTCCCAAAAAGAAAGCTCCACCGCTTGTGCTTTTCCTATCATCAATGTTTCCTACTCAATCAACATCAATATATACTAAACCATAATCTTTAGTGCCTCTCAAGTATCTAAAAATTATCTTGATTGTTGTCATATGGGTTTCTTTGGGATCTGTAGAAAATCTTGCAACTGTACCTACTGCATGTTCTATATCAGGCCTGCTATGAACCACATATTGTAACTTTCCAATCATAGATCGGTAAAGTGTCTCATCAACAGATGTAGATTCATCATTCTTTGATAGTTTATAATTAGTAGTCATAGGAGTACTTACAGGTTTAGAATCCTCCATTCCAAATTTCTTCAAGATTTCCTTTATGTACTTGGATTGAGTAATGAAGATCTCATTTTTCATTTGCAGTATCTGCAAACCTATAAAATACTTTATTTCACCGATTAATGGCATCTCAAATTCTTTTCACATTTCATTTCCAAATTTCTTGCATAAAGAGTCATTTCCACAAAAGATAATATCATCAACAAATATGGCTGAAATTAGTATTCCATTTTCCTCATCATTCTTCATATACATGTTGTTTTCACTTGTCCTCATAAAACCAATCTTGATTAGATAAGAGTGCAATATTTCATACCATGCTCTAGGTGCTTGCTTCTGGCCATATAATGCTTTGTTCAACTTACATACCTGATCTTTATTCTTCTCTTCAATAAATCCTTTAGGTTGTTCAATATAAACTTCTTCTTCTAGTATACCATTCAAAAATGCAAATTTAACATCCATTTGATATATCTTGAAATTTTTGTAAGCAGCATATGCCAATAATGTTCTTACTCCTTCAAGTATTGCTACAGGTGCAAAAGTCTCTCCATATTCTATTCCTTCTTCTTGAGCATAACCTTTACAAACTAGTCTTTCTTTATTCCGAATGACCTCACCTTTTTCATTTAGCTTGTTTATGAAAATTGACTTTGTACCAATTACATTTTTCTCCTTTGGTCTTGGGACCAGTGTCCATCTTTCATTTTTCTTGATTTGTTCAATCTCTTCAGTCATAGCATTTACCCAATCTTCATTGTTAAATGCCTCTTTTACTATTCTCGGTTCAAATTCAGATATCAGACATGTGTTCTGTCTTAGTTTGTTCCTTGTCTCCTATAATCTGACTTGATGCGTGATTTCTTCTGACATATTTGGCTAATATAGGCTCGGTAGGCTCTGTATGAACTTCTTCATCGCTCGGTAACTGAGTATTTTCTTCATTGGCTTTCTCGGTAAAACCGGTCGATTGTACATATACAAACTCTTCATAATCTTCTGGTTCTTTGGAGTTTCCTTCATCATTTCTTTCTGCAAATTCATCAATTTTCACATTTGCACTTTCCACTATTTTGTTAGAAGATTTGATCAGGCATTTAAATGCTTTACTTGTAGAAGAATAACCAAGAAATGTTCCTTCCTCACTTTTCTGATAAAACTTCCCATTTCTATCATCTTTGTGAACATAACATCTACTTCCAAATATTTTAAAATAACTCACATTAGGTTTCTTGCCATACCAGATTTCATACGGTGTCTTCAAAGTTCCTTTCTTCAGTTGTACTCAGTTCAGGGTGTAAATGGCAGTGCTTATTGCTTCTCTCCAAAATGTTTGAGGTACCCTCTTTTCTATCATCAAGGTTCTAGCACAATCTACAATAGATCTATTTCTTCTTTCAGCTATCCCATTTTGTTGTGGTGTTCTCGGTGCAGACACTTGTCTCTTTATACCATGATCATTGCAAAATAAGTTAAATTCATCAGAAATGAACTCTCCTCTATCAGATCTTAGACATTTCAGTTGTCTTCCTGTTTCATTTTCAACTCTTGCCTTATACCATTTAAATATTTGAAAGGATTCTGATTTCTCTTTTAAAAACATAACTGACATCATCCTTGATTAATCATCCACAAATAATATGAAGTATTTATCACCATAATAACTTTCAACTTTCATAGGACCACAAAGATCAGTGTGCACAAGATCTAAAATTCCTTTAGAAGTGTAGGACTTACTTGTAAATCTTGATCTTGTCATCTTACCCATCTGGCATCCTCGACACATTGCATTCTCAATTTTTTCCAAGCTCGGTAGACCTCTTACACGATGCTTCTTACTTATTTTGATCAGATTATCTAAATTTACATGACAAAACCTTTTATGCCATAACCAAGTATCTTCTATTTTTGCATATAGAAAATTGTTCCGATTTGAGTCAAGGTGAAATGTATTACCTCTTGTTTGAGTCCCGGTAGCAACCAACTTTCCATGTTTGTCATGAACTTTGGCAATTCCTTTCTGAAATTCTATTCAGTATCCTGTATTGTTTAGTTGTCCTACACTCAACAAATTGTATTTCAAACCTTCAACCCAATATACATCATCACATTTAGTATTGTCAAGAAGTGTAATAGAACCTTTACCTTTCACTGGACATGGTGCATCATTACCAAATCTTACATAACCTCCATCATAGTCTTCTATTTTAACAAACTTGTGTTTATCACCTATCATGTGATGAGAGCATCCACTATCTATGATCCAAGAATCATTGTTATTTATGTGAGATATTAGGGCTTTTTCCTCATACCTTTCTTCATCTGATCCATCTTTGATAGCCACATATACAACTTCCTCTGTCTCAGTCTCATCATATTTATCATCGTTGGATTCCTCATCAGCTACTAGGCATGTCTTTCTATCTCTCCTTCTGAAGTCTCGGTGTCCTCTATATTGGTTGTCTTTCTATCTGTCATCTCGGTATTCTCTCCTTTCACTATATTCTTTGTCAGGATAGTTAGAAGCCATATGTCCTTTTTTATCACAGTTAAAACATTTCAAAGGTAACTTTCCTTTATACTTACCTTTACCTCTTGGTAACCTTTTGGCTAATAATGCTTCAAACTCTTCTTGCTTTCTGATTTCCTCATATAGTTTGTGTACTTCTTCCATGTTTTTGTGAAATCTCTCACTTGCTCCATTGTGATTTCCTTTAGTATACTTATACATTCTATCATTTTAATCATCAGATTCACCAAGATGAAAAGAATTGAATGCTGATTCAACTTTATTTACCGAAGACACAATGTTATCAAAATTGCCTAACTCAAATGCATGTAGCTTACCGATAATAGCATCCAAAGAGATTGGCATGTTTGGTATAGACCTCAATTCATTAATTGTGGAGGCTCGAATGGCATAAGTAGGTAGAAGTGTTCTTAGCAACTTACTTGTTACATCCTTTTCTTCAATAGTTCCTCCTGCTCCTTTGATTTGATTGACAGTTTCCTTTAACCTTGTACTGTATTGGATAATGTTCTCACCTTCATTCATTCTGATGGATTCAAGTTGACCTCTTAAACTGTCTACTTTTTCTCTCTGAACATGTTCATCACCACCATATATAGATATAAGCTTATTCCACATTGCTTTGGCATCATTACAACCTTCTAGATCATTAAACTCTGAGTCGGTCAATGCTAATGTTATTTCAATCATTTCTTGAATATTTCTTGCTTTGCCTTTATCTCTTCCATTGTCATCGGGTAGGTGTTGGGTGCAATGTAATCGTTCTCCAGATAATATGTTGCATATTCTCTAATTCTTGATAAGTGTAGCTTCATCCTTATCTACCATGTGGAGAAACTTGACTTGTTCAGCTTTGGTGCATCCCTTTTAGACATCTTCAGATCTTTGCCTCAAGTTCCTTTAAACTTTTCTTCCGGAGTCCAAAGCTCTGATACCAATTGTTAGTTAGATGAGAGGGGGGGGGTGAATCATATAAACACACAATTTACAATATATTCATTAGATTCAACCTCAGTGGCCTTACTTGATATGCAACTATGACTGTAAATCATTCAAACTCATAAACTGATAAACTTAAAACATCATAACACATTTAACACCAGATTTAACGTGGAAAATCAAATAGGGAAAAACCACTATGAGATTTTGAACCCACTAAGAAAATATACTCTTCTAGAGTATGCTCAGTTAAAAGCAAATCCTGTTAAAGATTACATACACATTGCTAGATGTGACCCGGTTAACGGATTTCCCTCAAAGCTGTTAGAATCTTCACTTTGTTAGAAGTGACCTTGTCAAAGGATTTCAAACACTCATTCGGAATGTTACCTTGGTAGAGGATTTACAAATAAGACTGTTAGGTCCACTCGGTTAAGAGATTTCCTGTCACTTACAAAATAAATAACAGTAATAAAATATATCTGCAACTTCACATTTAAAATGCTAAAGCATATTTTATGTGCTCAATGTACTCAAGATAATCTTGTCATAAGACTTATCTTTCTTCTTGCTAGGCTTCTCAATCTATTCTACAATCAGATCTTCAATCTTTTGTACTCAGTAATCACCTCTGTAGCATCATTGTCCTTCCAGTTTGCTCGCTTGCTTTGTTCTACAACTATTCTTTATTTATAAGCAATTCCTAACTACTTAATCCCCTTGATCACATTTCCCATGATCAATCTTAGCCATCAGATCATCATACTTGACTAGGTTCATCGAATCCTTTGATCTGAAAAACATTTTATCATGCCTTGGAACTTGTATCCCTTCCTTGGTACTTGTGCTAGGTTATGACCATTCAATCTACATTGTAGATCTAACTCTTGTATTTTCATTATCGTAGATCCTTAACAAACTTCTTGCATGACATACCAATCATTTATACATCTCCAACTCATTGGCATCCTTCATTTAATAATGCATTTATTCATCCAATGTGTTCTGTTACTGCTCGGTTATTACTCGGGTAATACTAAACTTTACTCGGTAGACATTCTTCCTTCATTAACCGATATCGATAACCTTAGTGTTTACCGACTAGCTCCTTGCTCGATAACATAGAACAATATCAAACCTTTACTCATTCTATTGCATGAAATCTTTTCTCCTTCTTGTTCAGTCTTTGAATACGCATATATAGGATATCAAAACAATCAAAACATCATAATCTTGTCACTGTCTAACTAGGTAATTATTGCCCATTGAATAACTTATTACTGCCCTTTATTCTCACATTCTTCCTATGTCATTTACCGACATCTTTATACTCATCAAGGAATTCTTTTTAAGATATGGCAACATCATACTGAATCAGAAAATCAATTACTTGACATCAATGACAAAATAATTATATTAAGAAAGTAATCATTCTTTATGAATTATATCATTTATCTCTTGCAATCTTCTCAATCTTATTGTAATGCCAACATCAACAATAGAAAGTGCTTAAGAGAAATTTGCACCTGAAATCCTCAATTGCCCCTTAACTAGATCTCTCTTCAAACATGCACCTGCTCCATCATGCTCCCCCTTCCCATGCCCTACCTCAAAAAAACACCAAATATGAGGTAACGCCTCTCTGCATTCTTGAATTGACCCATACAGTTATCTAACCATATGATATATCGATCAATTGCAATATCTTTCTCATGCAAGAACTCAAAAAAACTCTCGAAAGAATGTTTGACATACTTGGAGGGGTGTGATCTATCATCACTCATATAAAAATGATACTCCCTGATTATCTTCCTATCCTCCTTTTTACTATCAGGAGCATGTCTATATGTAATGTGAACAAAAATAACAATTTGGATTGAATTGTAGTACTGAGACTGTACCTCATTTTGTGGTTGCGATGTATTGTTCTCTACAAAATCAACCACTGATACAATAGTGCCAATCGGAAAAGAGTTCTTACACATCCTAAACTGTTGATCCAACCACTAAGACCTATGGGTGTGCCTTGCATACTTATAGAAAAGATTTTCCTTAAAATCCAAAATAAAATCAGCAACACTCACTTCTCTTGAGACTAATTTGCATCTAGAACCTTCACCTCCACTCTTCAAAGTATATTTCACTATCTCATATCTTTTTTTCTCAACATAATTATTTCCAAACTCATTTTCGCTGCCCTCATGAAAACATGAAAGAAACTTTGACAACTCGCCATATTGTGAGTACTTCTCATTCAAACAATCATTTCTATAGAAATAGCAGCCATCATCTCTAGGGCATAAAAATATATCTTCCAAGTCTCTTGATGATCTCAAAACTAGCATTGCACCACACTTGTGCAATATCTCATTAGTATGCATCTTAGAACGAATATGGCGTAAAAGTTCATGGTACATTGAAAATCCAAATGGTACTTTCAACAACAAGTATTACGAATCTTAAGAGGTACACAATAAAATGGCTTCAAAGATTCAAAGGCCCTTTGTGATATTTGCAAAGTTGGATGTACTTCACAAAAAAAATTGTACAACATTGTTTGGCTTGATTCCAAGAAATGTTTGGGATGCGGTGTGCGGTCTCCATTGCCGATTCTTAATTTCAAAATGTCATTTACATTGCATGATACTCTAGAATTAGAGTTCCAAAATTTTTGAATTTTCTCCTTCACATTGTCAATCAACTTTCTATCAACACGTGGAAGCCTTCGACCAAAATTCCATGTATCATGTTGAAGTGGATCATCAAGTTTTTATCTTCATGAAAGTGCTCTATCCAAAGTTTTATAGTTTTTGTTCAAATAAACACAAGTTTGTCTCATTTGATGAACCTTCCTCAATCGATGGCTTACTAAGGAGGTTGTAATCACTCTTCGAGCGACTCTCTTATCTCTTTCCTTGGTATTTTTTCCAATATAATTGAGAGCATCAAATAGATTTTTGGCAATAATAGAATTTCTCTCCATCTTATTGGTCATACAAATCTTCAATTTATTTAGAAATGGTCTCATCTTTATCATCTTTAGCAATTTAACAAAAATTTGGCATTTCTTGGTCAATGTCTTATTGCTAAAATGTTGGTCAAAAATTTGTGTATCCCACAATCGAGCGGTTCTTGTTGACCTCTTGCCTTCAAGATTTGCAATAATGTTCTCATCAATTTCAAGTAACCATTTTGGGGTTCTTGAAGGTCTTGGATTTGGAATTTGTCTTTCATCCATGAGAGGGTCTTCATTTCTGAAGTAATTAGGTGTTACATATTGTTCACTTGGTTGACCAATTTCACCTTCAATGTCAAAGTTTTCCACATTTTCACCTCCAATGTAAAATTTATCTGCATGTTCACCTCCTATGTCAAAATTTTCTACATTTTCACCTCCAATGTCAAAAAAAATCATATTTACACCAAAATTATGGACACCTTCATTGTTAACTCCCAAATTTTCACTTTCCATTCTCTTGTCATGTTGAGCATTTTCATTCACTTTCAACATGTTCAACATTTTCATTTTGAAAGTCTAAATTTTTAAATTCAATTTCCTCTTCACTTGAAGTAACATTAGCAATATTTAACATACCTTGTCTTCTCCTCCTATGACCTTCTCTATCTCTTTCTCTATACACTTCAATTTGGTCATTTGAAAGCTTTTTTTTGCGTTTTGAATTTTGATGACTACTACTCCCCATTTACCTCCACAAAGATGCTCCTAAATGTTTGACAATGTAAGATTTGACTTTAAGAATCTCTCAAGAGCACAAATTTATCTCAAACTATCTGAAAACCCGTGATTGTCGACAGAAACCGGAATGTGAAGAATGTAGGCCATTGGAATCCACAAAATGGCCCAAAAGGCTCTTTTTTAATTACATAAATCGGATATCCCATATAATCGGATCGATTATATCAAATATCCAATTTTAATGCATAAATTTTGGGTCCCAAAAATAATTCTTGTTGCCGCCTTTTTTTTATTGTTGCCACATTAATGGCAGTGGGAAAAATATGATATCTGGTTATATCAAATATCCAATTTTAGTACTCATATATTAGAGAGAGAGAGAGAGAGATTAGGGGAGAGAGGGGAGGGGGTAGGGGGAGAGATATTAGGGGACATAGAGAGAGAGAGTAGGGGAGAGAGAGAGAGAGAGAGAGAGAGAGAGAGAGAGAGAGAGAGAGTAGGGAGGGGGTAGGGGGAGAGAGAGATTAGGGGAAAGGGGGAGAGAGAGAAAGATTAGGGGAGAGGGGGAGAGAGGGGGGAGGAGAGAGGGGGAGAGATATTAGGGGAGAGGGAGAGAGAGAGATTAGGGGAAGGGGGAAGATAGAGACTAGGGGTGGTGGAGAGAGAGAGATTAGGGTAGAGGGGTCAAATGACCCCTTAGGACCCATAACAACCCAATATGGTGTCATAGGGTCATATTGTGTCCTAAGGGATCATATGGTGTCTTAAGGGGTCATATGACACAATATGACCCCTTAGGACACAATATGACCCATAACAACACAATTTGTTGTCGTAAGGGGTCATATGTTGTCCTAAGGGGATATAGGACCCAATATGACCCCTTATGACATCATAGGACCCATAATGACCCAATGTGGTGTCATAAGGGGGTATTTGTTGTTCGTAGGGGTCATATGGTATCCCATGACCCCTTAGAACACCATATGACCACTAACAACACCATATAATGTCATAATGGGTCATAGTGTGTCATAAGGTGGGAAGATGAACCATTATTACAATATAAAAAGAAGTGCCAATATTTCTTACAAAAATTTGACACCTAAGGGGTCATATGGTGTCCTAAGGGGTCATATGACATAGTATAGTGTCGTAAAGGGTCATATTGTGTCCTAAGGGGTCATATGGTGTCTCAAGGGGTCATATGTCACAAAAAGACCCCTTAGGATACAATATGACCCATAACGACACAATGTGGTGACATAAGGGGTCATATGGTGTCCTAAAGGGTTATAAGACACAATATGACCCCTTAGGACACTGTATGGCCCATAACAACCCAATATGGTGTCCTAAGGGGTCCTATTGTGTCATATGACCCCTTACAACACCAAAGTATGTCATTATGGGTCATATTGTGTCCTAAGGGGTCGTATTATGTTATATGACCCCTTTAAGACACCATATGACCCCTTAGGACATAATATGACCCTTTACGACACTATATGGTGTCATTATGGGTCATATGATCCCTTATGACCCCTTATGACATTAGATGGTGTTGTTAGGGGTCATATGGTGTCCTAAGGGGTCATGAGATACCATATGACTGCTAAGGACAACATATGACACCATATCGGGTTGTTATAGGTCCTATGGCATCCTAAGGGGTCATATTGTGTCTTATGACCCCTTAGGATACCATATGACCCCTTACGATACTAAATTGCGTTGTTATGGGTCATATTATGTCATAAGGGGTCATATTGTGTCATATGAATCCTTTAAGACATCATATGACCCCTTAGGACACAATATGACCCTTTACGACACTATACGGTGTTGTTATGGGTCATATGACCCCTTATGACACCATATGGTGTCGTTAGGGGTAATATGGTGTCCTAAGGGGTCATGGGATACCATATGCCCCCTAAGGACAACATATGACCCCTTATGAAACCATATTGGGTCGTTATGGGTCCTATGGTGTCCTAGGGGGTCATATTATGTCCTATGACCCCTTAGGACACCATAGAACCCCTCATGACACCAAAATGTGTCGTTATGGGTCATATTGTATCATATGACCCCTTAAGATACCATATGACCCCTTAGGACACAATATGACCCTTTACAATATTATACAGTGTTGTTATGGGTCATATGACCCCTTATGACCCCTTGTGACACCATATGGTGTTGTAAGGGGTCATACGGTGTCCTAAGGGGTCATAGGACACAATATGACCCCTTAGGACACCATAGGAGCCATAACAACCCAATATGGTGTCATAAGGGGTCATATGTTATCCTTAGCAGTCATATGGTATCCCATGACCCCTTAGGACACCATGACCCCTAACAACACCATATGGTGTCATAAGGGGTCATAAGGGGTCATATGACCCATAACGATACCATATGGTGTCATAAGGGGACATAAGGGGTCATATGACCCATAACGACACTGTATAGTTTCATAAAGGATCATATTGTGTCCTAAGGGGTCATATGGTGTCTTAAGGGGTCATATAACACAATATGACCCCTTTGGACACAATATAACCCATAACGACACAATTTAGTGTTTTAAGGGGTCATATGGTGTTCTAAGGGGTCATAGGACATAATATGACCCCTTAGGACACCATATGACCCATAATGACCCAATATGGTGTCATAAATAGTCATATGTTGTCCTTAGGGGTCATATGGTATCCCATGACCCCTCAGGACACCTTAGGACCCCTAACAACACCATATGGTGTCATAAGGGGTCATATGACCCATAACGACACCATATAGTGTTGTAAAGGGTTATATTATGTCATAAAGGATCATATGGTGTATTAAGGGGTCATATGACACAATATGACCCCTTAGGATATAATATGACCCATAACAACACAATTTCATTTCGTAGGGGGTCATATGGTGTCCTAAGGGGTCATAAGACACAATAAGACCCCTTCGAACACCATAGGACCCAGAGCGACCCAATATGGTGTCAAAGGGGTCATATATTGTCCTTAGGAGTCATATGATATCCCATGACCCCTCAGAACACCATATGACCCCTAATGACACCATATGATGTCATAATGGGTCATAGTGTGTCATAAGGTGGCAAGATGAACCATTATTACAATATAAAAAGAAGTGTCAATATTGCTTACAAAAATTTGACACCTAAGGGGTCATGTGGTGTCCTAAGGGGTCATAGGACACAATATGACCCCTTCCCCCTCCCTCTCTCTATCTCCCTGTCTCTCTCCCTTCCGTCCCCCTCTCTCTCCCCCTCCCCCTCTCCCCCCTCTCCCCTAATATCTCTCTCCCTTCCCTCCAGCTTTCTCTCTCTGTCTCTCTCCTAATCTCTCTATATTCCCCCCTCTCTCTCTCCATCTCCCCTAATCTCTCTCTCTTTGTCTCTATCTTTGTCTCTCTCTCTCCCCCTTCCCCCCTCTCTCTTTCCTCTCTCTCTCCCCCAAACCCCCTCTCCCTCCCTCTCCCCTAATCTCTCTCCTATTGGCACTATGGATATGTGTGGCATTGATGTTTTTTCATTGGTGTCAACACTAGTTGTTACTGGCAGACAAATTTACACTGGCTGATATGGATGGTTATCGACAGATAGGTTACTAGTATAAGATCTAGTGTTGCAGGCAGACAGGTTACCGGTATAAGATCTAGTGTTACCGACAGAAGAGATTATCTGGTTGGCACTTCCAACATGTTTGATCAGTAAAGTATATTGGATTTCATGTGTTATATGCTCCATAAGCATGTTTTGGTCAGTTGGTATTGGCTTGATAATTGGATGTTATCATACACACTGGTAAACCCTTACCAACACCGATTTAAGGCTTTATTGACAGAGCTTTCATTGAGGAATCATGATAGGATGCATAATTGGTGTTGGTGCAACTTCTTCAAGGACTTCGAGATGCTGAAGATGTTCATTGATCATGCTTCAATTGCTTGAAGGCATTGCTTTGGTGTGGTGAACCCAGAATAGGTCCCATACCTATCTAGGTTATGGACTGGTTTCATATTAGTGTGTACTCTACATGTTTCCTGGATGATTCAAGATGTTTTATAGATTTGTTATTTTTGTTTTGGTCTTAAGCCGACATGGCATATCATTGTAAATTATGTAATGATATTATTTTAATATCTTTAGGTGGCAGACCTAATTGGTTTAGGCCTTAGGGTTTGTATAAATAAGACGTAGAAACTCTTTGTAAATTATCATGGTTACTGGAATGGTCATGGTCAAGGAATGTAATGTGCGAATATTGTAATATCATTCAGGTAGAGAAGTTGATTGATCATTGGTGATCAGACTGGTTTTAGAAGAGGATTTACTCCTCCGGCATTAAGCTTAACTGGGACTATAATCAGGCATAGTAGATGCTATTTCCAATAGTTCACTCTATTGGATTGTTGTCCATTTATCTTGAGAAGGTTGTAGCCTCTTTGTAGTCAATGAGACTCTTTTTGTAATGAGCAGCATGCTCTAGGCAGTGTGCATTATTGCAACTATAGGCCCCTCATTGTAACATATACTTTCTACAGAAGTATCATCTGACTGTGGGTAGGCTTCTCACCGTGGTCTTTCGCTTTCCAAATTTTCCACGTACAAATCATGGTGTTATGTGGTATGATTGCTTTTCTTTGATTATCTGGTTAATTATTGTTTACTAGCATCTGTTCCTATCGACATCTATCTGTACCGGTACTTGATTTGTTTAAGGTCGTATTGTGGATTAAAATTTATAATCTATAAACAACTGATTCAACCCCCCTCTTAGTTTTTCACTAGTTATCCTGACAATTCGTATCAGAGCTTTGATCCTATTTTTCATAAGCTTAATTGCTTGAGGTAGATCCTACGACAACTAACACTTCTAATCCAACGACAACTATTTTCAGAAGAGAAATCCCTATGGTTTATGGAACAAATTATGGGATATGGAAAATTTGAATGGAGACTCATCTTAGATGTCTTGGCAAGGATATTTGGAAGATCACTGAGAATGGATACACACCTTATGATCCAGCATCCGACAATCCTACTCCTACAAACCTGGACAAGAATATTGAAAATGATTGTAGAGCTAGAGAAGCCCTCTTGTTTGCACTTACTAATCAACAGATCATGGGATTGATTGACAAATCATCGACTAAGGCTATATGGGACAAATTTAAAACTCTAAATGAAGGTGGCCCTACTCTCAAAATTGCCAAACTTGATGGTTACCAAGTAAGGTATGAAAACTTGAAAAATAGAAGAAAAAGAAATAATTGATGTGCTTATGGAAAGAGCAAATGAGATTGTTATGATAATTCAATGTTGTGGAGGATTGCTAAGAGAAGGTGAAATAGTTTCCAAAGTCCTAAGAGCCCTTCCACCAGCTTGCAAGATGAAGGCAACTACAATTAATGAGTTAAGAACAATGGCAAACACTTCAGTCAACTGAGACATTCTGATTGGGAAATTATCTAGTTTTGAGCTTGAAGAATTTGGATCTTCTGGAGTTGTAAGGTCTGAACTTTCTTTTCATGCATCATCATTAACATCTACTAGAAAAAGTGATTGGAGCGCCCTATATGAAAAAGAATTGGAAGACATGAGGAAAGAAGATGAAGAGCTTGAGCAACTTGAAGCCTTATTTTCTAGAAGAGTACCTAAAGGTCCAACTAGAAGTAAGTATGAAGGAAAAACACCTTTTAAATATTTTGCATGTAATAAGATTCATCATTTTACATCTAGATGTCCTAAAAGGAATGCAAGGTTTGAGGAAAGAGTTAAGAAAACTTTTAAGCCTAACCCAAACAGATATAGATTCAAGAAAAAAAAAAAACATTTCTACATAGCAGATGAGGAAGGAGTAACCGATGACTCTGGAGATGAACCAATAGAAGACTCAGGTAGTGGATCTGGAAATGGAAAGGAATGAGTGTTCTATGATTTTAAGGAAGATGAACTAGAACTGGCTATCAAAAATGAAGAGAAGGCCCTGACAGCAAAAGTTGAAGATAAGGATGAATGGGTAATTGATAGTGGATGCTCACAACATATGACTAGAGATAAAATGAAATTTTTGTCCTTGCAAGAATATGATGGTGGTCAAGTCAGATTTGGAGATGACAAGGCATGTATGATCAAAGGTAGAGGTATTATTTCTTTGGATGGAAAGCATAACACTAATAATGTCTATTATATAGAAGTTTTAAGGCATAATCTTTTAAGTGTTGGCCAATTAGTTGATAAGGGTTTTCAACTTTAGTTTAAGGATAGAAAATGCAAAATCATTAATAAAACTAGTTTGGATATTGCAACCGGTATTCAGACAGCAAGGAATATCTTTCACTTGAACACTGGTAATAAGACATGTTTGATTTCTCATATTGATGAGAGTTGTCTATGGAATAAGAGGTTGTGTCATGTTAATTTTGATTGTATTGTTAAGATCAGTTCAACTAAGGCAGTGAAAGATATACCTAAGATTATGAAGCCTCATAATCGGATATGTAAGGAATGTTAGTTGGGTAAGCAAGTCAAAAGTTCTTTTAAAAGCATACATGATAAATCTAATGATGTACTTGATTTGATCACACTGACTTATGTGGTCCAACAAGGACTAGAAGCTTTCAAGGTGATAGGTATTTCATGTTGAGTATTGATGATTATTCTAGAATGATGTGGGTGACTTTTCTGAGGGAGAAATCTGAAGCTTTTGAGAAATTCAAGATCTTTAAAGCGAAGGTTGAAACTGGATTGAAAATCAAAGTCTAAGATTAGATCATGGTGGTGAGTTTACTTCTCATGAATTTAACAGTTATTATGAGACCAATGGAATTAGGAGATAGCTATCTGCACCTAGGACTCCTCAACAAAATGTAGTAGTTGAAAGAAAGAAAAAAACCATTTTGGATGTAGCTAGATCTATGATGATGGAAGCCAAATTGCTTGTATCTACTGGAGAGAAGCAGTGAGTACAACAGTCTACACACTGAATAGAGTTCACATTAAAGGTGAAACCGGTAAGACCCCTTATGAACTATGGTTTGAACATACACCTACTGTTAAGTATTTTAGAATCATGGAAGTAAATGATATATCAAAAGAGATGATTCAATTGGAAAGTTTGATCCTAGATGTGATGAAGGGGTATTTCTTGGTTATTCAATTCAGAGCAAAGAATATAGATGTTATAACAAAATATTGCAAAAAATTGTGGAAAGTGCTAATGTGAAAGTGGACGAACAGTACAAAAATCATTCTATATCATGTGATAGGGAACCGGCAGTGGAAATGATCATAACTAAACCAGCAATGCCTCAACCGGTACAAGAAGCTGAAAAAGTTACACCGGCACAATAAGAAAATTCAATTGTGACTAATAATCAGAGTGATGAACCTAAAGTTAAAAAGACTCCAAGGTATGTAAGATTAAATCACTCTAAAGATCAAATTATTGGAGATGGAAACAAGGGAGTAATAACAAGAAGAAAAATGGCAAATAAAGAGGTATGTCTTATGTCTCAAGTTGAACCAGCAACTGCTATTGAATCTTGTAAGGATAAACATTGGTTAAAGGCTACGGAAGATGAATTAGATCAAATAGAGAAGAATGAAACTTGGTCTTTAGTTTATCAACCTAAAAATAAGAATGTTATTGGAGCTAAATGGGTTCTTAGAAATAAAATTAATGAGGATGGTCAAGTTATAAGGAACAAGGATAGATTAGTTTGTAAGAGATATTCTCAAATGGAATGAATTAATTATGGTGAGACATTTTCACCTGTAGCTAGAATTGAAGCTGTTAGACTTGTTACCAAAATTTAGCACATGCCAAATTTGGTGCCCTAATGAATCCTTGCATTCATTCATTCTAAAAAGATCAAATCATGAGCTAGGAAGAAATACATTGTTCTTTCTAACTTGTTTGCTTCATGTGCAGATACATGAAAGTAAGACAACATGTGGGTTAAAATATGGCTCCCACGAAGGTTGAGCTCAACATGTTGTAGATCACAGATATATTATGCCCCATTGTAGATGAAATGGCGTGGCTATTAAAATCTTAAGCCCAAATGAAACTCAACAAAATGCAATCGGCCTGTGTAAAGCTTTTACTTGGGTGCCAAAGAGAGTTTTAAAAGGCCTTAGAGTTTCCAAGTAGTTTCAGTCGCTAGGCACGAAGATGTTTTATCCCACATTGGCCACATGGAGGGAGTTTATCACATTTAAATATAAGGTCACATATAACTATAGTGTCAAAACTTACAAGCTTTTGGCAAGAAGAGGCATCTCATGGCACTGGTGGAGCCCATGCACGCACATCTCAAGGGGTCCTAATTTTGTGACTGGCTGGCAGGAAGAGGCTAAAGAGAAAGCAAGTTGAAGAAAGATCAACTGTGATGTGGGTGATCCAACGACTGTCGCTATGTTGCAATGAAAATATGCACACCGGGTTATCGCCATGACTTGGCGACTGATGATGTGGCACACCAGAGAGTATAAGACCAAGGATAGGTGGCAGACAGGTGGCGGTCCAGTGGCTGGTGACATGGCATGGATGGACAACATCAAGAAGACCTTGGCCATGATGAATCCCAAAAAGATTTCATCAAAAGCTCAGTTCCATAGAAATCAAGCAGACCTTGGCCGCGATGAGTCCCAAAAAAGTTTCACCGAAGGCTCAATTTCATCGACATAATAACATTGATGAAACTACAGGTTTGATGAGATTGGTAAACGGCTCGCCAAGAGAGTATTTTGTCCAAAAGAAAGTGATCCAGCATAATAAGACATGTGGCAGGCCGGGTAGACAGCTGGTGCCCGAGTAGATCTCATGAGCCAATTAGTGGGTGAGACATGTTGACACACGACACAAGAGAGAAGATTAGTAGGGGTTAAAGGTGGGGCAAATTAAGAGAAGATCAACGGTAGTTTGAAAGATCTAAGGGCTATCGATATACCGCTATAGAAAGAAGCTTGCCAGTTATTATAGTGACTTGGCGACAAAGCACGTGCGGAAAAGGCAAAGGGGAGTTGAGTGGCTAAGGTGCTAAAGATTGAGTAGTTTGAGGATAGATCAATGACCATCGCTATATCGCAAAATAAAGATGCTTGCTGGTTATCTCATGGAACTTGGTGATTGATGATGTCGCGATTAAGGTGGCACCCAGTTGAATCCAAAAGCAGTGACACGTGGTGATGTCATGGCATAAGAGAAAGTGCTCAGAAAGCCTAAAGATTGTGCAAGTCTAGAAGATCCAATAGTTGTCACTGAGGCGCAAGGAAAAGTTGCATGCCCAGTTATCGCCACGACTTAGCGACAAGCTAGGTCCAAGTCCAGTAGTAGTTAAGATGGTAGGTCCAGATGGTAGACAAAGTGGACACATGAGCAAATCATAGGCTGACACGTGGCAAAAGTCTACAGATGAGAGGATGTCTAAGTCAACCTTGAACTTGAACTTCAAAGGGGTTCACCATTTCAAAATGGTGCAATGGTTCAAAGTTCATTGGTTCAAAGTGGTTCAATGGTTCAAAGTACATTATCGTCGCTCATTCCCATGGGCCCGGGATGAAGAAAGAAAACAAGCAAATATAAAAGCAAACAGTGGGGCTCGCTAGAAAGTAAATGAAAAAGTTAATGCAAGTGGTCATTGTTCATGTAGGCGATCCAGTGGTTGGCAATAAAAATTGCATGGTGGACAGAAAACTAGTTGTTTGAATAGTGAAAAGCCTACCAAGCAAGGAGATGAATTTCTGCATGAAAGATTAATGCAGATGCTTATTGAAAAATGTATATGCAAGTGTTACATACCATTGGAAAGCTCGTGAGATAGAGAGATGCATTTTTCAACCATTTTAAATAAAAGTTTCAACATGGAGAGTAGTTTCCAAGGAATGCATAAGATTTTTTATTTTTTTACAGTGGGATTTCTTGTCCATACAGCTACAGTTTAGTTCATCATGCAACTTTCACACGGGGATAGCTATTTTTTGCATTTAGACATGCATATTTTTAAACAAGAGGTTCTTTTTTTCAATGAGGCTATTCAGGATGAGACTGGCAATTCCATATTCAGTAATGAGGGTTTCTCTTCATGCAGGATCAGTGGTAGTCCTTTTGAGCAGTAAAGGTTATTATTTTATAGTATTATGCATGAGTTTTTATGCGATTTTGGGGCAGATTCGCCCAAGGATTTTCTCATGTAGTCATTTTAAGGTTTTTGAAAGGTATTCGTCATGATTTCTATATATTTCTTCTCTCCTTCCTTTTTCCCTCTGGTTCTTTCTTTTTTACATACACACTTTTACAAAAAAGCATTGTAGCTCAGCAGTATTTGTGTTTCGTAACAATAGCACTCCTTAATTTTTTAGTAGTATAGCAACAAATTTCCTTCTTTGCACTTCTTTTATAATCTAGTGAATGAATGATTTGATAATTTCCTGTGATTTTTTATCCTCTAATTTATCTCATTTAGTCAATTTGTGGTGCAAGGAGATACGTGTTAGTTGCAGGTTCTAGTTTGTGTTAGTTGATTTCAATTGCTTGAAGCTGTGAAAACTTGTTGTTTTCCTTCATGCATGCATTAAATTCATCCATTTCTAGGAAATGTTTATGCATCTACATTTTTAGTTGAGTTGTGAAGCAATCAAGGTTGTTTGTTGAAGGTTTTTGTGAGTTAAGTAGGTTGCAGATCTCAGATAAGATATTTGGTGCATCAACTTCATTAGAATAGATTTTTATTACATGCAAAGTTTTATATCCCTTTCTATCACTTTTCTTATCAATAGTATCTACAAGAGATTCACCAAATAGGAAGCCGACTTGATCTCCAAAGATTCACCTTCACTTTGAGCAACCCACAGGCTCGAAGGTGTTTCCATGTTTCACAGGATTTCTTGTTTTCGAACGTAGCATCACAGGTGCAATCCTTGGTGACAGCAGTTTTTGGCATGCCCAGTGGGACATGTTTGAGCTATCACAGCTCAAAGAAAATCCATTTTTGATGTTGTTTTGGTATTGGCAATAATATTTCAACCTATTGAGGTTTTTTTTTCTAAGTCCTCGATGACTCTATTTTCTGGTTCTATGTGCAGAACAGGTCTTAACAACATATGAAAAAGTATAATACCAGACAAAGCGAAGGTCCAGTTGAAGGTCAAGGACAACAAGAAAGACAAAAAAAACAACAAATTCAGTAGTTGAGTTTCCAGAAATTTCATCAGTTGAATTTTTTCTTGAAACTCCAAATTCTAATCTCCTATCTAATTCTTCTCCTCTACCTAATAATTCTCACCCCAATTTTTCTACCCATGTTAATCTTCTTTTTGTAACTACTCCAATTCACCCATCTAATACCCATAATCCACTAGTAAATCCTCCAGTATTTATAATGGTCATACCAAGAGCACATGCTTTTGTACCCTTAAATGGAGGTGGCCCTTTGAATTTGACCCAACATGATCCTATACCAGGAGCAGCTCTGAAAAGTCTTCATAGTTTCACTGGTGAAGACCATGTTACACCCATTGAGCACATAAGAGATATAACATCTCTATGTGCAGTTCACCATATAACCCAAGAGAACATAGCACTCAGGCTACTGGCAGCATCATTTAAAGGCAAAGCACTACAATGGTTAAGGGGTTTGCAAATTAATTCAATTACTGATTAGGGTGATTTGGGTGATAAGCTAACAAAGTAGTTTGTAGATAAATCGGATCACCTATCATTGGTTGAGCAGATGACTAGTATCAAGAGGGCACCACAAGAGAAAATGACTGATTTAAATTACCATTTTGAATGAACATGGAATACAATTCCTACAATGGTAAAACCCTCTCCTAAACATGCATTTTTATATTATTTGAGAGCTTTAAATAGCGATATTGTTGTTATGATTCAATCTATGGGTGGGGTTACATTACCAACAACTTATGATTTATCTATTAGAGATGAAAACAACCTTATACAATATGGTGAAATTGCCCCTAGGCCTCCTATGCCTATTTCTCCTGATATATAGTTGTTGATGCCTTTACAAGTACCCCCTATAGCTGCAATACCTACTGTTCTAGCATTAGGTTTCCAAAATTATGTTAAAAATAGTGTTGTAGCAGACTCGTCAAAGCAACTATAGACATTACAAGAGATGTTTATAAAGAATGTTGAATAATCTCAACAAATCCAGCAGACTATGCAAAATTTTGGCAATGAATTGGTGAACCTCAAGAAAAATTAGAACCAAAATCAAAGGTATCAAGCCCCATATCAAACTCCTTATCAACCCAATAGGCCTAGCTACCAAGTTGATGTGCAAAATCAAAGGAGGAACTACAATAATAGGCAAAACTAGAAATATAATCAGGAAACTACTAGCAATTCTAAAGAAATTGTTCCTCAGAACAATATGGCACAAGAGTGGTGTTTTCCTTGCCAACAACCTCATAATCAAGCATCATGCCAAAATGCAATGAATGCTCAATCACAAGCTTTGATGGTTCAGAATAACATGTCTTATCAGGATGCAGGTATAAATGAGGAACCAAAAGGTCCTGAGGTGCCTATGATGAATTGGCAAGGTGAGGAATTTTGTGGCGTTAATCATCCGCAAGCACAAAATAGACTTTTTTCACCTGTTGCAAAAAATACAAGGTCAAAGAAACATGCTATTGATATTGGACAACAAGCTACAAATAATCAACAACAAGCTGTAAATAATGGACAACAACAAAATAAATTCAGACAGCAACCAGATAAAGGAAAACAACAAGCTTCTACAAGTCAATAAGTTGTTAGTACACCTCCACCTGTCCAGAATATGCAGATTTTACCAAGAGGACAACCTGCAACACCTAAAGAGCAGCAGAAAGTTCAATCTTAGTTAAAACCAGCTCATCAAGAGCCTGTTGTTCCAAAAGTACAACACAAAGTTAGTGGTATTCAATTTAATATTGTTGAATCTATGGCAAAAACCAATGTTTCCATGACAATGGTAGATGCATTCCAAATTCCTGGACAAAAGGAATTGTTGAGAGACAAATTGGATAATATTTCTTTAATTAATGAGCCTAAAAAAGATCAACCCATAGTTGCATTAGCTAATGATATCCCAGTTAAGAATAATCAGCCAATCCAATCACCAAAGCCTCCTCCATTTTTTATAACATTGATAATTGGCAACCATCTAGTCCACAATTGCTTGATAGACTCAGGAGCTAGTAGTTCAATTATGCCCAAAGACCTTATAGATAAACTTGGTCTAATTTATGAGCCTATTTCTAGAGGAGTTGTACAGTTAGATGGAACAACAATTAATTCAATTGGATTGGTCAAAGATCTTGGTTTGACCTTGCATGCTTGTCCTAATTTTGTAATACCTCAAGACATGTACACAGTTGACTTACCTCCACACTTTTCTATTTGCCTATCTAGAGATTTCACAGCAAAATTAGGAGGATACCTTTCTGCTGATTGGTCACACTTGTTTTTTAGAACCTAATATGGTACTAAGGTTACCATTAAGTCAAAACCCCAAGCCACTTGCCACTTAGAACCATATACCCCAAGTCCTATAAATGCAAATCTTGCCATCAGAGACCATGAGGAGTTACCACATGTCCAAGATCCAGATACACCTATTCAAGGTATACCCGATGTGAATTTGGATGAGTGGGCAGTCCAGAATATTGCAGAAGATCCTTTCATCAGCATGGAAGAAATAGCTCTTGGTGTTTATATGATTCATGAGGAGGATTATGTTATTCCTAAGCTTGAAAAAGAGGATATTCCACTTGACCAATAGTCAGAACAGAAGAAAAATCAGGTTTGGCATCTTTATTTTGATGGTTCAAGAGGTAAGAATGGTTCTGGAGGTGGTGTTATGCTAGTTTCACCCGAAGGTATGAGATAATACACTGCTTTTAGATTTTCTTTTAGTTGTACAAACAATACAACTGAGTATGAATCATTAGCACATGGCTTAGAATGGGCTAGGCAGAAAAAAGTTAAATGTTTATAAGTTTTTGGTGATAGCGAACTAATTGTGAACCAAGTAAGGAATATCCATGTCACCAAAAATGATGTTTTGAAGATGTACAAGCATATAATTTGGGATTTAATTAAAGATTTTGATGCATTTAATCTGTTGTCCATACCTAGAAGTCAAAATAAAGAAGCAAATAGGATTGTTTCTTTAGGTGCTCAGTTCAATATTCCAATAGAACTAGAAAATATTGATAGACAATAGTATGTTACAGTTGTAGTAAGGCCCTCAGTTCTAGATAACACTATCTATTGGTAGGTTTTTGACTCAGATGAGCAGATTACTAATTTCCTAATTGAAGAAGCTGAGTGTTCTGCTGGAAATTAGCGTAAGTTCAATGAGCAATATGAAAATCAGTTTCTCTAATTGAAAACTAACAAGTTGCCCAAGGGTCTGGAAACCCTTGAATCTATATTTAATACAGATGATCAATTTAGAAAGGATAAAGGTAGCATGCTTGTGAAGGAAGAATATTATGAACTTGTTGAAATATTCAAGGACAAGCTACTAAAAATTGGCAAGGTATGTACCCCTAAAGAAAAACATGATTTTGTAAAACTTTGTCAAGATTTCAATGACATATTTGGATGGAGGTATGAAGATTTGAAAGGATTTGATCATTATTTATCTCAGCATACCATAGAGCTGGTAGATAATGCAAAACCAGCAAGGCAGAAACCCAGGTCTCTTAATCCAAAATTAGAACATCTTATGAAAACTGAGTTAAATAAGTTGATTGAAGGAAATATCATATTTCCAATCAAGCACACATCCTAGGTGTCCAATCTAGTTCCCGTTAGGAAGAAGAATGGTGAACTTAGACTATGTCTTGATTTTAGAGATCTAAATAGAGCATCCTCGAAAGACCATTACCCGCTGCCCTCAATGGAGCAAATTTTGGAGGTTGTATCAGGATCCGAGAGATTCTCATTACTTGATGGTTATTCAAGATATAAACAAATTCTAGTCAAAGAAGAAGACCAGTACAAAACAACATTTACCACCAAGTGGGGTACAATGTCTTATAATAAAATGTCATTTGGACTGACCAATGCAGGGGAAACATTTCAACATGCAATGGATATGGCATTTCAAGGCCTGATTAACAAGTTTGTTTTGGTTTACCTAGATGATGTAACTATTTTTTCTAAAAAGGATAATGAACATCTTGACTATCTCAGACAAGTATTTGAGAGATGTAGGGAATATGGAGTTTCATTAAATCTCAAGAAGAGCATATTTGTTGTTCATGAAGGAAAGTTTTTGGGATATATTATTTCAAAGCATGGGATTTCAATAGATCTCAAGAGGATCATAGCCATACTTGCATTGCCATTACCAGCACCTAAGAAGGGACTCCAGAGTTTCATAGGTAGGATTAAATTTATCAGAAGGTTTATTCCTAATATTGCAGCATTGATGCAGCCACTTACAACCATTCTTAAGAAAAATATTCCTTTTTAGTGGACTAAGGAAGGTAAGAAATGTTTTGAAGAAATTAAAGGGGCAATTGCAGCAGCCCCCACTCTCATTAATCCTGATTTTAAGAAATATTTTATTCTATATGCTTTTGGGAGTGAGGATACTATTTTTGCAATGTTATGTCAGCAAAATGATGAAGGCTTAGAAAAGCCAGTTGCTTTCTTTAGCCATATTTTGCATGATTATGAGACTAGATACTCATTTGTAGAAAAGAATGTGTTAGCAATAATAAGAAGCCTTAAAAAATTTAGGCACATTCTCTCTAACAATAAGATTCATCTTATGGTTGCTCATCATACAATGAAAGAGTTTTTGCTCAGCAAAGACATAAATGACAAAAGGGTGGGCTGGATTACTAAAGAAATGGAATATGACATCTCTATTAGGGTAACCAAGCTAGTTAGAGACAAGGGTTTATATGAAAAACTTGCTGGAAATACAAAAAATAGTAAAGAAGAAGAGAAACAAGTTGAAACAATGCTTAATAATGAAGAACAACGCGCTGTCCCATTTTTGCTAGTCACTTAGAATCAGCAAATCATCCATTATTTACAAACTAGTGACTGTCCCAAAGGCTTAGATAGATCAAAACGAAGGTATTTCAAGCTACAAGCCATTCCTTATGCTTTAATAGATGGTATTTTGTTCAAAAAAAAATATAACGATGTTCTATTAAGATGCATTGAGCTAGATCAGATAGAAAAAGTTCTAAAAGAATTTCATGAAGGACCTGCAAGAGGTCACTTTGCAGGAAGAACAACAACCTTGAAAATTATTTGAGCTGGTTATTATTGGCCTGAAATATTTAAAGATGCTCACTCATGGGTAAATAAATGTGAAAAATGTTCATTGTTTGCAGGAAAACAGAGGTTGGCAGCCTTTCCTGTTGAGTACAGAGTATCACTGAGAGGGGGTGAATCAGTGGTTCCTAGTTCTTTTCTTTCTCTGAACTAACCTTGAGAATATCAATTATGTACTTAATTACATAAATATTCAAACTGGTAATATAAGAAAGAAAGTCAAAGTGACCATGCACACACAACCAACTCACAACAATAGATTTATGAGGAAAAGCCACTATGGGAAACACCTCAGTGAATGCAATTAAGGCTTCTTACTACAAATGAATTATGCAGCTCTTGAATCAATTAACTCTCTGTTATCTTTCTCTCCTTTTCACACACAGTCTCTCAGTACACTATGCCACTCTAGTAAGCTGCCTGCTCTGCCACGCCTTACCAATTAGGCTCAACTGCCCAACTATGAAGGTAACGATAGAATCCTCTTACCAGTCTGTCTGCTTACACACACAGTAACTTGATCAAAACCCCTTCTGAAGTTTCTTCTTAAACTTCTCTCCACCCCACTTTCTTTTTTTACAGCCTCACCGTCTTCTGTCCATAGTTTCCTTTTCTTATCAGATGATTTCCCACCAAAATGTCAATTCAAAATCCAGGTGGTTAGGGTTCCTTCACCATCCTTGAGGCAAATCCAATCCAATCAGATCTTGCAAGATCTGATCACCTTGAAGTCAATTTGTTTATCTCCATCATTTTCATGCCTTTTAAGACACGTTTTATCAACAAGGGAAACACGATCCTTCAAATAGATTTACATCTGTCAAATTCCTACTAATGCCTCTATTGTTTCCTTCTTGAGGTATTCTTTCAATCCGATCTTCTTGCTTCGATCCCATTACCAACTTCTCCCCTGATCTTCCTCTATCATTCCTTTTCCTTGAGCCACAATCAGTTTGATACAATCCCTTGATTTGTAGTTCCTTCATTAATGGCGAATATCTATTTCATCGACCCTGTGGATGAAGCTTCACCAACCACACCCTACTTGCCACCTCAGCTTCACATGACATCACACCAATGTTCAATTAGTTCAACAAACACATACCGGTTAAACCTTTTTCCAGTAGAGTGTTCTTCCCCTATTGACCGATATAGCATCCAATACCGGTTGCACATCTTAACACTCCGCATCTTCATCTTTAAAAAAGAAACCATCTACCATGCTCAATCTCCACCGATTGAAATCAATGACAACTAAGTGCTAAAATGCCAACAATCTCCTCCTTTGGCATTGATGTCAACTTCTCATAGTCCACTCCATACTAGTACATTTCTCCCCCTTTGACATAGTGATAAAGGGTACATGCGCACACTCCCTTTGATCCACACAATGCTCCCCTTGAGCCACACAAACCTTCCTAGGGAAATGATACAACTTCCAACTTGTGTCAGAGGTATTCATATATGGTTACCGGTAGTAGTTTGGTGAAAATATCTGCTACTTGATCACTAGTAGGAACATAGTCCATTCTTACTGCTTGTCCTTCAACCTTCTCTCTAAGGAAGTGGTATTTGATTGCAATGTGCTTTGTTCTAGAATGCATGACTAGGTTCTTTGCTATGTTGATTTCACTCAAATTGTCACACTGGATGAGAATGGGATCAGTGATGTCCACTTGGATATCTTTGAGAATCTTCTTCATCCAAAGCACCTGAGAGAAACATGTAGCAGCAACAATGTATTCAGCTTTAGTAGTAGATAGGGAGACTGAGTCCTGCTTCTTGCTATGCCATGAGACCAACCGGTTACCCAGAAAGAATGCACCACCTCTTGTGCTCTTTCTATCATCAATTCACTCTTCCCAATTGGCATCAGTGTATGCTTCCAAAGTAAAATTTCCTTGTTTAGGATACCATAGACCATAGCTGAGTGTTCCTTGTAGATACCTAAAAATTCTACTAACAACATTCATGTGTGACTGCTTTGGTGCAACTTGAAATCTGGCCACCATGCATACATCCTGAACAATATCTGGTGTTGAAGTAGTTAGATATAGTAAACTGCCTATCATGGGTCTGTACAAAGTCTGATCCACTACCGGTGATTCATCATTCTTACTTATTTTGTTGCCAATCACCATGGGAGTACTTACTAGTTTCCAATCTTCCAATTGGAATTTCTTCAGCATCTCCTTTGCATACTTGACCTATGAGATAAAAATTCCTTCATCTTTCTGTGGTATCTACAAGCCAATGAAGTAAGTCAATTCACCAAGCATTGACATCTCTAATTCTAACTGCATCTGAATCAACAAACTATTCGCAAAGAGTATCCTTGTTGCCACCAAAGATGATGTCATCTACATACACAACCACAATAATCATGTGATTCCCATCTTTTCTTATGTAGAAATTGCTTTCACCACTTCCCTTTTTGAATCCCCGCTCCTTTAGATACAGATCAAATCTTGAGTACCATTCTCTGGGGGCTTGCTTTAGACCATACAAAGCTTTTTTTTAACTGACATACAAATGTCTCATCATCATGCAGCAGAAATCCTTATGATTGCTCAATGGATACTTCTTCTTCTAAATTTCCATTTAGAAAAGCAGATTTTACATCCATTTGGTACACTTTGTAGCCCTTGTAGGCAGAGTAAGCTAGAAACATCCTAATTGCTTCTAATCTAGCCACTGGTGCAAATGTTTCTTCAAAGTCAATCCCTTCTACCTGAGAGTATCCTTTGCATAGTAGTCTAGCTTTGTGCCTAACAACCTTACCTTCTTCATTGATTTTGTTTCGGTAGACCCACTTTGTGCCAATGATGTTCTTATCTTCCGGTCTAGGGACTAATTCCCAAGTCTTGTTCTTCTCAATCTGGTGCATTTCTTCTTCCATGGCATCCATCAATTCTTGTCTCTTGCTAGCCTCAATGAAAGTTTTGGTTTCAACTTCAGTCATGAGGCATAGGTTGACTTGTTCATCATTTCAGGCAAGTCTTCTTCTAGTCTGCACACCATCACTATTATTTCCCAGAATTTGCTCTTCTGGATGATTCAACTGTACATACCAATTGGGAACCTTTAGAGGTGTTGTCTTTCAATGTTCAAGTCAACAACAATATTTTCATCATTGGAGTCATCATACTGGTTAATGTGTGGTTGACATCCTTTGTGCATATCCTCATCAACTCTTACATGCACACTTTCAACAATTCTTCTTAGTCTTTTATTGTAGCATTTGTAGGTCTTGTTATTTGACAAGTAACCAAGGAAGATCCCTTCATCACTTCTAGAGTCAAAGCTTCCCAAACCATCAATAGCTCTCTTAATGAAGCATTTGCTTCCAAAAAAATTGAAATATTTGATTGATGGCTTCCGGTCATACCATAATTCATAAGGTGTCATCTTGTTGCTTGTTCTTAACTGAACCCGGTTCAAGGTGTATGCAACAATAGGAAAAGCTTCTTTCCAATTAGTATTTGGTAGACTAGCCTCATTCAACATAGTTCTGGCCATCTCCTTGATTGTCCTGTTCTTCTTTTCTACCACACCATTTTGCTATGGTGTTCTAGGAGCCGAGTATTGCCTTCTAATTCCATTTTTTTCACAATAGTATTCAAATTCACTTGATGTCAAATCTCCACCCCTGTCTGATCTTAGAAATTTCAGTTTGTATCCACTTTCCTTTTCCACCATCTTCTAAAAGATCTTGAATCTTTCAAATGCTTGTGATTTATCTTGCAAAAAGGTGAGCCATGTCATCCTTGAGTAGTCAACAATTAAAAGAATGAAGTATCTTTCATCGGTAAGGGCTCTTGTTTTAGTTGGACCACATAGATCTATATGCACAATTTCAAGTGGCTTTGAGGAGTTGTGCTCCTTTGTCCTAAAACTTACTGTTGTTTGCTTGCCTTTTACACATTCATCACAAAATGTGTTTACTAGCTTGATGATGGGTGGAATATTCCTCACACCCCTTTTTGCTTACTACAACCAAGTTATGAAAATTTATGTGGCCTATTCTTCTGTACCACAACCAACTTTCACCTACTTGTCCTAAAATACATTGGGACTCATAGAATTCCTTCAAATTATAAACATTTTCATCAGTTCTCTTTCCTTTGGCACCACTTTACCAGTACTGTCTTTCTTTATCTGACAATCAATTGAATCAAAAGTGAATTTGTAACCTTTATCACACATTTGACTCACACTTAGCAGATTATGTTTGAGGCCTTCCACATAGTATACATCATGTGCCTTCATTTTTCCATCAATGCTTAGTGTTCCTTTTCCCTTTATTTTGATGGAGGAATCGTTTCCAAACCTTACCAATCCACCATTCCAATCTTCAAGATTAATGAATTTTCTTTTGTCACCAGTCATATGGTTTGAGCAACTACTATCTACCACCCATAAATTTTTCCTCTCAGCATGCAAAGCAGTCTACACTAAAAGACTTGATTCTACCTTTTCCTTTTCTTTCTCAAACCAAACCAGTTTGATTTCCTTCTTATTGTCAGCTCCTGTATTTTGCTCAGGTTCAGATACTAGTTTTTTATCAGGATTTTCCTTCACTTGCTTGATCTTCTTGTTTATGCATAATTTGGCCATGTCCAAATTCTTGACAGTTATAGCATTTTATGTTTTAAATAAAGGAAGCATCCTTAATGCTTTTGTAGGATATCGGTTGGTTCTTCCTACAGTCAAAACTCTTATGTCCATATCCATTGCACTGATAGAAAAAAAAAATTTGTATCTCACAGTGCATTAAATGAATTTTCACTTTCAAAATTAATAGAAGGTTTATTGTTTATCCTACAGTCAGCTATTTTGTGCCCAAATTTATTACACCAGTAACAGTAACCATGAAAATTTGATACATACCAGTCGTGTTGTCTTGGTCCTGAATAGAACTATCTCATTGGGAGTCTTCCATTCATGTTGTTAAATCTGGTGAATCCTTCTCAGTCAATCCTGGCATTCCTCCTTGGATCTGCAAATTTGTGTAAGAAATGTGGCCTTCAATTCATTTCTGTATACCAGTTTGGGTGTCAATTTCCAATAGCATCAGCATATGTCTTTTTGTCAGTTTCCTTGCCTACAGTGAATGTCTTCTTTTCTTCTCCTTTATTTGAAGAAGTGAACATTATCTCTTTGTCTGATTTACCTTTGTGGGTTGATCCTTGACTAGCTTCAAAGCCTAAGCCACTCGAGTCTTTGGATTGCTTTTGTTTGCTTAACATCTTATCCAAGGCTTCAGTACTGCCTTCATACTTGCTTCTTATTTTTATTTCTTCCTTTCTTTCTTCAAGCTCCTTTCTAAGCTTTATTATTTTTTCCTCCAGCTCTTGATGTTCCTTTTCTTTCTTTGTCAAGTCAAGGGTTGTAGATTCACAGATCCTCTTAGTTTCTTCTAGCTGCAACTTCAAGTTAGATATGATTTGATCGGATTCTTCTAGATGCTACTTCAAGAGATCTTGTTCATCTACTGCAACGAGCTTAAATCTCTTGAGTTCTCTTCTTGTTTTACTTAGTTCTTCAAGTGCACTAGTAAGTTCACTCTCCAAATCCACTTTAGCCTCAACATCCTCTTCTTCCTCATCTTCAATAGCAGGTCTGTCAAATGTCATGAAAAGATTTACTTTTCTGTGGTCCTCATGGTCATCATCTTCTGATGCATCCTCATCATCTATTGTGTCATTCTTAATGGTATATAAAATTTTTTGGTTCTGGTAGTCTCTTCTTCCCTGCTGATAGGCATTCCTTTCTCTATCTTTTTCGATAGATCTCTTGAACTCTCTTGACTCATATCCATTGGTTTCTTTGTGAGGACAGCTTGCAGTGAAGTGTTCTACCTTCCCACAGTTGAAACACTTGAGTGGTAGCTTTCCTTTGTACTAGCCTGATCCTCTTTTGAGCTTCCTGACAAAGTTTGCTACTTCAGCATCAGAGTCTTCACTGGATTCTTTATGAGTAACAACTTCCTTCCCCTTTTTGGTGGTATTGAAAGTAGCTTCTTTTCTTGAGGAAGTCTCACCGATTGTTCTCATCTCATAGGCTATTAGGGAACCAAATAGTTCATCCATAGTAAAAGTCTTTAGATCCTTGGCTTCTTCTATGGCTGACACTTTAGTATCATATTTGGGAGTAAGAGATCTAAGTATCTTTTTGACAAGAATTTCATCTGCAATCTCTTCACCAAGTCCTCTAATAGAATTCATAGTTTCATCAAATCTGTGAAGGTATTCTGCAATTTTTTCATCATCTTTCATTTTGATGCTTTCAAGTTCACTCCTTAGAGTTTGCAGTTTGGCCTCCTTAACCTTTACATCTCCCTCAAACAGCCTCTGCAACTTGTCCCATTTTTCCTTTGCTGAAGCACAGTGCATGACTTTGACAAATTCATTATCGAACAATCCACTCAATGTGGCATGTTTGGCCTTCACATTATTTTCATACTCCTTCTTTGCATCCAAATTAGTGGGATGAGTATTAGGAATGGTATACCCATTCTTGACTGACATCCATACATCAAAGACAAGAGATGAAATATATGTCTCCATTCTTCTGCTCTAGAAGGCATAGTTAGATCCATCAAACATGGGAGCTTTTGAGGAAGCTAACTCACTTCTTACCATTGTGCTCAAAGTCTAGAATCTACCCAACATTTAGAGATAACCAGGAACTTAGCTCTGATACCAATTGTTGAACATAGAGTACCACTAAGAGAGGGGTTGAATTAGTGGTTCCTAGTTCTTTTCTTTCTCTGAACTAACCTTGAGAATATCAATTTAATACTTAATCACATAAACAGTCAAACCGGTAATATAAGAAAGAAAGTCAAAGTGACCATGCACACACAAACAACTCACAACAATAGATTTATGAGGAAAACCCACCATGGGAAAAACCTCAGTGAGAAAATCTGCTCAAGACTACTGCTCCAATCTAGCCTCACAGGGAAAAACGTAGATTTACACAGATTTTAGGGCATCAACCCAAGGAGCGCCAACCCCTGCACTAGGGCACCAACCCAAGGAGCACCAAGCTCCAAATTGGTGATGTATATTTAAATACTATTTGAATGCAATTAAGGCTTCTTACTACAAATGAATTATGCAGCTCTTAAATCAATTAACTCTCTGTTATCTTTCTCTCCTTTTCACACATAGTCTCTCAATACATTGTGTCACTCTAGTAAGCTACCTGCTCTGCCACGCCTTACCAATTAGGCTCAACTGCCCGACTATGAAGGTAACGGTAGAATCCTCTTACTAATCTGCTTGCTTACACACACAATAACTTGATCAAAACCCCTTCTCAAGTTTCTTCTTAAACTTCTCTCCACCCCACTTTCTTTTTTTACAGCCTCACCCTCTTCTGTCCATAGTTTCCTATTCTTATCAGATGATTTCCCGCCAAAATGTCAATTCAAAATCCAGGCGGTTAGGGTTCCTTCACCATCCTCAAGGCAAATCCAATCCAATCAGATCTTGCAAGATCTGGTCACCTTGAAGTCCATCTGTTTATCTCTATCATTTTCATGTCTTTTAAGACATGTTTTATAGACAAGGGAAACACGATCCTTCAAATAGATTTACATCTGTCAAATTGCTATTAATGTCTCTGTTGTTTCCTTCTCAAGGTATTCTTTCAATTTGATCTTCTTTCTTCGATCCTGATGCCAACTACTCCCATGATATTCCTTTGTCATTCCATTTTTCTTGAGCCATAATCAGTCTGATACAATCCCTTAATTTGTGGTTCCTTCATTAATGGCGAATATCTATTTCATCGACCCTGTGGATGAAGCTTCACCAACCACACCCTACTTGTCACCTCAACTTCACATGACATCACACCAATATTTAGTCAGTTCAACAAATACATATCGGTAAAACCTTTTGCCAATAGAGTGTTCTTCACCCATTGACCGGTATAGCATCCAATACCGGTTGCACATCTTAACACTCTGCCTCTTCATCTTTAACCAAGAAACCATCTACCATGCTCAATCTCCATGGGTTGACATCAATGACAACTAAGTGCCAAAATTCCAACATTGCCTTTGCAACCAATTGAAGTAGAGCAACCTTTTGCAAAGTGGAGGCTTGATTTTATAGGACCTATTAATCCACCTTCAAGTGCAGGTCACAAATGGATTCTTACAGCAACTGATTATTTCACAAAGTGGGCAGAAGCAATTCCATTGAAAAAAGCTAATGAGTCTTCTGTTTAGAATTTCTATCAAGACTCAGTGTCCAGGTTTGGTACCCCAAAATCAATCATTTCTGATAATGCTTTAGCTTTCATTGGTTGTAGAGTTTCAAATTGGTCAGTTAAGAATAATATATATTTGAATACTTCATCCAATTATTACCCTCAAGGTAATGGACAAGCTAAATCAACTAACAAGAACTTGATCAACATCATTAAGAAGACCATTGTTGAGAATCAGAGAACTTGGCATGAAAAACTCAAGTTAGCCCTTTGGGCTAACAAAATTACACCAAAGAGATCAATAGGTAACTATCCTTATGTTTTAACTTATGGCAAAGAAGCTAGGTTACCTATTTCAGTTGAATTGCCAACTTTGAATTATGTAAAAGAGTTTGAGTTACTTGAAGAGAAGCCAATGCAGATTAAGCTTGCTCAGCTTATGGAGTTAGAAGAAACTCATAGGGAAGCATACAAAAAATTAGAAATTCACCATGCTCAAATGAAGAGAACGTTTGATAGAAAAGCTTCACCATGCATATTTAATCAAGGTGATCTTGTTTTCAAATGGGATAAATTAAATAACAGACCTGGTAGACATACCAAGTTTGATGCCATGTGGGATGGTCTATATGTTATCACAGAATACAAACAGAGTAATTCTTTCCAACTTGCTAAATTGGATGGAGAGTTGTTGCCAATCCCTGTCAATGGGATTCACCTCAAACTATGCTATTAAGTACTAACAGTTTGCATATGTACATCATAGAATAATTGCAGTTCTTTCTTTTTTAGCAGTTTGCAAGCTCAGCTATAAGCAAAGTTGTAGTATTTTAAATTGAATAAGTTCTTTCAAGCACATCGTAGTTGATTTTTCAGTCTATTTTTGTTTCTATTTTCCTTAAGTGCAGATTGCCTAGTGTGCAAGCTCAACTGTATGCAAAGCCTTTGTAGTTTCCTTTTCAGTTTTGTTTAGAATGCTGAGATGCAGTTCCATATTTTGAGGAAAGCAAAATTGACTCAATGCCTAATGGATATGCTAGGCTATTGGATTCTACTGTTTAGCAGGCAAACACCCCTGAGAGGTCTCCAAAAATGTTACCAAAATTTTGCACATGCCAAATTTGGTACCCTAATGAAGCTTTGCATTTATTCATTCTGAAAAGCTCAAATCATGAACCAAGAAGAAATACACTTTCCTTTCTAACTTGTTTTCTTCATGTGCAGATACAGGAAACTAAGATAACATGTGGATTAAAATGTGGTTCCCACAAGGGTTGAGCTCAACATGAAGTAGATCACAAAAATATTATGCTCCATTCTAGATGAAATAGCATGGCTATTAAAACCTTAAGGCCAAAAGAAACTCAACAAAATGCAATCGACCTATGTAAAGCTTTTACTTGGGTGCCAAATAGGGTTTTAAAAGGCCTTAGAGTTTCCAAGCGGTTTCAGTCTCTAGGAAGGAATACCTTTTATCCCACATTGGCCATGCAGAGGGAGTTTATCACATTTAAATATAAGGCCACATATAACTATAGTGTCAAAGCTTATGAGCTTTTGGCAAGAAGAGGCAGCTTGTGGCACTGGGGGACCCCATGCGCGCATATCTCAAGGTGTCCTAAATTTGTGACCAGCTAGCGAGAAGAGGCTAAAGAGCGAGCAAGTTAAAGAAAGATCAAGGGTGATGTGGGTAATCCAACGACCGTCGCTATGTTGCAATGAAAAGATGCACACCGGGTTATCAATGCCACTTGGCGACTGATGGCGTGGCACACTAGAGAGTATAAGACCAAGGACAGGTGGCAGATAGGTGGCAGTTCAATGGCTGGTGACATGGCATGGATGGGCGACATCGAACAGATCTTAGCCATGATGAATCCTGAAAAGGTTTCATTGAAAGCTTAGTTCCATCAACATCGAGAAGACCTTGGCCACAATGAGTCCCAAAAATGTTTCACCGAAGGCTCAGTTTCATCGACATAATAATATTGATGAAACTGCAGGTTCGATGATACTGATAAACAGCTCACCAATAGAGTAGTTTGGTCAAAAGAAAGAGATCTGACAGAACAAGACACATGGGAGGCTTGATAGATAGGTGGTGCCCAAGCGGATCTCATGAGCCAATCCGCAGGTGACACATGTTGACATGTGGCACAAGAGAGAAGATAAGTCGGGGTTAAACATGGGGAAAATTAAGAGAAAATAAAGGGTAGTCTGAAAGATCTAAGGGCTATCGCTGTACCTCTATATAAAGAAGCTTTCCAGTTATCATAGTGACTTGGCAAAAAAGCACGTGCGGAAAAGGCAAAGGGGAGTCGAGCAACTTAGGTGCTAAAGATCGAGCAGCTTGAGGATAGATCAACGACCGTCGCTATACTACAAGATAAAGATGCTTGCTAGTTATCTCATGCAACTTGGCAAATGATGATGTGGCAATTAAGGTGGTGCCCAATTGAATCCAAAAGTGGTGACACATGGTGATGTTGTGGCATAAGAGAAAGTGCTCAGAGAGGCTAAAGATCGTGCAAGTCTGGAAGATCTAATGGTTGTCGCTAAAGTGCAAGGAAAAGTTGCATGCCCAATTATCGCTGCGACTTAGCGACAAGGTGGGTCTTGGTCTAGTGGCGGTTAAGATGGCAGGTCCAGATGGTAAACAAAGTGGACCCACGATAAAATCAGAGGCTGACATGTGGAAAAATTCTACAGATGAGCGGATGCCTAAGTCAACCTTGAACTTGAACTTCAAAGTGGTTCAACATTTCAAAATTGTTCAATGGTTCAAAGTTCATTGGTTCAAAGTGGTTCAATGTTTCAAAGTACATTATCATTTCTCATTCTTGTGGGTCTAGGATGAAGAAAGAAAACAAGTAGAGATAAAAGTAAACGGTGGGGCCCACTAGAAAGTAAACGAAAAGTTAATGCAAGCGGTCATGGTTCATGCAGGCGATCCAATGGCTGGCAATAAAAATTATACCGTGGACTCAAAACTGGTTGTTTGAATAGTGAAAAGCCCACCAAGAAAGGAGATGAATTTCTGCATGAAAGATTGATGCAGATGCTTATTGAAAAATGTATATGCAAGTGTTACATACCGTTGGAAAGCTCATGAGACAGAGAGATGCATTTTTTAACCATTTTTAACAGAAGTTTCAACACAGAGAGAATTTGCGAGGGAATGCATAAGCTTTTTTATTTTTTTCAGTGGGATTTCTTTTCCATACAGCTACAGTTTAGTTCATCATGCAACTTTCACATAAGGATATTTTTTTTTTGCATTTAGACATGCAGATTTTTAAATAGGAGATTCATTTTATCAATGAGGCTATTCAAGGTGAGACTAGCAATTCCATATTCAGTAATGAGGGTTTCTCTTCATGCAAGATCAGTGGCAGTCCTTTTGAGCAGTAAAGATTATTATTTTGCAGTATTATGCATGATTTTTTATGCCATTTTGGGGCAGATTCGCCCAGGGCTTTTCTCATGCAGTCATTTTAAGGTTTTTGAAGGGGATTCATCATGGTTTCTATTTATTCCTTCTCTCCTTCTTTTTTCCCTCTGGTTCTTTTTTTTTTGCATACACACTTTTGCAAAAAAGCATTGTAGATCAGCAGTATTTGAGTTTTGTAACAATGACACTCCTTTATTTTTCAGTAATATAGCAACAGATTTCCTTCTTGGCACTTCTTGTATTATCTAGTGAATGACCGATTTGATAATTTCCTAAGATTTTTTATCCTCTAATTTATCTCATTTAGTCAATTTGTGGTGCAAGGAGATATGTGTTAGGTGTAAGTTCTAGTTTGTGTTACTTGATTTTAATTGCTTGAAGCTATGAAAACTTGTTGTTTTCCTTCATGCATGCATTAAATTCATCTCTTTCTAGGAAATTTTTATGCATCTACATTTTGAGTTGAGTTGTGAAGCAATCAAAGTTATTTGTTGAAGGTTTTTCTAAGTTAAGTAGGTTGCAGATCTAAGATAAGATATTTGGTGCATCACCTTCATTAGAATAAATTTTCATTACATGCAAAGCTTTATATCCCTTTCTTTCCCTTTTCTTATCAATAGTATCTACAAGAGATTCACCAAATAGAAAGTCGACCTGATCTCCAGAGATTAACCTTCACTTTGAGCAACCCACTGGCTTGAAGGTGTTTCCATGTTTCACAAGATTGCTTGTTTTTTAACGTAGCATCATGGGTGTAATCCTTGGTGACAACAAGATTATTTCTTGTCTATGTAGCTTTTTAAGAACTGTAAGGTTTATCAAATGGATGTCAAATGTGCATTTTTGAATGGTGAGATTGAGGAATAATTTTACATTGAGAAACGTGATGGATTTATACTGACAAATGACAAAGACATGGTTTGCAGATTGAAGAAATCTTTATATGGTTTGAAACAGTCTTCTAGAGCTTGGTATGAAACATTGGATAAATATCTTTTGAAGCTTGGTTTTACTAAAGGGAGTGTTGATAGTAATCTATATTATAAGATCACTGATAGTGATATTCTAATTATTGAAGTCTTTGTTGATGATATCATTTTTGGAGGAGAAGATAAATTGTGCATGGAATTTTCTAACAACATGAAAAATGAATTTGAAATGTCCATGATTGCTGAGATGAAATTTTTCTTAGGTTTGAAGATTACTTAAACAACAAAGGCATTTTTCTCTATCAAACTAAGTATCTGATGGAATTTTAGAAAAAAATTGGTATGGAGAATTCCAAACCGGTAAGTACTCCTATGGCTACTAGTGAGAAATTATCTATCAAGGATACTTCTTCACCGGTAAATCCGAAAAGGTATAAATCTATGATTGGTGGTCTGTTATATCTAACTCAGACTAGACCTGATATTATGAATGCAGTAAGTATTGTTTCAAGATATCAAAGTAATCTTAAAGAATGATGAATGTGCAGTAAAGAGGATATTCTGGTATTTGCAAGGAACAACAGAATATGGCTTATGGTATTCCAAAAATGATGATTTCACTTTATGTGTATATACTAACTCAGATTGGGTAGGTGATACTGATGAGAGGAAAAGCACTTATGGTGGATCTTTCTTTCTTGGAAAGAAACCGGTTTCATGAATAAGAAAAAAATAGTCATGCATTTCTTCATCTACTGCAGAAGCTGAGTATGTTGCAGTAGCAACTAATTGCACTCAAGTTTTGTGGATGAAGAAAATGTTGAAGGATATTAGGGTAAATTGTAGTGAGCCGATAGTTATCTACTGTGATAACTCTATAGCTATTGACATGTCCAAGAATCCGGTATTTCACTCTAAGACTAAGGATATTTCAAAAAAGTATAACTTTCTGAAGGACAAGGTAGAAGCAAAGGAAGTCAAATTGGTTTATGTGAACACTAAAGAATAGATTGCAGATATATTCACTAAACCACTATCTAAGGAATCATTTGAATACTTGAGAGACAGGTTAGGGGTTTCTACTCCTTCGGTAGAGACTTTATTAGTGAAGTTTTTCATCAGTCTGATATGCATTATTAGGAACATTATCCATTCTGGCACTAATGAATGGTGCTACTACTCAAGGGGAGTAGTCAGCTTTGAGATTCCAAGGTTTATATCATTGCTTTCATAGTTTTGTCAGGTTTCTAGAATTGATGTCAAAGTGGGAGAGATATTGATGTAAAAATAAAAGAAAAGTTGTATACATTGGGGAGAGAGATTTATTTAGAGCCTTACAGAGATATCATTCACTTGGGGAGAACTATTGATCATTGGTTGTCTTCCACAAGGGGAGACTTGTTTGGCATTTTTTGGTACTTAGACATTTTTCACATATAGTGTTGCCACCAATGCCAAAGGGGGAGATTGTTGGCACTATGGATATGTATGGCATTGATTTTTTGTCATTGATGTCAACACTAGTTGTTCCCAGTAGATAGATTTACATTGGTTGATATGGATGGTTACCGACAAATAGGTTACCGATATAAGATCTAGTGTTACAGGCATAAGAGATCTGGTTGGCACTTTCGGCATGTTTGGATCAGTAAGGTATATTGTATTTCATGTATTATATGCTCCACAAGCATGTTTTGGTCATTTGGTATTGGCTTGATAATTGGATGTTATCATACACACTGGTAAACCCTTACTGACATTGGTTTAAGGCTTTACCGACAAAGCTTTCATTGAGGAATCATGACAGGAGGCACAATTGGTGTTAGTGCAACTTCTTCGAGGACTTCAGGATGCTGAAGATGTTTCTTTGGCATGGTGGACCCAAAATAGGTTCGGGACCTATCTAGATTATGGACCAGTATCATGTTAGTGTGTACTCTACACGTTACCTGGATGATTCGAGATTTTTTATGGATTTCTTATTATTGTTTTGGTCTTAAGCCGACATGGCATATCATTGTAAATTATGTAATGATATTTTTGTAATAACTTTAGGTGGCCAACCTAATTGGTTTAGGCCTTAGGGTTTGTATAAATAGGAGGTAGAAACTCTTTGTAAAGTATCATGGTTATTGGAAAGGTATGGTCAAGGAATGTAATGTGCAAATATTGTAAGGCTCCTGGGCATAGGAGTTGATCGGCTTGGTTTAAGAAGAGGATTTAGTCCTCCAACATTGAGCTTAACTGGGACTATAATCAGGCATAGGAGATGTTATTTCCAGTAGTTCACCCTATTGGATTGTTGTCCATTTATCTTGAGAAGGTTGTAGCCTCTCTATAGTTAGTGAGACCTTTTTTTGTAATGAGCAGTACGCTCTAGGCAGTGTGACTTCCTGCAAGTGCAGGCCCCTCATTGTAACACATACTTTCTGCAGAAGTATCATCTGACTGTGGGTAGGCTTCCCACCATGGTTTTTCCCTTTCCACGTTTTCCATGTACAAATCATGGTGTTATGTGGTATGATTTCTTTGCTTTGATTATCTGGTTAATTATTGTTTACTGGTATCTGTTCCTACTGGCATCTGTCTGTACCAGTACTTGATCTGTTTAAGGTTGTATTATGGATTAAAATTTATAATCTGTTAACACCTAATTCACCCCCTCCCTCCTAGTTGTTTGCCGGTTATCCTAACATCCCCCTCCCTTCCCCCCTCTCTCTCCTCCCCCTCCCTCTCCCTCCCACCGGTTATCCTAACACCCCCCTCCCTTCCCCACTCTCTCTCCCCCCCTTCCTCTCCCTCCCTCTCTCTCTCTCTATCTCTCTCTCTCTCATCCCTCTCCCTCTCGCTAGTATCATATAATAATATATTTATAAATTAATATATTATATATTAATATATTAATAAATAATAGATTAATTATGTGCAAATTTAGTTATTGAATTTACTTATAAAAATCAGATATCCGATTTTTGTTGTACAAATTTCAAATTTCAAATTTTGGCTCGGGTTTTATTTGGGATTTAGCTTTGAAGTGACAATCCTAGAAAGTCAATTGAAAAAACATGATTTTTCAGTATTCCTTGATTTTCCAGACTTTACACTGTGGCTGACGACTTTTTATATAGCCAAAAATGATAAAATGAAAAGGGTTTTTTAAGGACATTCTCAGCTTTCCAACAATATAAGTCTTGTCTTATTTCTACTTTAATAAATAATTATTATTTATTTTCTAATTGAATTCTGACAAAAGTCTTGATTGATAGACTGATTGAAAAACACTCATAACTTTCAAACGGTATAACAGTTTTTGAATCCGAAATATGCATCACATAATATGCTTCGTCTATTATAGGGAAAAAATTTTAAAAATAAATTTTAGAAGGTTTTGACCAAGTTAAGGTGGTCAAACTTAGGAGTTTTTGAATTTTTGAAAAGTTGTAGTAAAAAGTTGATAAATAATTATTTACTTTATAAAAAATTATAAAAAAATATGTGTCACATCTGGACAAGAGTCTAATACTTATATTATAAATCTTATTAAAAATATTATAATTTGATTATGATTATGGCGGTCATACATATGCCTACTTCTTATCTTTTTCCCAAAATTTTAGTACCACTGCTTTGAAATTTCAAATTTTCATCAAATAGGATTTTTTTTTCCAAAAAACAACTAGTAGCTTAGAAAATACATTCAATTTTATATAGATTTTCTTCTTACATATTTTAAAATTAATTTCATAACTTATTGAAATCTTCATGTCAAATTGCATAACTCTAATTTTCTAAAATTTCATTGTCACTTAAGGGCCTATTTTGGCACACCATGATCCTGCACATACCCATACCATCGATCCCAAAAACTATATCCAATTACATGAATAAGTCACCTATAAATACAGATCATCAACCTTATTGATAAGGTCAACTAAACCCTAAACCCATAAACACATAATTACAAAAAATATATCACACGATATCACCAAACCAATATTATGATTTACTTTACATGGCATGGACCTAAAAAATTCCCAAATAATTATATCCATCAGAAATCACACTAAGACCAATCACCAACACATTTCACCAACCAGTATAAACCCTCAGTGCAATAACATAAAGTCTAACCGGATCCAAATAGGACCACCATAATAACACGCCAACCAATGAAAAGTCACCAAAAAATTAGACACAATCAAGAAGAACCTTCAACATGCTTGAAACCATTTCCATAAGTCGGACCAAAATCATCTAACCAAATCATCAAACATCGCTAAAGCTAACTGGTACCAGGAATACCAACCGGGAACATAAGCGATAGCTACCAGAGCACCAAATCATGAATGAACAAAATATGGCAAGCATATAACCATCCTGAATAAGCATCCAAAAACTAAAACTAGGGATTTGATCATACTGGATCAGAATCACAATCAAAACCAAGAAAAACACCAAGTCTAACCGAGATAGGTCCAACTGGGATAGTAGAACCATATCCAACCGGGATATAGTGTTGACATCAATGGTAACACTTAATCAAATCCAACATATTGCCAACAATTTCCCCCTTTGGCATTGGTGGCAACACTAAATGTGAAAAACATTCAAGTGCCAAGGAATGCCAACAACCTCCCAAAGAAGATTGATCTGAAGTATATCTCCCCAAAAAATAAACATGAATACCATCTCCTCCAAAGATTAGTTATTTTTCACATGAGCACCATCTCCCCCTTTGACATCAATGACAAAGGACAGACACGAAACAGAAAAGAAAATTGAACCAAACAACTGACTACTCCCCCTAAGCAACAACATCATCTCATCAACCTGGATCAGAAAGTATATCTGATAGGCTCACTGGATTGATGCACTCCTTAATATCTAAGTCTCTTCCAAAGGGGTGGTAAACCACAACTGATCTCTGGGATATTCAAAAGTATTTTTTAGGCAATGTTTTTGTTAGAATATCTGCAATTTGTTCATTAGTAGGAACATAAACCAATCTAACTTCCTTTACTTAACCTTTTCTTTCAAGAAATTATACCTTATAGAAATGTGTTTTGATTTGGAATGAAATACCATATTTTTGGACATATCAATAGCAGTAGTATTATCACAGTGAATAAAAATAGGCTCATCATAGCTTACCCTTATATCTTTCAATATTTGTTTCATCCATAATATCTGAGTACATTTAGTTGCAGTAGCTACATATTCCGCTTCAGCAGTAGATAATGAAATACATGATTGTTTCTTGCTAGTCCATGAAACCAACTTCTTTCCAAGAAAGAATGCACCACCTGTAGTTCTCTTCTGATCATCCACATCTCCTGCCCAATTAGAGTTTGTATATGCACATAGTTTGAAATCATCATTTTTTGGATACCATAACCCATATTGTATTGTACCTTCTAGATATGTGAATATCCTCTTGACAACAATATCATTAGTTTCTCTAGGATCTAACTAAAATTTAGAGGAAATACAAACAACATTCATTATATCAGGTTTATTTTGAGTTAAGTACAATAATCCACCAATCATTGATATGTATCTGCTTGGATTAATTCTATGAGATTCATCATCCTTTGATAATTTGAAAATGGTTATCATAGGAGTACCAACAAGTTTAGTATTGTCAAGTCCAAATTTCTTAAGCAATTCCTTCACATACTTAGTTTGACAAATGAAAATACCTTTACCAGTCTAAGTGATCTGCAAACCTAAGAAAAATTGCATCTCACCAATCATAGACATTTCAAATTCATTCTTCATATCATCAGCAAATTTCATGCATAAATTTTCTTCTCCACCAAAAATGATATCATCCACAAAGACTTAAATGATCAGTATGTAATCATGTTCAATCTTATACTATAGATTACTATCAGCATTACCTTTACTAAAACTGAGCTTTGAAAGATGTTTATCTAATCTAGCATACCATGCTCTAGGGGCTTGTTTCAAACCATATAAAGCTTTTTTCAATCTGCAAACCATGTCCTTGTCCTCTGATAAAGAAAATTCATCAATTTTATCAATGTAGACTTCTTCTTCAATATATCCATTCAGAAATGCACATTTGACATCCATCCGATATACCTTGTAGTTCTTGTTTGCAACATAGGCAATAAATAGTCTTACCTCTTCAATTCTTGCAACCAAAGCAGAAGTCTCATCATAATAAACTCCTTCCTATGAATAACCTTTGCAAACCAAGCTAGCTTTATTTCTCACAACTTGACCTTCCTCATTTAATTTATTTCTGAAAACCCATTTAGGTCCAATAATATCTCATCTTTAGGTCTAGGAACTAATTCTCATGTCTTATTATTTTATATCTGATCTAATTCTCATCTATTGATTTCATCCAATTTTCATCTTTTCTTGCTTCAATAAAAGATGGACCAATTTGAGAAATTAAACATACCTCTTTAGTAGCTAACCTTCTTCTAGTCATCACACCTTTCCATTTATCTCCAATGATCTGATGTTTAGATTGATTTAGTTTCACATACCTGGGAGTCTTTGAGTTTTCTCGATTTACAAACTCTTTATGTTGTTCAATAGTCACTATTTAATTTTCTTATGTTGTCGGAGTCACTGGTTCAATGCTCTGAACAGATTCTTGCACAATCGGTTCTAGTCTAAAAATTTCATCTTTTGGTCCATAGTCATTTGATCTGATCTGATTATTGCCTTGCTCATCCACCTTAACATTTATGCTCTCCATTATCCTATTCAATCTTTTGTTATAACATCTATATTCTTTTCTCTTAGTAGAATAACCCAAAAATATTCCTCCATCACTTCTAGGATCAAATTTTCTTAAGGCATCATCTCTTTTGATATTGCATTTACTTTCAAAAATTCAAAAATATCTGATAGTAGGAGTATGACCAAACCATAATTCATAAGGAGTCTTACTGGTATCACCTCTTATGTGTACTTCATTGATAGTGTATATAGCGGTATTGACAGCTTCTCTCCAATAGATACTAGGCAATTTAGCTTCAGTCATCATTGTCCTTGTGGCATCCAATATGGTTCTATTCTTTCTTTCCTCTAATCCATTATGTTGTGGGGTTATAGGTACAAAAAGTTGTCTTCTAATTCCATGCTTCTCACAAAAGTTGTTGAACTCACCAGATGTGAACTCACTGCCTTGATTTGATCTTAAACATTTTATCTTCAATCCTATTTCTATCTAAACCATACCTTTGAAAATTTTGAATTTATCAAGATCTTCTGATTTTTCTTTCAAAAATGTAAACCACATCATTCTAGAATAGTCATCAATAAGTAAGATAAAATATCTATCACTTTAGAAACTTTTATTCCTTGTCGGTCCATACAGATCAGTATGAATAAGATAAATAATTTTATTAGATTTATCATGTATGCTTCTGAAAGAAGTTATAACTTTCTTACCCATTTGACATTCTCTACATACCGGATTGTGAGGTTTAACAATCTTGGGCAAATCTCTGACATCTTGTGTTGAACTGATCTTTACCATGCAATCAAAATTTACATGACACATCCTCATATGACATAACCAACTTTCATCAATCTGAGAAATCAAGCAATCCTTCTCACCGGACTTCAGATGAAAGATATTTCCTTTGGTCTTAGTTTTGGATACAATCTCCAATCCAGATCTATTGGTAATCTTGCATTTACCATCCTTAAATTGCAAATGAAGTTCTCTATCCACCATCTGACCTACACAAACGAATATGCTTTAAACCTTCAACATAATAAACATTATCAGTATTAGTCTTACCATCCAAGGATATTGTTCCTTTTCCTTTGATCCTACATGCCTTGTTGTCTCCAAATCTGACTACTCCACCATCAAATTCTTGCAGAGTTCAGAACTTCCTCTTGTCATCAGTCATGTGATGTGAGCATCCACTATCTATAACCCATTCATCCTTTTCTTCAATTTTGGTAGCTAAATCCTTCTCCTCAGTATGAGTAGCCTATATGACAGATTTTGGAGAATCATCCTTGATAGAAATAAATACCCAATCTTTATTGGAGCTTCCATTACTGGATCCACTTACACATTCAACATCATCATCATCATCAGTAATACCAAGATCGTCATCACCAACATAATAACATTATTTATCCTTATTCCTTCTAAATATAGGTCTTCTCGGATATTCTAGATTAGGTTTATAATTCCTCTTAAATATTTCATGATTCCTAACAGCTCTCTCAGGACATCTAGAAGAAAAAGGACCAATCTTATTGCATGAATAATATTTAAAAGGGACTTTTCCTTCATAGTTACTTCTAGTTGGTCCTTTAGGGATTCTTCTAGCAATTAGAGCTTCCAACTCTTGAAATTCTTTGTATTCTCTCTCAATGTCTTCCAAATCTTTAGCATACAATTCCTTCCAATCTATCTTCTTCTTACCGGAGGCTAATTCTTTAAATGCAGTCTCTATTTTAGTAGAACTCTGATCTCCAAGTTCCTCAAGCTCAAAAGCAGTCAATTCCCCAAGTAATGTGTCTCTAGTAATAGGGGTACTTGACATTGTCTGGAGTTCATTAATTGCAGTAGCCTTCATCTTATAAGACAGAGGTAGAACTCTTAGAATCTTTGTCACAACCTCATCCTTGCTAACTGATCTGCCACAACATTTGATTCTTATGATAGATTCATTCACTCTATCCATGAAAGAACTAATCTTCTCATCTTCTTCCATCTTCAAAGTTTCATATCTTACCTGGAAGCCTTTAAGTTTTGCAATCTTTACTGCTTGGTTGCCTTCATAAAGAGTTTCAAGCTTTATCTAGATCTTCTTTGCATTCTCCAACTCTATGAAATTCAATATTTTTTCATCAAATAGGGCACTCAATAATGATTTTTTTTCTCTAACATCATTTTCATCTCTCTTCTATTCATCAGCAAATGCCAATGTTCTGGAATTAGGATCATGAGGTATATACCCTTTCTCCACTATCTCTGAAACTTCAGCTCCAAGACATCTCAAATGAATCTTCATTCACTCCTTCCATATCTTGTAATTTGTGCCATCAAATCTAGGACTTTCCTTCCAATAGGGATTATGTGGAGCTAGATGCAGATTCCATCAGATCTCCTCAAGTGGTTAAGCTTTTGTAGAGAGGACCTTTCTCTAATACCAATTGTTAGGCATATCTGATACCAGGAGAAAACTGAGAGGGGGGGATGAATTAGTTTTCTATCAGTAATCAGAACTATTGCAAATTATAACCTTTATACTAGAGCACAAGGAAACCAACACAATGAAAGATAAAACATTAAATCACTAGTACACATAACACCAATATTTTGACATGGAAAAATTGGCAAAGGGAAAACCCATGGTGGGAAACCCTACCCACAATCAGATAATACTTCTGCAGTAGTATGTGAAATAATTACAATGGGGATTGCACTTGCAATCAAGCCAACAACCTAGAGTTCACTACTCATCACAAAAGAGAAGTCACACTAACCTACAAAAGCATTGGCCTATAATCTGGAAAGAATGAACTATGAAAGTGTCATCTCCTAATGCTTGATACAGTTCTGGTTAAGCATAGATGTCTTCCCTGCAACACAAAAAACCTTCTCTCAAATGATATATAACTTGTTTGCACTTAAACCTTCCTTTGATAATGCAAACATAATTATCGATACCATATCATACCATTGATCCCAAAAACCATATCCAATTACATGAATAAGTCACCTATAAATACAAATCATCAACCTTATTGATAAGGTCGACTAAACCCTAAACCCATTAACCCATAATTATAAAAATTACATCACACGATATCACCAGACCAATATTATGATTTACATTACATAGAATGGACCTAAAACAAATTACCAAACAATTATATCCATCGGAAATCATGCTAGGACTAATCACCAACACATTTCACCAACCGATAGAAACCCTCAGTGCAATAACAAAAAGTCTAACCGGATCCAAATAGGACCACCATAATAGCATGCTAGCCAATGCAAAGTCACCAAACAATTAGGACACAATCAAGAATCACCTTCAGCATTCTTGAAACCATTTCTATAAGCCAGACCAAAATCATCTAACCAAATCATCAAATATCGCAAATTGGTAAAGCTAACCGATACTAGGAATACCAATTGGGAACATAAGCGATAGCTACTAGAGCACAAAATCATGAACCAATAGAATATGGAAAGCATATAACCATCTTGAATAAGCATCCAAAAACCCAAACCAGGGATCTGATCATACCAGATCAAAATTAGAGCCAAAACCAAGATAAACACCAAGTCTAACTGGGATACAATGTTGATATCAATGACACCACTTAACCAAATCCAGCATATTTCCAACATCAACAACTTTATAATTAGACAAAATTGCAAAACATTTTTAGAACTGTGTCTGTTGGGAAATCACGTCTGTGTAGAATAGAATTACGTTTGGGTATTAGAGAGATATATTGTCACATTTACTAGAGAAAACTATAAATTCATATTTGTGTTGCCAGAAATTGTGTCTTTGTTGGTTTTCCATGTCTGTGCAGAGAAAGTTTGTGTCTATGAATTTCAAGCTAAAAATTGTTATTATCACCAGTAATTGCATCTGTGTCACCTGTAACTACGTCAGAGACTAGAATCATATCTGGGTTTACTAAAACTGTGTTTGTGTTCATAGCTGAGAAATTACGAAAAAAAACAAAAATTGTCAAAAGAAAAAGTACTTAAGTTTTCAAATTCAAAGAGCTTCTAAGGCTACTTCCTATAGGGCTTCATTTTATTAGTCAGCCTATCTTGGTCACACATAATCAATCACTTTCCTTCACTTGCATTTCCCTCATACATATTTTCCAAATTTGAGTCAAAAGGTTACTTTGCTTGTCCTTGTCACAATTTGTAAACATACTCGAACACAACACTAGGTGATTCTCATATCAAGATCTATCATCTTAGGGTCTCATTTGGTCTTCTTGAGTCAAGGCCAACTTACCTCATCAAGAGATTCATCATCTATTTGGAAGCCACACCTTACTCTAAAAACATACATACTTTGGTCTTATATTCTTGGACATTGCAATTTTACCCTAGATTCATCTACATTTCATACACCTCTTGGTCTTCCATAGTCTTTGCATTTTCATCCTACCTTTCATTTTGGTGAAGACTTTAGTCCATGGTTGAAACCCGTTCACAAAGGTGTAGAAGGGAATATGAAGAATCTTTAAGATCTTTAAATATGAGTACCTATGAGTTTGATGGAGATGAATTTTACAATCCATTTGACAATTGCAATAATATACCAGACAATGAAAACTACAACAATGAGAATAACAATGGAAATGATGATGATAATGCATCTGTGGATTTTGTAGAAGTTGAGGAAACTATCATGGATCCCCATTTTAACAAATTGGTTCAAGAAATCATGAAAAGGGATAGACAATATTTCTTTCAAGTTATGGAGCAAAGTGGAACAAGATTACCCCATGATTCTGATATGTCACAAATTTTGGAGGATGATCTAAATTAAGCTAATACAAGGCTTAGGAGGGGTAATAATGGTGGTAATAGGAGAGAGTGTCTCGTGCTTGAGTCACTTTCCTCCTTATTTCAAAAACCTAAAATTATAAATGCATATACTCGTTCTCATAAATAGTTATGATAGACTCTCTCATGAACAACCCCATGGAGGAGAACTACCACTACGAATGACCATGTTAATACCCAATATCATACCAATGCATATAATTTCACTCAAGCAAACATTCAAAATCATGACACAAGGAGACCCCATATCAGATTTGGGGGAAATACTCAAGATGACTTTTATGATACCTCCTATCCTCGTGTTCATGACATGTATCAATCTAGACATAGTTCTCCTCACTACAATACAATGCCAAGTGGTCCATATGCAACATAAAACTTTTTCCTTCCTCGATAGGAACACATCTATGATCAATACCATTCATCCATGCATTATATCCCTCCTCCTCCGCCCAGTGGATTAGGCTTGGGACTAGATCAAAGTGAAAAGACACCACCCAAAAATGATTTGCAACAACAAATTAAGGATTTACAAAATCAAATGGTAGACATGAATACACCAAAGAAACAATACACAACAAAAGATATACATGTCCATACCCATTTTATAGAAGAATTCCAATGCCTCCATTTCCTCCATATTTTATAACACCAAAATTTGACAAGTATAGAGGAAAAGGGGATCCTAAGGCACACATAAGAGAATTTTTCACACCTTGCATTGAGGTAGTAGGAGAAGAAACATACTTGATGAGATTGTTCCCACAAATTTTAGGTGGACAAGCTATAGAATGGTTCTCCCAACTTCCACCTGAAATCAAATCATGGAGTGATATAGCAAAGGATTTCATACAACACTTCTCATATAACATCAAAACAGATGTGTCAGTAACTACCTTGTGCAATACTCAGCAAAAAAATGGGGAACCTTTTGCTTGATTTTTACAATGATCGAGAGGTCTTGCTAGTCTATGCTCTTGTGATATCCCACAAAATCAAATGGTAGAAATGTTCACTCAAAAAATCAACAAGGATATTGGATATGAGCTAAGAAAGGTTTGTTTGTCTACCTTCAAGAAAGTCATAGATAAAGGATTGGAAACTAAGGAAGTCCTTATTGAACAAGGTGTCATTAAGATATTCAAAGAGAACAAAGAGGAATCAAATGGGAAGGATAAGACCCACTTTTGGAACAAAAATAAGAACAAAGTCAATGATGGGGTAGTAGATGCAAATGTTGTAAAACCAAAAGTAACTTTCCCCGATGCAAGTTCATCAAATACAAGCAATCAAGTGAACACTCAAAGATCATCAAAGCCTTGAAGAAAATACACTCCATCGGGAGAGCCACTTGAGACAGCATTCAAGAAATTGGTTGCAAACGATCTCATAACACTACCAGATAATCCACCTTATGAACCACAAGTAAAACCTACGTGGTGGAATGATGATGAGTATTGTGAATATCACAAGAGTAAAGGACACACATCTACTATTTGTCACAGATTGGAGGATGTTATACAAGATCTCATTGACAAGGGTGGCATAGAAGTTGATGGTCACACCTCCAATGAGGAATATGTGATGTTTAGGGAGCCATTCCCTAAACATGATAAAGGAAAAGATAAAACAAATAATAAAGCTAATTATGCTACAATGTCCTATGATTATGATTCTACCATTAACCACATTTCAGTGGACAATTATGTTTTTACCATTATCATAAAGGACCAAAATCTTGAAGGTTCTACCCAAAGGAGTAAGGTTGTTTTAAAAGGCATTGGACCATCTTCCTCATCCTCCAAAGATGAAATCTCTGAATTTAATGTCACAGCCCATCGAGGTAAAGTCACCTTGCAAGGTGTTCCATCCAAGACCACAACTTCATCATCCACCAAAAATAAATATGATCTTGTAGACTAGTTAGGGAAGACACCTGCCCTCATTTCCATCCTTACGGAGGTGAATCGGGTAGCTTCTATTTTTATAGTTCTTAGTCAGGAATTCCATTTGAAATTACCCCTTGAAGTCACACAAGCATGATTGAGGCCTATAGCCTGACAAGGTACCGAAACAAGTTGTAGTCACGTAAACGTGATTGAGACCGCGAGGCCCTACAAAATGCCCGATATGAGAGATCTTAAAGAGAAGACTCAAATAATCCCATCCTCTGAGACTTTAATCATCAGAGACCTATTTATTATAGTGAGTTGGAATGCTCAGGTCCAGCTATACTCACTTGGGTCGTTCTCACAGGGTGATTACTTTTTCCCACTATGACAGGCCCGCTAAAGATATGCACTATTGAAAACAAAAAGATGAGTCTAGCTTTTTGATCACCTAAGAAAGGTGAGAGCATACTCGCCTATCATCAAAGACAAACAAGATATGATAGTTCATTTCTTTAAGCCCAAATTGAAGTGTGCCTAAAAATCTTAAAGAATACACCAAGTTTTTTTAGCTGAATCCTTAGGCAACCTACAAAATAGATCAATTAGTAGTCATGATTGTGTTTTGAATTTGTGTTTGACAAGCGTATCTTTGACAAGCATCCTGCATAAAAGAGTTAGGCTACAAACATCTCATAGACATAACAAGATTAGCATTAGTGATCCGAACTATGAAATTTTCAAAAAAATTATATGAAATTTTACCCTAACTTCAAAAGGCATAACTTTTTGCTAGGGACTCAAAATTACAACCCGTTTACCTCGTTGGAAAGGTCTTCAAGAGTTCTAGATGCAAATTTCAAAGGGCAAGGGGCTAAAAATGACTAGAAAGCCTTCAAAAATGCAGATTACCGACGTATAGACAAATTTGAAATTTTTTCAAAAAATCACAGAACCAAAGACTCGTACGACACAAATTTGCAATTAGCACGACAGAGGATTAAACTTCGCACAGAGAGAAAAACAGACTCGTACGAGACATAATCAGCCTAGTATGAGTAAACAATTTTCAAAGCAGAAACTCGTACGAAAAGGATTTAGCTATCGTACAATAGTGAAAATAAACTCGTACGACAAAGGATCAACATAGTACGAGACAAGAATTTGCAGTTTAAAATCTCGTACGAGTTAGGATGAGGTATCGTACGAGACTAAAAGGAAGTTCATACAAGCCAGACAACCCGTACGATAGTCTGATTTTGATTTGGCAGAGATGAAGTTTGAGGAAGCTTGGGAGGCTGAAAATGATGATTTCGGCCCCACGGTGGGTGCCAAAATGTCATGTATTTGTGTGGTGTACCTGTACCTACAAACACAATGCACTAAATAAATCATTGCAAGCATGGTTAGTAGATTAAATCAAAGACATGTAAAACCATGGCTAATCGACTTATTGCCTCCTAATAAATGCGAGTATGAAAAATGCTCTCAGATTGGATTATGCAAAATTCAGTGACTTGACTACACTTAGATGGAGGATTTGAATGCTGAAAATGCATGATCTAGCAAGAATAGCATGATTAAGCTATATGAATTCATGATTGATCTAGCATGATTAAGCTAAGATTTAAGCTAAAATGAGCGTGATAACATTGCTAAGAAATGATAAACTAGAAGCTAGATGCCTATAGTAACAATGCTTAAGCTATGAATGAGATGGGATGCATATTGCTCAAAATGAGGTCTATTTATAGGATTTTCCAAGGCTAGGCATGAGTTGGCATGAATCAATGGTTAAATTGGAGGAGGTTGGCAAAGGGAGTTGGATTAAAGGGAACACTTAGTGACAAGTGTGAAGAGGTTCTAGAAGATGTTGGATGAAAGGGGACATGGTGGTAGGTAGAATGGGTTAGGTTTAGGAATGGTTAGGTTTAGGAGTGGTAGAAGTTAGGAGAATTTGAATTTAAAAATTCAAATATTAGGAAAATGGCTAATTAATTTCAATAACTCATGATTGATTTGTTTTAATTAATTAGGAGATTTAGAAGAAATGATTTTGATGGGGGGAATTAATTAATTTGAATTAATTAATTAAAGGGGTGAAATGAACCTATTTAGTAAATCCTTATATTTATTAATAAGTAGATGAATGAGAGATTTAATAAAATTTCTTAGTGAATTTAATTAAATTGGGGAGGAGAGATTAATTAAATAATTTCTTATTTAATTAATTATCTTCAAACCATTTTTAGGTGTATATATTTTGCCCCTCTTTGAAGCAAGGTGTGATGACACGTTGATTCAAAGAATAATCTCATTTTGATGATCATATTGATTTGATAGGATGCCCCAGCTCTTGATTGCTAAATTCTGGTATGATGATGCCCCCTCGAGAGATCAATTGAGATAATTGATCTTTGGAGTTTTTGCGAGATTTATATCCCGATAGATTTGATTTGATTTCTATAACTATTGTTTGATGAAAGTGCGAGTTCTTCGATTAGCTTGATTTCTTAGATTGATAAGATTGAAAAATCTTGATTGATTAGATTCAGTCTGGTTTCAGGAAGGATTCATCCTGTATAAGACAATGATGATCAAAGCATCTAGTTTTAGGAAGAATTCATCCTATATAAGACATGATCAGAACGTCTGGTTTCAGGAAGGATACCTCCTGTATAAGACATGAATCAGAATCAGATCGTCTAGTTTCAAGAAGGATTCTTCCTGTATAAGATGTGATAGAATTGATTAGGTTTGATTGATTGATTTGATTTGATGAGGTTGATTAGATAAAGAACTGACATTTTGTTGATATCATGTTGCAGAAATATTTTGGATATGCTGATTGTTGGTTCTGTTGAGAGAGATAGCATAAGATTTTTCGCTGGGTTGATAATATCATGAGAGAGATATGAGTCATCATTCTGATTATGTATACACCTGTGATGATACTTTACTGATTCCTGTGATAGATTTAACCTTGGATAAAAGGAGCTTTTAGGATCCCATGCAAGAATGAAATACAAGCTAGAATGCAAATGAAATGCAACGGAATGCAAAGTTATGACTGGACTGGTCACTGGATTATTTTGCATTTTTTGTCATCATTGAGCTTTTGAAATGTGGGAAGTGAGTGCAAACACCGATGGTATAATTAAACCATGATGACCTGAGCACTATTTTCCTAGATTTTGATATAGCAAGTTAACACAAGCATCGAGGTATAATTGAACCGAGATGACCTGAGTGTTGTTTGTGTAAAACAAGCAGTATTAATCATTTCAATACACAAATCGGAAATGTCTTTAATGATACTTCGATGATCATGTCCCGAGACAAATTTGCACATATTATTAATTAATTTTCAGACAGCAGACAAGAAAAATATAATGTTTCTTCCTTGTTCCTCTAGTCAATGACATCCTGGAGTCACTCAGAAATCATGATAGCGAAAAGCAATATAGAAAAGTTGAACAATCATGTTAAAATCATTATCCAAAAAGATATTATACACTGAAAAGTGTGTGATGTGCTTTGATTGATTTTATGATAGCTTGATAGTTGATAGTTTGATCTTGTGTTCAATGTTGGATGTGTCTCAGTTTTAGCTTGATAAGAGTTGTCTAACTGTTTGGTCTACCTGTTTGATTAAGCTCAAAATGATCAAGAGTTTGCCCCCAACTAGGTGTAGGATTTTTCCCCAAGCCTAGAAACAAAGTCGTTATGATATATCCAATGATCCAAACCATGGTAAGAAGCCACCTAAGATGCTTGCGTATGTATAAAGGCTTCATGATGATCAACACTGATGGAAAATAAATGCAAGCGAAAAAAATGCATGAACTAATAGATGGAAGAGCTAGCTAACAGATAGCGCCTGTTTGCCAGATTTTCACCATCTATTTTTATTGCACTTTTTCTGATATTTGATTTGTTTTTGGATTTTTCTGCTTTTTCACTTTTTTTTTATTTTTCTGATTTTTCACTATTTTTGATTTTTCTGATTTTTCACTGTTTTTGATTTTTTTTTATTTTTCACTGTTTTTGATTTTTCTGATTTTTCATTGTTTTTGATTTTTTTGATTTTTCACTATTTTTGATTTTTTCTGATTTTTCATTGTTTTTGATTTTTTCTGATTTTTCACTGTTTTTTATTTTTTTGATTATTCAGACATAGAACTTCAGGTGCATGCTATTGATAGGTTCCTCGAGCTGATCTCCATCCTGTGTTGATAGCTGATATGCTCCTAATGCAAATACTGTTGTGACCACAAATGGACCTAACCAGTTTGGTTCAAATTTTCCTTTCTTTTCTCGATCTACTTGGTTGCGTGGATTTTCTTTTAGCACTAGTTCTCCAACTTGAAAGATTCTTGGTTTGACCTTATGATTATAGCTCTGGCACATTCTTTGTTGATATACCTTTAGATGATCAAAGGCATTGTGTCTGCATTCATGGATTAGTTCTAACTCTTGTAGTCTAGATACTCTTTGTTCTTCATCTAGGATGAGTCCTTTTAGTGACACACATAGAGAGGGTATCTCTACTTTGATTGGCAATATGGCTTCTGATCCATATACAAGAGAGAAAGGTGTGGCACCTATCGGTGTGTGGATACTAGTGTGGTAAGCCCATAGAGCAGGGTTTAGTTGGATATGTCAATCTTTCCCAGCATCATTCACTATCTTTTTAAGAATTTTCAGGATAGTTTTGTTAGATGCTTCTGCCTGCCCATTTCCCTGTGGATAATATGGTGTGGCGAATCTATGCTAGATTTTGAACTTCTCGCATAGCTCTTGTACATCTTGATTCTTGAATGGTCACCCATTATCAGTGATAATGGTCATTGGTATTCCATAGCGACAGATGATATAGTTCAAGATAAATGCAGCAATTTGTTTTCCTGTGATATTGATGAGAGGTACAACTTCAATCCATTTCGTAAAATATTCAGTAGCTACCAGGATGAATTTGTGTCCATTAGATGAGGAAGGATTTATCTTTCCTACTAGATCAAGTCCCCATTGACAAAAAGGCCAAGATGTTGCTAAAGCATGTAGTTCTTGTGCTAGTGCATGAATCAAATTCCCATGGATTTGACATTGTTTGCATGTTCTTGCTATCTTAAAAGAATCTCGTTCCATAGTCAACCAATAGTATCCCAAACATATGAGTTTTTTTGAAAGGGTAAGACCACTTGAATGAGTGCCACAAATGCCATTATGGACTTCATATAAGGCTTTCTCAGATTCTTCTTGTTCGAGAGATCTTAAGAGAGTACCGTCTATACCTCGTTTATACAGGGTATCCACGACGAGAGTATAATGTGAGGATTGGCAAATAAAGTTTCTCTTTTGGTTCTTCGATAAGTCAAGAGGTAGGATGTTATCTTTCAGGTATGTGTAAGTTTGGCCATAGTAGGAGGAATCATGTCGAATAAGTTGACAGATGGTTTGGGAATCAGGACAATTATAGGCGGGATGAAACAACTCTTCAACCAGGAATTCATAACGCTCTTGATTTTCCTGTGTCTGCAATAGAGAAGCAAGTGTAGCCATGGCGTTTGCTGCTTTGTTGTCATTTATGGGGATCTGTTCAAAATTTATTTCTACAAAGTATTTCTTGAAATCATCCACCATCTTTTTGTAAGGCATGAGTTTGTCATCTTTTGTTTGACAGTCATCATTGATTTGATTAATGCCAAGCTGAGAGTCTCCAAAGACTTGAAGTAGTTTGATGTTCCATTCTATAGCCATTTTAATGAATATAATGCCTACTTCTGATTTATGTTGTGTTCCTTTATTGATGCTTTCTCTTGATCCATGATGTGTTCCATTATTGATGCTTGCTCCTAGACTGATATTTGGGTGATGTATTTGTAAAGCGGAAAAATCGAACCCTAGTTGTTCTCCCCTCCCCAACTCCAAGGAGAGAGAAGGGAGGTCACTAGGGTTGATGGTTTTCACTTAGGAGGGACTTTACATTCAAAAGAGGGGCTGAAACCCACAAGATCCAATCCCACACAATGCAGTATTGGATTCTAAATGAGTTTCAAGGGTTAAGACATCAAGGATACCCTCTTTTGTAAAGAATGTAGATAGAATGATTGAACTAAGAATGTATGTAGAAGCAAGGAAGATTCACTTATAAATAGAGATAGGGATATGGGATGAAGCTGCGGACCTGGAATTAGCAGTAAAATGTGGAGACGGTGTTGTTCTACAAATTTGAGCGAAAGTTGATGGGACGATGGCGCCCGGTGTGCACACAGTCCTCCGAAAAATCCGCGAAACGAAGGTGGATCTGTTCGTCTCTGCACAAGGATTCCAGATCTTCAATTATAGCCTCATACCTGCAACCTACACATAGAAAAGAGAGGATGATTGGGGGGTTAGGGATGAGGGGTTTTCCTTTAGGTCAAACCCTAGTTTTGGAATTAACCAAGAAATGAGAATGCTGTAAATGTAAATGTTTGTAATGTAAACAAGTACTGATACCTTGTTGTAAGAATGTTTGTATTCTTACATGCGAAGGTGTAATGTATGTTGTATGTAATGTGTTGTAAGTGATCTCCTCTTCAATGGTTGAATCCTTGTCTTGAATGCAACACTTAGCCTTGAATGGAGACTTAGAATGCTCAATTGCTTGAAGGAATGCTTGAATGCTTGAATGTTTGAATGTTTGAATATTGCTTTCGCACCTTGCTCACATATGTCTTCCTCCCTTTTTTTTGAGAGGGGAAATGTAGTTTATATACTTGTCAATTAGGGTTGATAGACTGATTTTCCCGACCTTAGGCCGACCAGGAAACATTATTTCCCGAATTGCAAACTTAAAGACACGATGCCCAAAAGAGAACGGGCCCAAAATAGGGCCAGGGACCAGGGCGCTGGGTGCCATGGTCCCACCTCCCGGGACAGCAGGGTGCAAGGAGGGATCATGCCAAGGTGCAGAAAAATGCAATTTTTGGTGTCACAAGCAGGTTTCAGGGTCTCCATTCAGGTTCAACGTTGCATCGCCATCGTGAAGACCCAAATGCAGTTGAAATTGCAAGTATCGCAATTTTAGGATGCTACATTTAGCCCCCACTTTAGCGGGAGTATAAGCGTACGCCAATACTTCCGATAAAGTACAAGGAAACAACATTGAAAAACTTTCACCACATCAAGGAGGCAAGATACACCAAGCCCCCAGTGGACTAAGGATCTTACGATTTCGATTGACAAAGTAAAAGGGAAGATCACGAGGGAGAACCATGACTGTCAGTAGTAAGGTTCCCTCACTATGAGTCATGTAAGAAAGATATCAAAAAATTTCAAGGCAAAGTTAAATTTGTCAAGAAATTTTCAAGTATCTTGAAAAGATATGAACGGGATGTATGCCCCCCTACGTTAAAGCGATCGCACATGCCTCACCGGGGGTGATTTCTTTAAGGTAGTGAGACATATAAGAAATGAGAAAGGAGCACGTTACCACAAGGATTTAGCCCCCAAGTGTGAGATAAGCCCAAGGATAATAGACACAAAACACAAAGCACAAGGTGACTTCACTTTCCTCGGGGTGAGTATGTTGTATGATAATTCATGTATATCATATGTATGTATGCATAATTGTTCTTCATTCCCCAATCAAGGAAGGTCACCTAGAAGAAGGGAACACATGTGTCTTTTGAGTCAACATGAGAGAGACCAAAAGAGATCTCAATGTTTTGCATCGTCCTCAAGTAGGCAACACTAAGGAAAACAAATAGAAGAATGAGAATAACACATAGAAGAAGAAACAAAAGAGATCAAGAGAGGAGGAGAGAGTCTGCTATGCTAATGAAACTAGTCTAGCACGTCATCTACCCCCTGATCTTGCTGATCAATATTTCAGGAAGGCAGGAAACACGCTAGAGGAGGAACATCCAACACGGCAGATGGAGCTATCACAAGATCCAAAAAAGGGCTATGTTCATGTCCCGAGCCATGTTGTTCTTGTCTAGGAGCTAGGATAAGTTCTTTAGAAAATTCGTTAGATAAATGGTTATCAACATCAACATATTCATATTCACTATCAGAATGAACAGGAGTAACATTTTCATCATGCATAACATTTTCATCATGAATAACATTTTCATCTATATCATCATCAAGATTTATAAAAATAGGATCTTTAACTCGCACTAGATCAAGACCATCATACACCTTATGTTTAGGAGATTTTGGCTCAATTTTCGGCTGAGGAGAAAATGGAATAATACTGGCTGAAGATGTTTTTGGGGATTGCAAAGTTTGAGAAGAAACTGCCTGAGCTCTAAGATGACGCTTTCGTCGACATTCACGTGTAGAACGATTTCGTCTAGTCTTAGTAGGAAGTTGGGAAGATTGAGGAGGAGGAATGTTCTCATCCTTATCACTTGGGTGTTTAGGTTGTGGTCTCTTAGGTTGAATAATAGGAGAAGAGGAAGGTCTCTTCTCTCTATAAGAGGAAGGAGGAGGAACTGCTCCATATAAGGGAGGAATATTTGGTTTAGGAAGGAGACCAAGTCCATCATGACGAGGAGGTATAGGTCTACTTTTAGGAAGTTTATTAGATATAGGCATAGTCACATTCATAGGGATGGGTTGGGAATCTTCTTGAGGAAAGACATTAGTTTTATCTTTCAAAGGAAGAACTTCCTTCTCAAGAATGATAGGAATGTCAAGTTTGGGTGTTCTAGGTTCACTTAGAGATAGGATCATATCTTTTTTCCACTTTTGATAAGATTTGAAAAGATGATCACTCCACGGTGGAAGAGATTGAAATTGTTTAGGCCAAAAATAATCAATAGGAACGCTAGAAGTTCTTTCAGCTGGTTTAAAGAGACTATGATTGACAGTAACAACTTCACCATTATGGGGAAATTTCAAACACTTGTGAATAGGAGAAGCAATAGCTTTCATGGAAGATAGCCAAGGATAGCCTAGCTTCACACGAAATTGTTTGGATGATGGAATAATAGCAAAGTCCACATCAAGGGATTTGTTATGGACCTCAATAGGTAATGTAATTGAACCAATTGCAGGAGAAGAAAATGCATCAAATAGCTTCACAACCACATTTGTTTCATCATAGATCACTTGATTTAATTGCAAAGTAAAAAGAAATTCTTCAGTAATGACATTAACCATGCAAGAAGGATCAATAAGCACTCCACAGCAAGGTGTATTTTTGACTTTTGCAACTATATATAAAGGACCATCAGGTGCCCTAATAGTTTCACTGGAATCAAATGTGATGGAAGGTTCTTTAGGAATTTTCTGCTGCTCCACGAAGTTAATCACATTCGGAGTCATAGACACAAGATCATCAGGTGAGACAGAGGAATCATTAGTATCAATCACATTAGAGGCATGAGAAGGCAATGGATCAGTGAAAATCTGGAGATTTTGGTTATGAGGAGCTACAGATGTGTTGCCTTTATCATTCACACCAGAAACAAAGATAGTATTATTATCAATCAAATCTTGAATTTTACCCTTTAAAGAAAAACATTTTTCAGTATCATGCCCAGGATGACGATGAAATTGACAAAAAGATTTGTTATCAAAATAGGGTGAATTAATCCTTGCAGGATCTATTTGCCTTATAGGAGGGAGAGTAAGCACATTTTGTTCCAATAACTTATTCATAATACTATGCAATGATTCATTCAAAGTAGTAAACTTTCTTTCTTTCTTGAAAAACTTAGAAATAGGAGGCACACCTGATGCTGCATTCACATTATTGTTGATGATGTTTTCATTGAACTTAATGGACTCTCTGTTTGTTTTAAACTTCCCAAATGGTTGTTGACTACTATCACCCTTATCACTCAGAGCCATAGGATTTGCTTGTTGCATTTGACTCACAGTCAGTTGATAATTGTGAAGAGTTGCGCACAACTGTTGGAAAGAAGTAAACTCAGAAAACAGGAGTTTTTCTCTAATATCTTTTTGTAAATTAGAAATAAAGATTCTTTGAATATCATTGTCAGGTACTGGAAAAGAAATCTGAGCATACAAATGCTTATATCTACCAATGAAATCAGTCACTTTTTCTTTAACACCTTGTTTACAATGCATTAAATCAATCAAAGTAACTTTAGGACTTATATTGTTTTGAAATTGTTGAAAAAAAGCATTTGCAAGTTGTTCGAAAGAAGTAATAGAATAGGAAGGTAACAAGCAATACCATTGTAGGGCTTTATCTCTTAATGTTCTAGTAAACAGTTTTGCAAGCAACCTTTGGTCATAAGCAAAATCGGTACATATTGTTTGAAAGGTCTTAACATGTGTTAGAGGATCACCCTTACCATTATAAAGCTCCAAATGTGGAATTTCAACATGTTTAGGGGGAATAGCTCTAACAATGTCAAAAGAAAGTGGGCTCGCAACATCAAATGTGGGCACACTAAACTTAGATTGATTCATAGAGGCAATTTGTTGCTGTAAAGAAGAGATAGTTTGTGCAAGATTGTTAATGGTCGCTTCAGTCGAAGAGTTCATATTAGACGTGTTAGATTGTGATGGAGGTATTATGTTATTGAAAGAAGGTAGAGAGTAAGGTGGTGGGACACTATGATAGTTAGTCATAGGAGATGATTGGAAAGGAGGAACACTACAAGGAGGAATGGAATGGTTAAATGAATTGCATCCTTGTGCCAGGTTCATTTGTGGAGATATAATAGGAACGCTTATTGAAGGAATGAATGAAGAAGTTGGATTTATTGAAGGAAGAGGATTGTTTGAAGAAGAGGGATTGCCCCCATGACTAGTGATCATAGGAGGAATGTCTTGTATTGAAGTAGTCATTATGTTTGATGTAAAAGTAGGTATACTAGCAATAGGAGTTGACAAAGGAATAGAATGATTAACTTGAGTAGGAGGTTGTGTATAACCTAAAGTTTCGGCACAACTCTTCATAGGCATCACATTTGAATTCACAATGTGTGCAATACCACGCAAAATATGAATTCCATTCTTATCACTTTGAACCATACGTTTTAGACCCTCAATTAATGAAAGAGCTTGACTATCGGGGTATTCTTGAGACATCCATTGTCGAAAATCATCAAATTGGTTATCCAATTTTGAAAGTTGTTCTACAGAAACCTCATGGAGAGCTTCTTCATCATTAAGAGGATTAGAGGAATTACCCATGTCCTCGTTAAAAAGGCCATTCAAATTAGGTTCCATCTCCTCAGTAATTAAACCTTGGAAAGACTTAATTCTAAGGCTTCGCCTAATGGGAATAGTGTAAGTAGGGCTTATTGTTGTAAAACTCATGCACTAAAGAGAGAGAGAAGATTTTGAATTTAGAGGTAGCAAATTTCAATAAAATCAGCCAATCTCCTAGATTTAAGCTGTTAAATACAATCAGGACAATCTCCCGAAATTTCAGAAAAAATGTCCAGGACCGTGGCGAACGGAGTGCACACGGTCCTCGCAACTTTTTTTGAAATTTTTAGGGATGAAAGTTATGATGATTTTAAAGCCAATCTGAAAAAAATTGAGTGATTTTACGATCTGTAGATAGGCCAAATTAAAGTTGCAATCTCAAAATTGAACCCTACCAAGATTGTTGAAAAATGCAAAATTTGAATTTTGAAAAAGAGAGGGAAACTGAAATTTTGAATTTTATGATTTTAGAGGGAATACTGAAAGCAATGCAGGCTTTGAAATTTAAAAGTTGACTCGTTTTCATGCAAAATTCAAATTTGAAAGTGGAAATCAAGGTTGTTGCAATTAAACATTTAATTTCAAAAGTCACAAACTGCAAAAATTTGAACAAAGCACTGAAATTTCGAATGAATACCAACACACTTTTCAGATTTAGGACTGTAAGGAACACAATTTTGATATGAATTTTAATTTCAACAATTTTTGAATTATTATAAGCCTCAATCCAAGCAATCGCTACACCAACTTTGACTTTAACTTTGAAAGTGTTAAAATTGATAAAATCAGCCAAAATTCTGGATTTTAGCAGAAAAATACAGTAAGATCTAGCTCCAGAAATTTCAGAAAAAATGTCGGGGACGATGGCGCTCGGGGTGCACACAGTCCTCACAACTTTTTTCCAAATTTTCAGGGATGAAAGATATTGTGATTTTATTGCGGAATCCAAAGTTACAGCCGATTTGGAGGTGTTTTGATCAGTGAAATTATCAGTCAAAGGTTGAATCAAGAGGGTTTTAAAAATTAGGGTTTTGACACTTAACCACTTAATTTTCAGAATTAAAGCACAAATATGAATTGACAATTTGCAATAGAAGGGTAGATCTGAAACAAGCATTAACAATTAAACATTTCACAAGCTCAATTACTAAAAAGAAAATTTTAAGGTATTTTATGCAATCAACCTCTAAAATTTGCAAAAGATCAAACATGGAAATGTAATTAAGGAAGCAAATTTTTCAGATCTAACCATGAATAATCAGAATTAGGATGTTCATGTCGGGTTCACCAAAATGTAAAGTGGAAAAATCGAACCCTAGTTGTTCTCCCCTCCCCAACTCCAAGGAGAGAGAAGGGAGGTCACTAGGGTTGATGGTTTTCACTTAGGAGGGACTTTACATTCAAAAGAGGGGCTGAAACCCACAAGATCCAATCCCACACAATGCAGTATTGGATTCTAAATGAGTTTCAAGGGTTAAGACATCAAGGATACCCTCTTTTGTAAAGAATGTAGATAGAATGATTGAACTAAGAATGTATGTAGAAGCAAGGAAGATTCACTTATAAACAGAGATAGGGATATGGGATGAAGCTGCAGACCTGGAATTAGCAGTAAAATGTCGAGACGGTGCTGTTCTGCAAATTTGAGTGAAAGTTGACGGGACGATGGCGCCCGGCGTGCACACGGTCCTCCAAAAATTTGCGAAACGAAGGTGGATCTGTTCGTCTCTGCACAAGGATTCCAGATCTTCAATTACAGCCACGTACCTGCAACCTACACATAGAAAAGAGAGGACGATTGGGGGGTTAGGGATGAGGGGTTTTCCTTTAGGTCAAACCCCGGTTTTGGAATTAACCAAGAAATGAGAATGTTGTAAATGTAAATGTTTGTAATGTAAACAAGTACCGATACCTTGTTGTAAGAATGTTTGTATTCTTACATGCGAAGGTGTAATGTATGTTGTATGTAATGTGTTGTAAGTGATCTCCTCTTAAATGGTTGAATCCTTGTCTTGAATGCAACACTTAGCCTTGAATGGAGACTTAGAATGCTCAATTGCTTGAAGGAATGCTTGAATGCTTGAATGTTTGAATGTTTGAATATCGCTTTCGTGCCTTGCTCACATATGTCTTCCTCCCTTTTTTTTGAGAGGGGAAATGTAGTTTATATACTTGTCAATTAGGGTTGATAGACTGATTTTCCCGACCTTAGGCCGACCAGGAAACATTATTTCCCAAATTGCAAACTTAAAGACCCGATGCCCAAAAGAGACCGGGCCCAAAATAGGGCCAGGGACCAGGGTGCTGGGTGCCATGGTCCCACCTCCCGGGACAATAGGGTGCAAGGAGGGATCATGCCAAGGTGCAGAAAAATGCAATTTTTTGTGTCACAAGCAGGTTTTGGGGTCTCCATTCAGGTTCAACGTTGCGTCGCCATCGTGAAGACCCAAATGCAGTCGAAATTGCAAGTGTCGCAATTTTAGGACGCTACAGTATTGTAAGATATGGATCAAACCCTGCAATGTCTATATATGACCAGGTATAGTTGATTTGCCATCTTTTGAATGGTTCAAAATATTTCTGCCTTGCTAGTTCTAATAAAGAGATTGTTGCTGCTGGATGTAGATCAGTTGTGCCAATGATAGTTGCCTTTGTTGGTGCCATTATGATAGATAACTTCTCTTGATAAACTTTTGGTAAGGTGTCAAATCTCCCATCTTCCGGTGTCTCGAGGATGTTTTCACCATTAGATGCATCCTTTGTTTTTACTTTTTCTTGATCTAATGTTGCCAGTAAATGGTTTTCAACATTAGACCTAATATTGTTTTCTAGATTTTCAATTTTGCGACTAGGAGATTTGGCACCCACTCGAGTAGAAGATGCGTTGCTGAAGTTCCCAGTGAGAGTTGTTACGGGTTTGATTTCATCAAGATATAAGGATATGGCATAGTCATTAGGTAAGGTATCATTGGTGGTATGTCCTTCATTTTCCCAGTCCATAGGTTCAGGATAGCTAAAGGATAAAGGATCTTCAGGTTGAATAGTTTCAAAGATATTAGGGGTCATGATAGAGATGTCAGAATTTTCAATAGGTATTTCGATTTCTAGAATGATACTCTCGTCAGAATGACCTCGTATAAGAAAATCCTAATCGTCCTTAGTTAAGTCCATGTCAGTCGCCTATGATTCTGATTCAAGTAGGCTAGTTCCTAATGTTTGTTCTGCATATGTGTGAACTACATCGACTACTATATCTGCTTATTCATCCCTCTCAATTTGAAGTTGCTCTTGTTTGTTTTTCCATGATAGCAAATATTCTCCATTCCCTTGATCTTTTAGCTGCATTTGTTCTTCCATGTTTGACAAAATTGATTCAAATGATTGTTCTCTAGATTGTGTGCTTGAAGATGCTTCCTCTCTATTATATGGAACACTGATCTCTTGAGCTGATTTTAGATTATTACAACACTGCAATGGATTTGAGTCTACTGATATTGTGATTTCCTGTCCCTCGTAGGGAAATTTGAGACATTGATGATAGGTTGATGTAATAGCGTGCAAGTCATGTATCCATGGTCTCCCCAAGAGTATGTTATATGGTAGGTCTAAGTCTAAAACTTGGCATGTTGTATCTTTTTGCAAGGGTCCCACTGTGATGGGTAATATCACCATTCCTTTGGAATAATGTTCTTCTTCACTAGATGTTTTGATTTTTATCTTTTTTCGGGGATCAACTGCATCTTCTGAATAGCCTAGAGCACGGACAAGACTCAAAGAGAAAATGTTCAAGCTAGCTCCCCCATCTATTAGGACACGTTTAACAAGCATTCTATGAATGAGGACTTCAATTTGCAAGGAAGCGTTATGGGGATTTTGCAAGGAATCAATGCTTGGATATGAAGGATATGAGCTTTGAATAGGATCCTCTGAAATAGGTTTGATGGTAATCATGGATATCCCTTGGGAAAGTTCAGCTTTGGATGTATTGTTTGGCAAGGATTCTATGGAAGGTTCTTGCAAGCTTTCAAGAGGTGTAGGAATAGATGCTTTTGGAGCGTCAATTTTCTTATGGATGGATGGATCATTGTTAGACATGAGTGCACAATTTTGATCTTCTTTAGCCAGATCCTTTAGGGATCTCTTTAAGAGGTGCATAAAAGAGCCACTTTTCTTCTGAGATGTGTTTAAATCCTTGTGAGGTTTTAACATAGTTGTATTTTGATTTTGGACTTGTTTGCTCTGATATGTTTGTTTGTCATGTTTTCTTCTTGTGTTTTGCTTTGATATGTCATGTCGATATGATTTTCAGCTATTTCAAATGTTTTTGTGATCTTATGTATGTGCTCTCTTGTTAAAATGGGCATTGTGTTTGATATTGTGCTAAGATTTGATTGTCCAAAAGGTTGTTTTGGGTAAGTGATCAATAGTTAATTTCAAGGCTATAGAGTGATATGACACTAAAAGAGGATTCAAGTGTTTAAAAGTTTACAAGTTTTTCGATCTTTGGTTTAGGAGTGCGATGATGATGATTGATATGAATCAGGTCCAGTAGGAACGATATATCCTACGATGTGGGACGAGAATATCCTAACCAAACGTTTCAGTTTCGTGATAAAGGATGATTGATCTTGATGAGAAACTATGTTTAAGTGATCAATTTATCAAAGAGGGTGATAATACACTTTGAGATGTTTAGATCTTGAACTTGTTCGGGGTGAGAACTTGAAAATCTTGATGTGTATATTTTCTAAAGTCTGATTTTGATGGATGATAACTTGACCAAGCAAATCAAGCAGACAATCTAAGCACGGATTGACAGATAACATGTGTTTATGCTTACTGCAAATTGATCAGGAATAAATGATAAATCTGAAACAAGCATGTAGGACACAGTTCTAGAGTAACAAATGCAGAGTTTCATATGACAAATTATGCAGCATAGGACGACAAGAGATACAAGACAGAATGACATACTAGTGACTTCATGTGAAAAGCAGTGTTTCATGCGACATAGAACCTTGACTCGTACAACAAAAGATCAAGCAATACAACATAGACTCCTTACTCGTATGACAGGTATTTGAGTAGTTATAAAAAGTGCTTGCTTGTTTGAGTTTTGATCACTGAATTTTGATGTTTTACTTTGGTTTTTCAATTTTAAGTGTCTGATTTTGCAATTTAGGGATGAGTACAAAGAAAACACAGGATGTGATAAATGACTCCAATCAAGCTAAACCCTAAGGAAGTTGGCTGAGAATGAAAACCTTTGCTTGTTGACTTAGGTACACACCCAATAGCTAATTAGAATACAACCACTAAGTCTCACACAATGGATTCTCAACGCCATATTATCCGACTCCAAACACTAATGGGGGCACGATATGGAAAGTGTCTTAGGAGAGTTACTATCTCTCTTGCACAAAGATTATCACCCTTTCGGAGGTGAATCGGGTAGCTTCTATTTTTATAGTTCTTAGTCAGGAATTCCATTTGAAATTACCCCTTGAAGTCACACAAGCATGATTGAGGCCTATAGCCCGACAAGGTACCGAAACAAGCTGCAGTCACGTAAACGTGATTGAGACCGCGAGGCCCTACAAAATGCACGATATGAGAGATCTCAAAGAGAAGACTCAAATAATCCCATCCTTTGAGACTTTAATCATTAGAGACCTATTTAATATAGTGAGTTGGAATGCTCAGGTCCAGCTGTACTCACTTGGGTCATTCTCACAGGGTGATTAATTTTTCCCACTGTGACAGGCCCGCTAAAGATATGCACTATTGAAAACAAAAAGATGAGTCTAGCTTTCTGATCACCTAAGAAAGGTGAGAGCATACTTGCCTATCATCAAAGACACACAAGACATGATAGTTCATTTCTTTAAGCCCAAATTGAAGTGTGCCTAAAAATCTTAAAGAATACACCAAGTTTTTTTAGCTGAATCCTTAGGAAACTTGAAAAATAGATCAATTAGTAGTCATGATTGTGTTTTGAATTTGTCTTTGACAAGCGTATCTTTGACAAGCGTCCTGCATAAAAGAGTTAGGTTGCAAACATCTCATAGACATAACAAGATTAGCATTAGTGATCCGAACTATGAAATTTTCAGAAAAATTATATGAAATTTTACACTAACTTCAAATAGGCATAACCTTTTTCTAAGGACTTGAAATTACAAGCCGTTTACCTCGTTGGAAAGGTCTCCAAGAGCTCTAGATGCAATTTTCAAAGGGCAAGGGGCTAAAAATTACCAGAAAGCCTTCAAAAATGCAGATTACCGACGTATAGACAAATTTGAAATTTCTAATTTGTAGTTTTTTCAAAAAATCACAAAACCAGAGACTCGTATGACACAAATTTGCAATTAGCACGACATAGGATTAAACTTCGCACAAAGAGAAAAACAGAGTCGTACGAGACAAAATCAGCCTAGTACGAGTAAACAATTTTCAAAGCAGAAACTCATACGAAAAGGATTTAGCTATCGTACAACAGTGAAAATAAACTCGTATGACAGAGGATTAGCATAGTACGAGACAATAATTTGCAGTTTAAAATCTCGTACGAGTTAGGATTATACCTAGCACGAGTCAGGATGAGGTATCGTATGAGACTAAAAGGAAGTTCGTACAAGCCAGAAAGGCAACTCGTACGACAGTCTGATTCTAATCCGATAGAGATGAAGTTTGAGGAAGCTTGGGAGGCTGAAAATGATGATTTCAGCCCCATGGTGGGTGCCAAAATGTCATGTATTTCTGTGGTGTACCTGTACCTGCAGACACAATGCACTCAATAAATCATTGCAAGCATGGTTAGTAGATTAAATCAAAGACATGTAAAACCATAGCTAATCGACTTATTGCCTCCTAATAAATGCGAGTATGAAAAATGCTCTCAGATCAGATTATGCAAAGTTCAGTGACTTGACTATACTTAGATGGAGGATTTGAATGCTGAAAATGCATGATCTAGCAAGAATAGCATGATTAAGCTATATGAATTCATGATTGATCTAGCATGATTAAGCTAAGATTTAAGCTAAAATGAGCATGATAACATTGCTAAGAAATGATAAACTATAAGCTAGATGCCTATAGTAACAATGCTTACGCTATGAATGAGATGGGATGCATATTGCTCAAAATGAGGTCTATTTATAGGATTTTCCAAGGCTAGGGTTGAGTTGGCATGAATCAACGGTTGAGATTGTTTTGAAGATATCAATGGTTAAATTGGAGGAGGTTGGCAAAGGGAGTTGAATTAAAGGGAACACTTAGTGACAAGTGTGAAGAGGTTCTAGAAGATGTTGGATGAAAGGGGACATGGTGGTAGGTAGAATGGGTTAGGTTTAGGAATGGTTAGGTTTAGGAGTGGTAGAAGTTAGGAGAATTTGAATTTAAAAATTCAAATATTAGGAAAATGGCTAATTAATTTTAATAAGTCATGATTGATTTGTTTTAATTAATTAGGAGATTTAGAAGAAATGATTTTGATGGGGGGAATTAATTAATTAAAGGTGTGAAATGAACCTATTTAATAAATCCTTATATTTATTAATAAGTAGATGAATGAGAGATTTAATAAAATTTCTTAGTGAATTTAATTAAATTGGGGAGGAGAGATTAATTAAATAATTGCTTATTTAATTAATTATATTCAGACCATTTTTAGGTGTATACACTACCTTATTTCATCAAGAAAGACAATCAAGGGAGCAACACATCGTTCAGTCAAGGAATGTTGAAGCTGCAATCATAAGGTAAAGCCTCGCACATTTGAGGTGGGTGACTTACAACTCAAAGAAAATCCTAAGAATCAGCGAGACAGAGAGAAGAAGGGCAAGTTCAAACCAAATTATCTTGGTCCTTACATCATCATAGCAGTCTATGGATCAGGTGTATATCAACTATCAACACTAGATGGGGAATATTTGGAGGATCTTATCAACATCATGCTCCTTTGCAAGTTTTACACAGTTTTTTTGGAATATCCCATTGTCAAAAATAAAATTAAAAAATCATTAAAAAAAATAAAAAATCTCTACTTGGTGAAAACCTGGCAAAAAGGCACCTTGTGACACAAAATAAAATTAAAAAATAAAAAAAAAAGTATAGAGAAATAAATCTATCCAATGGTGAAAACCACTTCGGTGGTGCCCTGGGAAAGTACCATGGTGAAAACCGGGTTACCGACACCATGTGTAGAGACATTGCTCCTCCGTCCTTCGGGATTCAATCTCATCTTTTCACTTTGCACACACTCATAGCCTACTTCTCCATAATAAATTTATTCCATTCCCATCATGGATTATTATTGATCTACCTAAGATTGGTTAGTCATTCATAATAAACCTCCCTTTTCACCCTTTCCTTCAATAATAAATAAGTTCTAATATGTAATTGGGGCAAAAACCTAAATCTAGTGATGGAAGTGGTACCTTGAGAATCACATGTTTTGAGGAGCATCATCTTTTCATTCCTCCTTTTTGTGCACAATCCACAATAAAAGATCACTTGCATCGCCAATCCATAATAAAGTATCAGTTTATTGGATTCAGTCAATTTTAGATGAGACACAAGCAGCAGTGGGCTTTCAACAAATCAAATCTTTCAGCAGACTTTGGTAGCAACATGGTTTTCATAATAATCTGTCATTTATCAAGATGACAACATTGTGACCAAATCAAACATGTTAATATATGTGGCAAGAAACACAAATAACTTGAGGATTTCATTGTATGTTGGTGTCAAGTATTAGCTTTTCTTTTGATTTTATCTTTTGGTGACATGTCTTTTATCTTTTCCGAGATGTCTTTGACTAGAGATTCTATCTCCAAGATGTCTTTGACTAGAAAGGAAAGGATGGGGTATGTTCACCTATTTCTTTTTCTATCTATGGATTGTCTCTTAGTAATGCTATGACTTGTCCAAGGATATGACACTGTGAGTCGAGCATGAACTGGGGCATTCCTTGTTTGCGATTGTTTGATCTCCATGTAAATGGGTATAATGAATTTTTGGGTCGAACCTATACCTCGATTGTCATAACCTATTTTCCATAATAAATCTCAATGATGATAATAGCACAAGAAGTTATTTCACTTCCATATCTTATACCTTCCATCCCCCTTTCTTGATTGAGTATAATGACATGACAAAATTGTGTGCATTTCATGTAGTTTTCACTTGAATTACTAGATATTAGAATTTCATGCATACATATAAATATTAAAATTGCATCACATCCTACATGTATCATTAATAAGCATTATGCATGGCATATAAAATATAAAAGAGAAGAAAAAAATTAATCTCATTAGGTATATATTTTTCATCCATATCATAATCATCATCATAAGTATCATAGAATCATTATAAGAACATTCATACATAAACTATATCATCATATAGAATCACAAACACATAGTACACATGCATATAGATACTGCAAGAATAGATCATCTCATATATATATTAAAAATAATAATGTTTCATGATACAATGATGTCAATATCATATATGGCTACAAAATCACCCGAAAGTGTCTACATTATCATACAAAAACTGATACAAAATGGGATCCAAGAGAGCTATGATGAAGACCCTCCCTTGGAGCCAGTTGGCCTTGAAGGTATCTGAGTTCTCAAAGTACTAGCCCTTGGATCATCTCATATGTCCCCTCCTGTAGACCCTTTGGGACCATCTTTTCACCAAATAATTTAACAGTCTTGTGTTTGCCCAAATCTCAGGCATATGCATAGTGTGTCTCAATCCTATCGCCTTGATTGTGGCATGGTCCTCAGCAACCAAATTTGTTCGTAACTTCTATGTCACGGGGAATCACTCTCTAGACTCAATCTGGGGTAAGTACTTCGGCATCAAATCAAATCAATCATGTCAATCCTAGTGGTACTCATGTTCATCACATAGTGTTTCTTATCTTATCATATCCTAGCCTAGTGGTACCTATGTCCATCACATGGTGTTTCTCATCAAGCTCTATCTTAGTGCTTATGGCACTGCATCCTAATTTATATGTTTGTCACATTGCACTATATCCTATCTTTCTAGAGAACACGCCAGATTTTATCAATTCAACTACTTATCCTATACTCAGCTTAGCAAACCTACTTGTTTTAGGGCATGCATTGAGTGAATCCTATCAGTAGCTTATCCAACTGGCAACGTATGTTTATCACAGAATTTTCAATTCTATCCTTCTTTCTAGTTTGTCTTTTTTAGGGGCGCCTGTTTGAGTGACTCCTCTCAGCAACTTATCCAATTGGAAACATATGTCTATCATAGAATTGCCAATTCTAGCCTTGCTTTCAGTTGTCTTCCCTAGGGAACCTATTTGAGTGAATCCTCTAAGTAGCTTATCCAATTGATATCTTATGTTCATCACAAAACTATCAATTTTGGCCTTCTAAGACAGACACGATTTTTTTGATTCCTCTTGAGTCAGTCTTTTTCTTGCATGACCTTGGCACCCTATCTTGTCAATCCTTTCTAGTCTTTCTTTATTATCGAGAGATTGTATACGATCTTTTCAAACATTTTCATCCAATCTCTCAAGGGTTCATATCATTCCCATCTTGGGGAAGCTTTGTATCAACTGTTCTTCTTTGAGCCAATGCAACAAGATGCATTTTCTCAAAGAGGGGCAAAATGTAGAGACCTAAAATTGTCCTCTTTAATTAAATAAATTCTTATTTAACTAATTAATTAATTTATCCTCTTCTAAGAATTTTCTCATTTAAATAAATATTTTTATTTATTTAAATTGTCCTTTTCCTAAATTAAATAAATACTTTTATTTATTTAATTAATTCATTAGCCTTTTGTACCCATTGATAGTTCTGATACTTAATGTTAAGTATAGATGCCAAGCTAATAAGATGAGAGGGGGGGTGAATCATACAAACTTAATATACCATTAAAACAACAGATTCAACCTCGGTAACATATACTTCAGTAATATAACCAAAACTACTAAACATGCAAACTCAAAAGCATATAAACATCATAACACTCATAACACCAGATTTAACGTGGAAACCCAAATAGGGAAAAACCACTATGGGATTTCGGACCCACTAAGAAATATAGTCTTCTAGAGTATGCTTGGTTAAAAGCAAATCTTGTTAAAGATTACAAACACATTGCTAGATGTGACCCGATTAAGGGATTTCCCTCAGATCTGTTAGGATCTTCACCTTGTTAGAAGTGACCTTGTTAAAGGATTTCAAACACTCAATCAGAATGTCACCTTGCTAGAGGGTTTTACAAATAAGATTGTTAAGTCAACTCGGTTAAGAGATTTTCTATCACTTCACAAAAAATAGTAATAAAAATCTATCTGCAACTTCACATCAAAAATGCTAAAGCAAATTCTTATTTGCTCAATACAATCTAGGACTTATCTTGTCCATCTGCTGGGCTCTATACTCTGTTATTCAAACAGGTCTTCAAGCTTCAGTGCTCGGTAATCACTATGTAGCATCCCTGTGCATACATTTGCCCACATACATTGTTTATCAAGAGTTTCTTATTTATAAACAATTTTCCAACCACTTAATCTGCTTGATCACATATCCCATGATCAATCACAACCATCAGATCTTCAATCTTGACTAGGTTCAATGTATCCTTCGATCTGAAAACATTTTACCTCGCCTTGGAACTTGCATACATTTCTTAGAACTTGTGCTAGGGTATTGCGGTTCAATCTGAGCTGTAGATCTTCCTGGCGATTTTCCTTTACCATAGATTCTTTAACAAACTTCATGCACGTCATACCAATCATTTAATTAGTTCCAGCTCATCAGCTTCCTTCATTAAATAATGCTTTTATTCATTCAATGCATTCTATTACTACTCGGTTGCAACTTGGTAAATACTAAACTTTACTCGATAGACATTCTGCCTTCATTAACCGATAGCAATAACCTTAGGGTTTATCGACTAGGTTCTTTTCTCGATAACATAGTATAGTATTAACCTTACAATCAATCAACATAAGTAGGATATCAAAACAATCTAAACATCATGATCTCATCATTGTCTAACTCGATAATAGTTGCCCATTGAATAACTTATTCCTCCCCTTATTCATCACATTCTTTCTATGTCTTTTACCGACATCTTTATACTCATCAAATCATACTTCTTAAGATATGGCAGCATCATACTGAATTAGAAAATCAATTTCTTGACATCAATGACAAAATAATAATTTTAAGACAGTAAACATCCTTGATCAGTTATATCCATATTCATCAACAACCTTCTCAATATCCTTATTGAAATGCCAACAATCTCCCCCTTTGGCATTGGTGGCAAAACCAATTGATTTGACCTAACTGATTCAGATTGCTGTGACATTCTAAAATGTTGAAATGCCCTCCCCCTATTATCAGTCTTCTCTCCCATACATTAGTCGTCTCCCCTTTTCTTCAGTCTTCTCCCCCTTTGACAACAATGCCAAAAAGTAAATAACTAAAACATAATTTCTTCCTGTATGAAGTTATTTCCTACTGTTATGTGTCAACTTAGTCTCAGTTAGAGCATTTTGTCTTCAATTCCTGTTCCCTGTTGTTGTTTCCTGCACACCTTTAGAAAACATCCTAAAGTCTGTAAATTAGCATCAACTCCTAAAAGATATTCTGTAAAGTCATCGAATTGATGCGTTCACCGAACTCAGCCAGTGAATGGAAGATAGGGGTAGGACCCCTAACTTACTTCTGAGATACTCAAAAGTGTCCCTTGGCAGTGGCTTGGTAAAAATATCTGCTATTTGTTCCTTTGTGCTAACATACTCCAACACCACTTTCTTCTCTTGAGCTTCTTCTCTAAGATAATGATATTTGATAGAGATGTGCTTTGTCTTAGAGTGCATAACATGATTCTTTGAAATGTTAATGGCACTAGCATTGTCACAGAATATAGTTATTGGCTCATTAACTTTCTCATTTATACCTTCCAACAGTTGTTTGATCCATGCTATGTTGGTACAATTCAATGCTACAACAACGTATTCAGCTTCTGCTGTTGACTGTGAAACACATCCTTGTTTCTTGCTAAGCCAACTCACTAGTTTTTCTCCTAAAAAGAAAGATCCTCCACTTGTGCTTTTTCTGTCATCAATGTTGCATGCCCAATCAACATCAGTATAAACTTTTAAATCAAAGTCATTTCCTTTCTGATATACTAAGCCATAATCTTCAGTGCCTTTCAAGTATCTAAAAATTCTCTTGATTGTTGTCATGTGTGTTTCCTTAGGATCTGCAGAGAATCTTTCAACTATGCCTACTACATGTGCTATGTTTGTCCTGCTCTGAACAACATATTGTAGCTTTCCAATGATTGATCGATAAAGTGTCTCATCAACAGATGTAGATTCATCATTCTTTGATAGTTTACAGTTGGTAGTCATAGGAGCACTTACTGGTTTTGAATCCTCCATTCCAAATTTCTTCAAGATTTCCTTTATGTACTTGGATTGAGTAATGAAAATCTCATCTTTCATTTGCAGTATCTGTAAACCTATAAAATACTTTATCTCACTGATTAATGACATCTCAAATTATTTGCTCATTTCATTTCCAAAGTTCTTGCATAGAGAGTCATTTCCACAAAATATAATATCATCAACAAATATGGCTGAGATCAGTATTCATTTTCATCATTCTTCATGTACATATTGTTGTTTTCACTTGTTCTTATAAAACCAATCTTGATTAAATAAGAGTGCATTCTTTCATACCATGCTCTAGGTGCTTGTTTCAGACCATATAAAGCTTTGTTCAATTTACATACCTTATCTTTATTCTTGTCTTCAAAAAATCCTTCAGGTTGTTCAATAAAAACTTCTTCTAATATACCATTCAGAAATGCAGATTTGACATCCATTTGATATACCTTGAAATTCTTGTAAGAAGCATATGCCAACAATGTTCTTACTCCTTCAAGTCTAGCCATAGGTGCAAAAGTCTCACCATAATCAATTCCTTCTTCTTGGGCATAACCTTTGCAAACTAGTCTTGCTTTATTTCGAATGACATCACCTTTTTTATTGAGCTTGTTTATGAAAATCCACTTTGTACCGATTACATTTTTGTCCTTCGGTCTTGGGACCAGTGTCCATGTGTCATTCTTCTTGATTTGTTCAATCTCTTCTGTCATAGCCTTTATCCAATCTTCACTGTTAAATGCCTCTTTCACTATTCTCGGTTCAAATTCAGATATTAGACATGTGTTTTGTCTCAGTTTGTTCCTTGTCATCACTGGATCATCCTTATCTCCTATAATCTGACTTGATGCATGATGTCTTCTGACATACTTGGCTAATACAGGCTCGGTAGGCTCTGTATGATCTTCTTCATCACTCGGTAACTGGATATTTTCTTCATTTTCTTCAACACTTCTCTCGGTAAGACTTGTCGGTTGAACATAGACAAATTCATCATAAACTTCTGGTTCTTTGGAGTTTCCTTCATCATTTCTTTCTGCAAATTCATCAATTTTCACATTTGCACTTTCTACTATTTTGTTAGATGATTTGATCAGACATTTAAATGATTTGCTTCTAGAAGAATAACCTAGAAATGTTCCTTCACTTTTCTGATCAAACTTTCCATTTCTATCATCTTTGTGTACATAGCATTTACTTCCAAAGATTTTGAAGTAACTTACATTAGGTTTCTTGTCATACCAGATTTCATATGGTGTCTTCAAAGTTCCTTTCTTCAGTTGTACTCGGTTCAAGGTGTAAACTGTTGTGCTTATTGCTTCTCTCTAAAATGTTTGTGGCAATTTATTTTCAATCATCAGGGGTCTGGCACAATCCACAATAGATCTGTTTCTTCTCTCAACTATCCCATTTTGTTGTGGAGTTCTCGGTGCAAAGACTTGTCTTTTTATACCATGATCATTGCAGAATAAGTTGAACTCATCAGATGTGAACTCTCCTCCTCTATCTGATCTAAGACATTTCAGTTGTCTTCCTGTTTCATTTTCAACTCTTGCCTTGTACCATTTAAACATTTGAAAAGATTCTGATTTTTCTTTTAAAAACATAACTGACATCATCCTTGAATACTCATCCACAAATAATATGAAATATTTATCACCATAATAACTTTGAACTTTCATAGGACCACAAAGATCAGTGTGCACAAGATCTAAAATTCCCTTAGAAGTGTAGGACTTACTTGTAAAGCTTTATCTTGTCATTTTACCCATCTGGCATCCTCAGCACATAAAATTCTTAGGTTTTTCAAGACTTGGTAGACCTCTTACTTGGTGATTCTTGCTTATTTTGATCAGATTATCAAAATTTACATGACAAAACCTTTTATGCCATAACCAGGTATCATCTATCTTTGCATATAGACACTTGTTTTGAGTTGAGTCAAGATGAAATGTATTACCTTTTGTTTGTGTCCCAGTAGCAGCTAACTTTCCATGCTTGTCATGAACTTTGACAATTCCTTTCTGAAATTCTATTCGGTAACTTGTATTGTTTAGCTGTGCTACACTCAACAAATTGTATTTCAAAAATTCAACCCAATAAACATCATTACATTTAGCATTGTCAAGAAGTGTTATAGATCCTTTACCTTTTACCAGACATGGTGCATCATTACCAAATCCTACATAGCCTCCATCATAATCTTCTAACATAACAAACTTGTTTTTATCACCTGTCATGTGATGTGAGCATCCACTATCTATGATCCAAGAATCATTAGTATTTATGTGAGATATTAGGGATATTTCTTCATACCTTTCTTCATCTGATCCATTTTTGATAGCCACATAAACTACTTCCTCTATATCAGTTTCATCTGATTTATCATCATTAGATTCCTCATCAGCTATTAAGCATGACTTTCTATCTCTTCTTCTGAAGTCTCGGTATCCTCTGTAATGATTATCTTTCTATCTGTCATCTTGGTAATCTCTCTTTTTAGTAGAATCTTTGTCAGGACAATTAGAAGCCATATGTCCTATCTTATCACAATTGAAACATTTTAAAGGTAGTTTTTCTTTATACTTACCTTTGCCACTCGGTAACCTTCTGGCTAATAATGCTTCAAACTCTTCTTGCTTTCTGATTTCCTCATACAATTTGTGTACTTCTTCCATGTTCTTGTGAAATCTTTCACTTGCTCCACTATGATCCCCTTTAGTGTACTTACTCTTTCTATCGTTGTAATCATCAGATTCACCAAAATGAAAAGAACTAAATGCAGATTCAACTTTATTTACCGATGACCCACTGTTATCAAAGTTACTTAACTCAAATGCATGTAGCTTACCAATAGTAGTATCTAAAGAAACTGGCGTATTTGGTACAGAGCTTAATTCATTAATTGTAGAGACTCGGATTACATAGGCTGGTAGAAGGGTTCTTAACAACTTACTTGTTATATTCTTTTCTTCAATAGTTCCACCTGCTCCTTTGATTTGATTGACAAACTCCTTTAGTCTTGTACTGTATTGGGTTATGTTCTCACCTTCATTCATCCTCATAGATTCAAGTTATCCTCTTAGACTATCCACTTTTGCTCTTTGAACATGTTCATCTCCACCATACACAAATATGAGCTTGTCCCACATTGCCTTTGCATCATTGCAGCCTTCTAGATCATTAAACTCTGAGTCGGTCAATGCAAATGTTATTTCAATCATTACTTGGATATGTTCTTGCTTTTCCTTTATCTCTTCCATTGTCAATGGATAGGTGCTTGGTGTAATGAAATCATTCTCCAAATAATATACAACATATTCTCCAACTCCTGATAGGTGCAGCTTCATCCTTTTCTGCCATGTAGAGAAACTTGACTTGTTCAGCTTCGGTGCATCCCTCTTATACATCTTTGGATCTTTGCCTCAAGTACCTCTAAACTTTTTCTTCCGGAGTCCAAAGCTCTGATACCAATTGATAGTTCTGATACTTAATGTTAAGTATAGATGCCAAGCTAATAAGATGAGAGGGGGGGTGAATCATACAAACTTAATCTCCCATTAAAACAATAGATTCAACCTTGGTAACATATACTTCAGTAATATAACAAAAACTGCTAAACATGCAAACTCAAAAGCATATAAACATCATAACACTCATAACACCAGATTTAACGTGGAAACCCAAATAGGGAAAAACCACTGTGGGATTTCAGACCCACTAAGAAATATACTCTTCTAGAGTATGCTCGGTTAAAAGCAAATCTTGTTAAAGATTACAAACACATTGCTAGATGTGACCCGGTTAAGGGATTTCCCTCAGATCTGTTAGGATCTTCACCTTGTTAGAAGTGACCTTGTTAAAGGATTTCAAATACTCAATCAGAATGTCACCTTGCTAGAGGGTTTTACAAATAAGACTGTTAAGTCCACTTGGTTAAGAGATTTTCTGTCACTTCCCAAAATAACAGTAATAAAAATCTATTTGCAACTTTGCATCAAAAATGCTAAAGCAGATTCTTATTTGCTTAATACAATCTAGAACTTATCTTGTCCATCTGCTGGGCTCTATACTCTGTTATTCAAATAGGTCTTCAAGCTTTAGTGCTCGGTAATCACTATGTAGCATCCCTATGCATACACTTGCCCGCATACATTGTTTATCAATAGTTCCTTATTTATAAACAATTTGCCAACCACTTAATCTCCTTGATCACATATCCCATGATCAATCACAACCATTAGATCTTCAATCTTGACTAGGTTCAATGTATCCTTTGATCTGAAAATGTTTTACCCCGCCTTGGAACTTGCATACATTTCTTGGAACTTGTGCAAGGGTATTGCGGTTCAATCTGAGTTGTAGATCTTCCTGTCGATTTTCCTTTACCATAGATTCTTTAACAAACTTCATGCACGGCATACCAATCATTTAATCAGTTTCAGCTCATCAGCTTCCTTCATTAAATAATTATTTTATTCATTCAATGCATTCTGTTACTACTCGGTTGCAACTCAGTAAATACTAAACTTTACTCGGTAGACATTCTACCTTCATTAACCGATAGCGATAACCTTAGGGTTTACCGACTAGGTTCCTTAAGGTTTACCGACTAGGTTCTTTTCTTGGTAATATAGTATAGTATTAACCTTACAATCAATCAACATATGTAGGATATCAAAACAATGTAAACATCATGATCTCATCATTTTCTAACTCAGTAATAGTTTCCCATTGAATAACTTATTCTTCCCCTTATTCATCACATTCTTTCTGTGTCTTTTACTGACATCTTTATACTCATCAAATCATACTTATTAAGATATGGAAACATCATACTGAATTAGAAAATCAATTTCTTGACATCAATGACAAAATAATAATATTAAGACAATAAACATCCTTGATCAGTTATATCCATATTCATCAACAACCTTCTCAATATCCTTATTGAAATGCCAACAATCTCCCTTTGTCTATTATAATGCCAACACCCATGACACATGTCATTCATTGCTTAATTCTTCTCTTACCTACTCTCTTATTATTTTCCAATTCCTTCTACCTACCCTTTAATCCTAACCGACCATTTATTCTTTACACCTCTTAATCTTATCGCTCCATTTCTTTCAGTTTTCTCTATATAAGAGGATGCCCTATTCCTTTTCAACCCTAATCACCTAATGACACAATCAATCTTATGCAATCAAGCCTTCTTGCGATCAAGCTATCAACCATATTTTCATTCTTTGCTGGGCTCTTGTGCACACATAAAATCTGAGAGAAAATATATCAAACAAGATCAATGGAGATAGGAAGAAATAGAGATTGAAATCCTACTTGACATATTAATGGTATATCTTATTTTATATTGTTGATTTACATGATCTTAGGTATCTTCATTTGTGTATGATGGATTCTTTTTATTGTTAGGCTAGGGTTTTGTGGTTGGATCTTTGTTAGTCTTTCAAAATTGTTGTTTTCATCATCCATTTTCATCATATACACCCTCATTAATGGTTGATTAAACGACTAAAGGCATGTAAAGGTGGTAGCATGAGTCATAACATTTGATATTGTAGACATTTAAAAATGATCATTTTCCTAAGTGAATATTTAGTATTCATTTTAACCTCATTCCTCTATTTAATTAAATAAATTACTTAATTTACTTAATTAAGGTCACCTAAGCCTTTCATAACCTTTGATTAAATAAAACACTTTATTTAATTAATTCCCCTTTATCCCTTTTTAATTAAATTTACATTTAATTAAATTGATCCTTGCAAGTAAATAAATCTAATTTATTTATTTTAATCCCCCACTTGTATTTATGCAAGTTGCATCTATTTTTGTTGAAATAAAGTAATTTATTTTAATTAAAATTTCCCTCCATCCACTTGCAAAATCCTACCTCTCCCACTTGCCTCCTAAAGCATTCTTCTAGAACCCATCTAATCCTAATCAATTAGCCTAATCCCTTCAATCATCCCCTTTCCCTAAATTTGAGGATGTCACTTCTCAAATTTGGATGAAAGTCTTCCAAAAGAATTAAAGCCTTTATGTCTTCAGCAAGATAACTTGTTGAGTTACCCCAAATTTGGAAGGACTCTTAAAAATTTGTCTCCAAAGTCTTCCAAACCATTAATGGTTAACTAACCCTTTTGGCACGGTTAGAGACTTTATGCCTAACTAAACCTTCATCTAGCCCAAGGGTCTCATCAAGCATTCATAGATTTACCCTTGGTTATCCCTTTAACCCTTGCACAAGAGTTTACCCCTTTGGTAAAAGCTTTATCCAATGGATAACCTTAACCTAACCTTAACCCTTACCTCCTAAGGTAACCATCATGTCTTCTCAAGAATTTAATGATTCTTACATCTCCTCTCAAGTAGTCTCTTGTTGACAATTATCACCATTTCATTGGTGAGAATTGTACACATGGATTGATAATTTTCAATCTTGGCCCTTGTTAAGATTATCCAAACTTGATTATCCATTGCCTTGTTTTTTTAATAAATAGAGCTCTCATTCTCTCATTTTCATATATCTAATCTATGGTCATTTTACTAAGCATTTAGCCTCTCTTTGATAAAATCATTTTAATAAGCATTTTAGAAGAAAATTTTAAATATCATAGGATATCCATGTTATACTAGTATATAATTTTAGGATAGGATTAGACATATTTATCATAATATCATATTCATGCTAGTTTAAATCATTCTAGTTTCAATATCATACACATCTAGGAATGCATTCATGATAAATTAATCAAACATCCCTCATTCTTGGAATTGTCATTCCTGAAGTCACTTTTCTCAATGATCTGAGAGCAAGGGCATTGACTTGAGGGATACCGTGAGAAAGACAACAATGGAACATTCCTTGGGAAGTTGAGCTATTTCAATATAGCTCCATAACTTGCACCAAGAGTCCCATTGGTGTGTAGACCCTTTTGAAACCGAATTTTACGTTTCTGCAAACCACTTTTTCCACACACATTTTTTGTGCCCACCATGGGGCATAACCCCATTAATCTTATCATTTTTGATGCAGGAGAAACATTGCAAGAAGGCAGAAAAGCTGAGTTAGCGCATTTGAGAATTTTGTTAGCGCATATAAACCTTTAGTTAGTGCTTCTGGTTTACTATTTAGTGCATTATACCTCTTCATTAGCATGTTTAGCATTTTAGTTAGCACATAATATTTTGACTGCCTTTTGTATAATCATAGTGTATTCAAAAAATAGAGTAGTGCTTACAATAAACAACTTAGTGCATAGGAGACATTTTGTAGCTCATCTGTGCTTTTTTGTAGTGCATAGGTGCAACAGTATAGCACATTGATCTGACAGAGAAAAGATAATTTTTTTAAAACAAAGGAAAATATTTTTAGGCTTCTGTAAGCCCCCATCAGATCTTGGTTTTACTGACTTTCTTCTTGCAGGTAGCTAACCCCTTTCGTGTAGGTCTAAATTAAGTTAAATAGGAATTTTAATTCTTTTAACTTTCTAGTAAAAGGAATTCACTTTTCTATAATTTGGAAAGAATCTCATGTTTTCATTTTGGGCTTAAAAATTTACTACATTGACATTTGGGTTCTAAAAATAATTTTACTACAAGCTAAAAAGAACAACAAAAACAAACTCTTTTTTTTGCAAGTTAAGATAAACTTTTCAATTTGAGTCTAAAAAGAACAAGTTTCTTTTTTTGCAAAAGAACATCACCTTCCTTTGGTGCATAAAAGGATCCATCTTTATTTTGAAAAGTGTAAAAAGAACCTCACTTTCTATTTTGTGCAAAGCAAGGGAGTTTTAAATTCACGATTCATTTTGTTGACCAGGATTTCCACTTTCTTAGATAGAAAATTATTGCTATGAGGATCTAAAAAGAACACCATGCTTTTTTTGGAGCGAAATCTCCAAATAGACTTTAGCAAATCATTGACTTGAAGGCTAAAAAGAATATTGTTTGCCTTGCCTCAAAAGTGGAAGGTATATGCTCTCCCCTTAACTAGGTGACCAAAAAGCCAAACCACTCTTAAAAGATTTTTTTACTTCAAACATTTTAAATCATTTAGCATGACTGTCCTCCCAAGTTTCTCTTAGAGCACCATTTAAATGGTCAGTGAGAGGAGAATGACCTAAGTGGGAAACAACTTTATCACCAAGTGTTCCAACCCACTATAATCAAAAGTGGAGGTTGACGAAAGTCCCTTCAATGGTTTTTCTTAGTGATTAGCCTTCCCCCAGTATCTTTAAGATATGTAAAGCCTTTGTTCTAAAGGCTGGAAAGCCTCCTGAGGGAATTTATCACTAAAGACCAAACGGAAGCCTGATTAAGAACTTTAGAACTAGAAACTTTGAGTTGAGTCAGTATCCAAACATCTTCAATATCATAGTGCAAGGGTGGAGAAGAATCTGCCCCTAAGATCACTCACCATATATCTCCCAAGATAACTGCTCAATTGTGAAGTAATTCACTTTGAGTTAATTTTTGGCAAAAGGCAAAAAATCGAGCGCCCCCTAGGGGTGACAAGACTGTTTGAGCTGACAGAGTATCAAGACTAGTGGGCTATGATATTATTGATGACCCTTGAATAAAGAGTCTATCTGATTTGTCTTACTCATTGTCTACACCTGTGAAAACATCAGGGATTTGAACACATCCTCATAGAACATACACTATTTGTCTAGCATAGGCAAAATTTATTATCTCATTTGTGTGTCGTGTTTGCAAGTTATTTTTTAAAACATCATCCATAAAAAATACAAGTTAAAATCCCAAATTGACATAAAACAAAGAAATCAAGGCAACTTAGTGCACACGAGCAACTTCCTAGTGCGTATCCATCATTCTATAGCACGTCTGCACCAAAACTTAGTGCTCTCAGCCTTCACTTTAGCACATAAACAGTTTCAGATTAAAAAAAAAATTAATAGTGCTTTGTGATACCAGTTTAGCGTGTTCACACATCAGCTTAGCGCGCAAGAGGCATCTCTCAGCACTTTTAGCCCAAACAATGGTGCTTTTCAGGGACATATTAGCACATAACCTTTCAGTCAAAATAGTTTCAAACAAATCCTAGTCAGCACATAGAAGAGGTAGCTTAGTGCATAAAGAACCTTCTATGGTGCATCCAATCTCTGTTTTAGCGCATGGCAAAAATAGAGAAAAATAGAGAGTAAAGGAGGCATTTTGGAAAAAATTTATCACCAGTCCTAAATACCCTTTTGGGCCTTTTGTCAAACTTACCAGTCAAAATCCAAACCAGATCATCAAAGAAAACAATTCCACAATCAAGAAAGCATCCCTAGAATATTTTTTTTTCAATCTTAAACTAGCTCGAGATAAGACTTCATCCAACCAAAATCAGGCAGTATCATCACATTGATCAAAGTTTCAGCATTTAATGGATCCTATCACAAACAAAATACCGAGTTTAATCCTTAAGCTGTCAAATCAAGTTTTCATATCGAGAGACTCTTATCCATATCATTTGACACACTTTGTTGTGGGGGAAAATCTAAACCTCTACTTGATGAAGTAATCTTGAGTTTTTCAAACAAAGTATCACAATCCAACATCAAAGGAAACCCTTGACCATTCGTGTATGACCACTCCTCATATTTTGAGAAGAACAATTTTTCATCACAAAACTAAGTTGAAGAAGAGACAACCTAGTTTTAAGACACTTGCAAAAAGGAATAAGTTTCTCTATATCAATCGCCAACTTTTTAAATCACATTGTGCATTCTTGCGTCACATGTGATTGTATATTCAAGGCAAATCAAATGAGTTTGACAAAGAACCTTTAAGAAGCAAAGATTATATTTAGAAAGAGGCATTCAACCAATGCTTAAATCATGGAGGAAGGATCAACCCCATTTTATTCCCACAGTTTTGTATCACTTATAACGAAGCTCGACCTGAACCACCAATCTCTAAGAGAGAAGAAGAAGACGAAACTCGTAACTGAAAGTTTTTATTGAGGAACACATTCTATCCACCAAACACCACCAAGAACTCTGATAGAAATAAATGCCTGTTGTCACTCGCTCTCAAAGAAACAAGCAAAGTGAATCACAACCAAAGTCAAGTATGGGTCGTAAATTATCCAACCCTTTTGAGTATACTAATCTTGGAGATATAGATATCATTGAGGAACTTCTCCAATAATGTCAAGAAAACCCCTCATTCCAAAGGCTCATGGAAAGACTAATTGAAGCTGACAAGGAAAAATATATGCTCATGCTAACTAGCAAAGGAGTTAAACTTCCTAAGGATTTTGATACTGAAAACTTCAGGAATGTAGATGAACAAGGACTAGAAATTACGTCTATCAAGACCAACAAAGAGAAGAAGAAACACATGACCCAGAAATCATACCTGAACAAAATAACATACCTGAACACAACCATGCTCGAACTCAGGATAATCTTAATGAAAGGGAAGAAGCTTTCCCTCGGTGTACAAATGAACCCATGGTCGCTCTTACACAACAAATTCAAATGTTGCAAAGACAAATATAGGACATGCAACAAGGGACCATGGTGCGATACTCCTTAGATGAGATTTGTCCTTACCCCTTTGATAGGAGATTAAACATGATACCTTTTCCCTCAAATTTAGATATACAAAAATATGACAAATACGATGGTAAAAGTGATCCCCACAATCATGTTTAGGAATTTTGTACCATAAGCCTACAGTTTTCTCATGATGACACTTACTTAATGAGACTATTCCCAAGAAGTTTGGGAGGGAAAACAATGGAGTGGTTATCTAAACTCACACCTCCCATTAAATCATTTGATGAGTTGGTAAACAAATTTATCACACAATACTCCTATAATATTCAACACACAATCACCATGTTGGATGTATGCAACACCAAACAAAAAAACAATGAAACATTCATTATGTTTCTTCGACGTTGGAGACCTATGGTTTCGAGATATCCTCATGACATGCCTGAAAAGGAAAAGATGGAGATCTTTATCAACAATCTAAATAGTGAGATGAGTTATCAACTCAAGCTCCAATGCATACCATCTGTTGGTATTTTAGATATGTTGTTATGGTTTTGTCATTGATGTCAACACCTATTAACACTTATCAACTCTGGTTAACACTTGGAGAATTGACAATGTTCATTGACAAGCAAGTAACTTATGCATAGTCACTGGTATCTAGTTCACCGGTAGGATATATTGTTCACCACCACTTGGAATAACATGGAGAATGCTTGGTTATGTCGAAGACATCATTTGGACACTTTGTCTTAGAGATTTGTTCATTGGTATATTCGAGATTGCATATTTTCTCTTACCGGCAAATAGGTCTAGGTTAAGCACTGGTAGGCTTATCTATTCCAGATCAGCACAACACGCTATGGAGATGATTTATTATTGTTGTAAATACATTAAGCTGACATGTTGTATCAGTTATTGCATCGGTCATTGATTTACTTGTAAATTTTTTTTATTGTAATATCTTTTTAGAGCCGACCTACTAAAATTGGTCTTAGGTTATGTTATAAATGTAAGATCTTATTTGTAAGATAAAAAATGAGAATATAGGAAGGATTGTAATTTGGTAGATGCAAAAATAAGCAGAGCTATACATGCAAACATCTCTTGAAGGTTAAAGGAAGGTTTTTGTGAAGACATATCAGAACTGAACCGGTACTGAATCCAACATATGAAGATGCTATTTTAAGCAATACATCATCATTGGATTCAACCATCCAATTGTAGTCAGTGTGACTCCCTTTTGTGATTGAGCAATGAGCTCTAGGCGCTTGGCCTTTCTGCATGTGTAGACCTCATTTGTATACACATACTATCTATAGTAGTACCATCTAATTGTGGGTAAGGTTTCCCACCGTGGTTTTTCCCCTTACAGGGTTTCCACATACAAATATTGGTGTTATGTGTTGTGGATGTTTTTATCTTTCTGTTTCATGCATTAATCTCTATTGGTACTGCAATTAACTGATAAGCTATCTACCGGCATAAATTTTGGTTTACCGGTATTAAGCATTTAGTTTGGTTAAGTTAATTTTGGTTTGAATTTATTAGACAACTGATTCACCCCCCCCCCCTCTCAGTTGTCTATGGGACCTAACAATTGGTATCAGAGCCTAGTCCTCTTTTTGCAAAAGTTTAACAGTTTGAGGAGATCCAATGTCTTCTTACTATTTCAGGAAGGACAATCCTAAAACTAATGGAACAAACTATGGGATATGGAAGATCAGGATGGAGACACATTTGAATTGCATTTGAAAATACATCTGGGAAGTTACAAAGAATGGCTATACTGCTCCTACTCAAAGTCATCCTAATCCACCAAATCTGACTAAAGATGAAGAGAATGATTGCAAAGCAAGAGAATCACATTTGAGTGCATTGACAGATTAGAAAATCAAGGGATTATCAGATAGATCTACTGCTAAAGCTATTTGGGACCATTTGGAAACATTGAATGAAGGAGATTCCACAGTCAAAATTACAAAACTTGAAAGCTTCTGGGTCAGGTATGAAAACCAGAAAATGGAAGAAGATGAAAGGATTTCTACTTTTATGGAAAGAGTTAATGAAATTGTTTTGGGTATTAAATGTTGTGGAGGAACCTTAAGTGAAGATGAAATTGTTTCAAAAGTTTTAAGAGGATTGTCACTAGCATACAAAATGAAAGTTACTGCTATAAATGAGTTAAGAACAATGCCTAATACATCAGTAACTAGGGACACATTGATTGGAAAACTTTCAGCCTTTCAAATTGAGGAATTTGGTCTTGTTGCTACTATAAAGACAGATTTAGCTTTTAAGGCATCAACATCATCTGCATCATCATTTGAAAAATCTGATTGGAAAACATTTTATGCAAGAGAACTTGAAGAAATCAGGAGATAAAATGAAGAACTTGAAGCATTATTTGTAAGGAAAATGCCTAAAGGTCTAGTTGGAAGTGAGTATGAAGGTTGTAAGGCCCTCCCCAAACCAAGCTTTGATTTACTTAGTTGACCATGTTTGACTTATTAATAAATGCTTTATAATTCGATAGAATGGACTGTGTTAGACAGATAGATTGGTGAGAAAGGTAATTGAACCAAGTTATAGAGTTATTGCACCTTGTGGTGTGCATTTTGATTTATTATGAATTTGAAATCCTAAAAGATTCAATGACTGGATAATCTTGATTTAATGTATGTCAGCTATGTCTAAATGTAGAACGTATATGATTTCGTGATTTGATAACATTGATGAATGTTGATGCTTCATTTATATGCTTTATGATAAAGAACTCTATATGATCCTAAAATAGGATAAATATGAGAAGAGGTATATCATTATTGGATTTGCAGGACTTACTATGATGATAGAAATAGGAATGCATGTTTTAATGTATGGATCAAAATTATGTGAATGATGATAATTGTTATGTGGAGTTATTTGGATAAAGGATGTATTGATTGATAAATGTATATTGTATGCAGAGTGCTTGTAGTGCATTATTATTCATGTGTTTTATGTTATATGAGATTATTTGGAAGTACTAATGTGTAAATTGAGATGCGCAGGAAATTTACCATGTGACCATGGAAATTACGGAGAATCAAACCAAGACTTATGTATGTTCGTAAGCCAGGGGTTGTCTATTTGGAGAGAACACACCCCGTTTGTGTTGTATTTTATTCGTATCAGTATATGCTGCATGAGTGTTAAGTGTTAATTAAATTTTATATGTAAAAACCACGAGAGGCAATTTCATGTTTTATTTTTGTAAAGATGTTTTATTGGTGTCACTTGACACATGTGTGGATTTAAATTTATATGTTTTATTTTGTCTCTTGGTGGGAAAGTGTTTAATTATAATTAATCTTAAATAAAATAATGTGTTGTCATAAATACTTTGGGAATATAATATTTGGGGTGGTCAACTTATGTTTGACCCGAAAATAAACTTCAGAAGGGTTTAAAATGGGTTAAATGAACACCTAGGGGTAGTTTAATAGGGTTTCCTAAAGCCCATAAGGTATACCTAGGGGTTAGGGGTAATTTTAGGCAAGTTTCTACTTTATAATGATCTTTTTAACGCTTTAAAAGTTGGTTTTTTTGAGTTGAGCGAAAATTGAAAATTAGAAGTTAAATCTAATCAAGATTTTTCCTTTTGGATTGAGAGTCTTTTTGCATTTTTGCTTTCTTTCTTCTTTTTGTTTTTTTTTTAGAATCCTGTGAGAACTCAGAGAGTGGGCTTCTTAAGGAAGATTTTTGGGAATAGTAGGGTAATCACCCACTCTCCATTTTTGGAGACAGAAGAAAATTTGAAAAGAAAATAATGTTATGGAATAGAAAAAAATTGATTAAGGGTAGAAGAAAAGAGAATTGTGGATTGGGCAGCTCTTCATCAAATATCATAATAACCTTTGAGCAGATTAAGGTTGGCTTCAATTATTATTTTTAATATCTTCTTCTTGTTTTTGTCTGGAAGTTGTTGGTATAAGAAATCTGTGTTCTTGAAAGTTTGTGTTAGAAAATCTTTTGGTATTTTTGCTTTATGAATTGTTGTGTTTTGGGAGTTTTCTCAAGATCTCTTACTCTTGGGAGAGAAGAGGATCTTGAGGGTGGTAGCAGTGACAGCCCTCGAGTGAGAGACTCTCTTTTGAGAGCGATCACAAGGGATCTTTGTGTGACCCTTGCTGCATGGCTTGTTTGTGCAATGGGGGTCATAAGGAGGGATATAAGGCTAGAATGCCTTTGGGGGGCATAAGGAATAAGGGGTTGAGATTATTGATATTATTATTGTGCCATGAGGTGGCTTCTTGTTTATTTCATACTTGCAGTTCTCCTCAGGGTATTTGGTCCACTACCACCCTTTGAAAATGTTCATCACCAAAGTGTGGTGCTGTGAAAGCCAGGTTGGGAATGTGTCTGGAATATCTGTATGCATTGTTTTCTATGTGTTTGCCTGTTTGTTACCCGTCTAGGAATTGGTTCTCCGAGCTCGGGGGTGGCTACCAGTTAGCCTAGGCTGGGAGGTGAGCACTCCGTGGTCATATTTGTGTTTTCCATTATGTAGGAAATTCAGAGGAAAGAGAATAGGAACCATGAAAGAGATACAGAAGATTGTTATTGAAGATACTTGAATTCAGTTGCAGATGTTTGTTTAAAGTTGTTATAGAAATACGTCTCATTCATAGAAAAAAAAGAAGCAAGTTGTAAATTTTGAAAGTAGACCTGAAGTTTTAATGTTGTGACTATTCAGAGAAAACATTTAGTAAATTGGTAGAATATCTTAGAGATGTTTTAAAAAAAAAATAGCTTGTTATTTCTACTTCTGGTATATTTGAAAAAGAAAAGTTAATTTGTGTTGCAAGCAAAGCTTCTTGTATTATGGAAAGAAATAAAAGAATTGTTTTCATTTAGATTTTACCTGTATTTTTAATTGAGGCAAATTAGAAGTTTATTTATGCTGAAAGCTTTTATGTATTTGAAATGGAAAAAGTTGTTTTATGTGAATATTTTATTAGAAAAAAAATAATAATAAATAAATTTCTTTATTTCCAGAAAAAGTATAATGAATCTTTGAATAATACTCTAAATTGTATTTTAGTTAGCATTGATTTAAAAGCTTATTTTATAGATGTATTTAAATAAATAAATATATATATATATATATATATATATATATATATATATATATATATATATATATATTTTGATTAAACTTAATGTTTTTCCCCTCTATTATATTAGTTAAAATTTTGCATGTAAAATTCTCTTTTAAAAAAATTATATATAAATTTTATATTGAATTAAATTTCATTTTTTTTAAACTATGATTATAAAAGTTATGTAAATATAAATATATGCATATTCAAATATGTATATATGTATATATATTTATATATTCCTGATTTTAATTTGGGATAAATTATAAAGTGAAATTTAAAAAAAAATTGATAAGACTATATAGTCATATTGGAAGATAAATTAAAATACCTCTCCTATTTCCTTTAGTTTGAATAATTTAATAAACCTATTGTCTAAGTATCTCTTGGAGATAGAATTTAACTAGTAGGTTTTCTGCAATTAAAATTTAACAATTTATCGATGCTTAGTTCGTTTCAGAATTAGCTCGAATTTAATAATGAAAATTTCATTAACGCTTGTCGCAAGAGTGAACTGTTAATTAAATTAGTATCTTTTTAAAAAAAAAAATTGTTTCGTTTTTGCCCTAAATTTTGGGCATGACAAAGGTAAAGCACCCTTTAAATGTTTTAATTGTAATAAGATTGGTCATATGGCTTCAAGATGCCCTGATAGAAATGCAAGATTGAAATAAGAAGCTAGAAGAACATACAAACCTAACCCTAAATATCAGAGATACGGATTTAAGAAGAATAAAGACAAATCTTGTTATCTTGCTGATGAAGGAGTCACTAATGATTCTAATGAGGATCCAACAGACAATGGATGAGTCTTTGTTGCTATAACAGAAGATCAACCGACACCTACTATTCAACCGGTAGAGCAGGCATTGGCAACTAAAATAGAAGTAAAGGATGAATGGATCATTGATTCAGGATGCTCACATCATATGACTAGTGACAAAAGTAAATTCTTGACTTTTCAAGAATATAATGGAGGTCTAGTAAGATTTGTAGATGATAAAGCTTGTTTGATCAAAGGAAAAGGTACAATATCTCTTGATGGTAAGGACAATACTAATAATGTTTACTATGTTGAAGGTCTAAAGCATAATATTTTGAGTGTTGGTCAATTAGTTAAAAAAGGATTTCAGTTACAATTCAAAAATGGTAAATGCAAAATTATGAACAGAACTGGTTTGGAAATTGCAACCGGTAGTCAAACTAGAGGTAATATCTTTCATTTGAACAATACTGAAAAGACATGCTTGATTGCATATATTGATGAAAGTTGGCTATGGCATAAAAGACTCTGTCATGTAAATTTTGATTACATTGTGAAAATTAGTACAACCTAGTCAGTAAGAGATTTACCTAAGATTGTCAAACCTCACAATCCGGTCTATAAGGAATGTCAATTTGGAAAACAAGTAAGAGCAACTTTTAAAAGTATTCCAGAAAAATCCAATATTTCTCTTGATCTAATTCATACTGATTTATGTGGTCCAACTAGAACTAAAAGCCTACAAGGTGATAGATATTTCATGCTAATCATTGATGACTATTCAAGAATGTGTTGGGTTACTTTTCTCAGAGAAAAATCAGAAGCACTAGGAAAATTTAAACTATTCAAGGCAATGGTAGAGAATGAAACTGGTAAGAAAATCAAATGTCTGAGATGAGATCAAGGAGGAGAATTCACATCTAAGTAATTTAGTACATTCTGTGAAGTAAATGGAATCAAAAGACAACTATCAGCACCCCAGACACCACAACATAATGGAGTTGTAAAAAGGAAAAATAGAACTATCTTGGATGCAACACAAAGAATGTTATCAGAAGCAAATCTACCACATGTATATTGGAGAGAGGCTGTAAGCATAGTAGTCTACACATTCAACAAAGCTCACATCAAAGGTGAAACCGGTAAGACCCCTCATGAACTATGGTTTGGTATTACTCCTACTCTTAAATATTTCAGAATATTTGGAAGTAAATGCTATATTAGAAGAGATGAGTATATTGGCAAATTTGATCCTAGTGATGAAGGAATATTTCTTGGTTATTCATCTAAGAGCAAGGCATATAGATGTTTTAACAAAAGATTGCAAAAAATTGTTGAAAGTGAAAATGTGAAGATTGATCAACAGTTTAGAGGAACTTCAAGGTATATAGACTCTGAACCGGCAACAGATATACTAACAAATGAGCCTACATTGAACACACTGGTACAGAATAAAGATCCAGTTACACCGGTATCATCTAAAAATTCTACCGTAATTGAAGAACAACAGCAAACAAAGACACCCCAGTGTGTAAGATTGAACCACTCTAAAGATCAGATAATTGGGAACAAATATCAAGGAGTTATGACAAGAGGAAGACTGGAAAATGAAGAGGTATGTCTTATTTCTCAAATTGAACCAGCATCAATTAATGAGGCATATGAAGATAAATACTGGATGAAAGCTATGGAAGAAGAACTAGCACAAATTGAGAAAAATAACACATGGACATGAGTTCCCTGCCCTAAGGTCAAAAATGTAATTGGAACAAAATGGGTATTCAGAAACAAACTTAATGAAGAAGGTAAAGTAATCAGAAATAAAGCAAGACTAGTGTGTAAGGGATATTCATAGAAAGAAGGAATCGATTACAATGAAACCTTTGCACCGGTAGCTAGAATTGAGGCAGTTAGCTTATTCTTGGCTTTTGCGGCACACAAGAACTATAAAGTATATCAAATGAATGTCAAATGTGCATTTCTGAATGGAGATCTTGAAGAAGAAGTTTACATTGAACAACCTGATGGTTTTTCTTTAATAGATAACAAAGATATGGTTTGCAGACTAAGGAAATCTTTGTATGGGTTGAAGCAAGCTCCAAGAGCTTGGTATGCTAGATTGGATAAATATCCTATGAAGATTGGTTTTTCTAAAGGTAATGCTGACAACAACTTATACTATAAAGTAACTAATTATGACATCTTGGTTATAGAAGTTTTTGTCGATGATATAATTTTTGGAGGAGAAGATGGATTATGTAAAGACTTTTCTATTGAAATGCAGTAAGAATTTGAAATGTCTATGATTGGAGAGGTAAAATTATTTTTTAGGATTGCAGATTTTACAAATTGATAAAGGTATATTCTTGAGTCAATCCAAGTACTTGAAGGAGTTATTAAAGAGATTTGGCATGGAGAACTCTAAACCGGTAAGCACACCTATGACTACAAATGACAAATTATCACTAAAGGATGAATCAATACCTGTTAATATGACTAGGTACAAATCTATGATAGGAGGGCTACTGTATTTAACACAAACAAGACCTGATATTATGAATACAGTATGTATTGTTTCAAGATTTCAGAGTAATCCTAAAGAAAATCATGAATTAGCAGTAAAAAGGATTTTCTAGTACTTACAAGGCACTACAAATCTTGGCTTATGGTATCCTAGAGATGAAAACTTTAAATTATGTGCATACATAGATGCAAATTGGATGTAGGTGACAGAAAAAGCACCACCGACGGAGCATTTTTTCTTGGAAGCAGATTAATTTCTTGGTTGAGTAAGAAACAAAGTTGCACATCTTTATCAACAACAGAATCAGAATATGTTGCAGCAACAACTAACTATACACAATTATTATGGCTTAAGCAAATGTTAAAGGACATAAAGGTAAAATGCAAAGAACCTATAACTACCTATTGTGATAATACAACAATAATTGATATATCTAAGAATCCAGTACTACATTCTAAAACTAAACATGTTTCTATCAAATTGAATTTTCTAAAAGAGAATGTTGAAGCAAAATAAATAAAACTGGTTTATGTGAATACTAAAGAGCAGATTGTAGATATTTTCACTAAACCTTTTCCTAAGGAGACTTTTGAATATCTCAGAGATCAACTTAGGGTTATACCCCCACTAGTAGAGACTTAGATAGTTGATGTTTGTCATCAACCGATAGAACTAACAGAAAAATCTTTTACTCCGACTTTGATGAGGAAAGCTACTTCTCAGGGGGAGTAGTTGGTATACTGAATAAGTTGGTATTTTGTATTTGAACCTAGTTTTTATATTTCTTTGGCATTTGATGTCAAAGGGGGAGAGATTGATATGGAAAAACACATGGTTAACACATATTATTCCTAGGGGGAGAGACTTTATCCTTTGGGGAGAAATATTATGTATTTTTTATTTCTGGTGATGATCTCTTTTTGGAGATTGTTGGTTTTTGGTATATGGCATTTTTGTTTTGGCATTTTTATGGTTTTTCCATCTAGTGTTGCCATCAATGCCAAAGGGGGAGATTGTTGGTATTTGGATATGTTGTTATGGTTTTTTCATTGATGTCAACACCTATTAACACTTATCAACTCTGGTTAACACTTGGAGAATTGGCAATGTTCATCGGCAAGCAAGTAACTTATGCACAGTCACCGGTATTTGGTTCACCGATAGGATATATTGTTCATTGGCACTTGGAATAACATGGAGAATGCTTGGTTATGTCAAAGAAATCATTTGGACACTTCATCCTAGAGATTTGTTCATTGGTATATTCGAGATTGCATATTTGTTGTTACCAACAAATAGGTCCAGGTTAAGCGCCGGCAGGCTTGTGTATTCTAGATCAGCACAACACGCTATGGAGATGATTTATTATTGTTGTAAATACATTAAGCCGACATGTTGTATCGGTTATTGCATTGGTCATTGATTTACTTGTAAATTGTTTTTATTGTAATATCTTTTTAGAGCTGACCTACTAAAATTGGTCTTAGGTTGTGGTATAAATGTAAGATCCTATTTGTAAGATCAAAAATGAGAATATAGGAAGGATTGTAATTCGGTAGATGTGAAAATAAGAAAAGCTATACACATAGACATCTCTTTGAGGTTAAAGGAAGGTTTTTGTGAAGGCATATCAAAATTGAACCGGTACTGAATCCAACATATGAAGATGCTATTTTAAGCAGTACATCATCATTGGATTTAACCATCTAATTGTAGTTAGTGTGACTCCCATTTTTTATTGAGCAGTGAGCTCTAGGCGCTTGGCCTTTCTGCATGTGCAGACCCCATTTGTATACACATACTATCTGTAGTAGTACCTGTATGCTAGAAAAGTGGTTCAATGAAACTTAAAAAGTGAAGATGTGGTCTCAAAGAGACTTTCTCACACACCCACAGGACTTCTTGGTGCAAGTTAAGGAGACATAAATAATGACTCAACTTCCCAAGGTTGGTTCCATGGTTCTCTATCTCACAAGGTCCCTCAAGCCAATGCCTTTGCTCTAAGATCACTGAGCAAAGTGGCTTAGGGATGAGAAATACAAGAATGAGGGATGCTTATGATTGATTTAATTATGAAAATGCATCCTATCTATGCATGATTCTAAAAATGCAATAAACTAGATTATACGATGACAAGATTAGTAGCAATACTATCCTAACATGATATACTAGTTTATGAGTTAAGCTAATGATAAAGGAAATAGTCTAAAATATTTATTAGATTAATTCCTATTACAAAGAGAAGCTAGATGTGTTAATAAAACTGAGCATAAATGAGATACTAAAGGCTTACATGGATCCTTAAAATGGAGGAATGAGAGCTCTATTTATAGTGAAAATAGGGCAATGGATGGTCAGGATTGAAAGAGTTAATCAAGGGTCAAGTTTGAAAGTTGTCAATCCATGTTTACAATTTTCACCAATGAAATGGTGATAATTGTCAACAGAAGGCTTGTTGAGAGGAGAGGTAGGAAGCATTAAATACTTGAGAAGACCTCATGCTTACCCTAGGAGGTAAGGGTTAAGGTTAGGTTAGGGTTATCCAATGGATAAAGCTTTTATCCAAGAGGTAAACTCTTGTGCAAAGGTTAAAGGAATAACCATGGTCAAAGCAATAAATGCTTGATGAGACGCTTGGGTTATATGGAGGTTAAGTTAGTCAAAAAGTCTCTAACCATGCCACAAAAGGTTAGTTAACCATTAATGGTTTAAAGACTTTGGGGACAAATTTGTAAGAGTCCTTCCAAATTTG